>NC_133321.1:11988635-12282809 GCF_012295235.1 Primulina huaijiensis
ATGAAAAACTAATTTTTCTTGTAATCTGTAATTTGAATATAATGAATATTAAAATCTAGCGTATTGTGATTTTCCAATAACTATTAACTAATGCGTCTCAGGTTAATTTTACTGACACCTTACTCGACATTGAACTAAAAATTATTATTATTATTATTACTATATATATGAATATATTTTTTTAACTTTCATATAAAAGAACTAAGAGGAGAAGAAGAAGAGGAGATTATTCATACCTTAAAGAAAAAAAATTAAAACATACCGTTGAATCACAAGTTTAGCATCACACGAATTTTCTTTTCTTACTCTTGGATGTTGGCCAATTAAGTTGAGATAGAAATGGATCTGGTTTATGACTAAATCCTTGCAGTAAATCAATAAGTTCACATTCACTTGTAGCAGAAACTAACATCCTTCACGAAGCTAATGAAATAAATCCCTATTCCACAACATCATCAAGAAACGATATCAGTTTATCATAATAATTGTTAAGATTCAACAAACCAATTGGCTTATTGTGAATATTTAATTGTGCCCAACAAAAGTATGAAATATTTCTTCCAAAAGTACCGAAACCTCCTGGCAAAGCAATGAAAGCATTTGAATGTTTAATCATTTGAGTAATTCGTTCATACATGTTGTCCACTTTCATTTCTTCTCCTATTGTTGGTCCAATAAGATTGGCTAAGGTAATCGGAATAATGCCTAATACTTCACTTCCACCTTCATGCGCAGCTTTTGCAACTTTTCCCATGAGAGCAACTTCACCACCACCATATACCAAATGAATCTTTTTTTTAGCAAGTGTTATTCCAAGCTTTTCTGCTACCTGTTCATAAATTGAATCTTTTCCTGCACTAGATCCACAAAATACACAAATATTTTTTATTTTACTTACCGTAGACGTCGACATGTTGATACCGTAGACGTCGACATGTTGAGAAATATGTTTTCTGCAATTGTTAGATCACAACATATGAATTTATAAGCGTAACATGCCAAAAGTCAATATTTGAACAAGAAATTATTATTATTAAAAGAAAATAAAAATGACATAAATTAAAACACATATATACAGCGTAGTTTGTTAGAGTAGGTGCCCGTCGAGCCAAGTGTTGGCAGAGGGTTCATGTTGAAACCCTATGTATAAACAATATTTATTTTAATAATATTTGGAATTATTGTTTTGGCACTTCTTTATCTGTATACCCATGCTAGTTGCATAGATAAAGTTCTTGAATATACAAATAGTAGAAAGAATATGAGGTTCTCATATGATGAGTATCATGAAACTCATATTTAGAATACTGTATATTCTAAACAGTTCCTAGTCGATTCAGCTGCTAAGAAAGATATAGGCCGCTCGAGTTTGAGACTAGTATCTGCGATGTGAGTACCATGATTCATTGGTAGGGGACATTGTGATGTCCGAGCATCCAAATAGGTGCTCCTGGTAAAGTGCACTGAACAGCCCTCCATATAGGACTTTCCAAGTGGTCTCACTTATCGAGTGGAAACGTCCTAGTTTATGGTTGAACACCATTAGTCCTTATGATCCGGGACAACATTGAGACTCTATGTACTAGCATTGCACTTTGACTTGTTTACCGACTCTCATGGGGTCATCAGGTGGCAAGGTTGGGTGTTTTTTCGAAACATATAGGAGCCGATGCATTGTAGTCGGGGATTCACCGCTTACCTTCGGGTATGGATATCCTATGTGATCTCATGTATATGTAGTTTGAAATCTCTGATCAGAGTATGGTGGTATATATGAAAGGGGTTTCATATATTACATCATCGATGCATCTACGACATGACACATAGTATCGATTCATTGACAACTCTCGTTATACCAATGGTTGTCGAATCGGTCGGGCTATTTGAGTTGAAAGGACCGTACTGTACGCTAACCATAATAGAATGGTTCTTGCAGGCACTATCATTTGATACCTAGGGAATCATGTAAGTGATGCTGCTAGGCGTTTAACATGATTGGTTGGGTACTATCAGACTTGAGTTCTGACGTTCTTATTATCAAGGAGTTGATAAGTAAGAATGTAACTGTTGGGATATGCTCATATAAGGACATGTTTAGTCCCGAATCACATGGAGATGTGAACCTAAGACTAGTTGTATCAATGAACCATTGAGGACCATACAAGTACTAGCTTTCTAGATCCCGTTGAGAAGTAAAATAGTTCATTGTATTGAACGGCTTATAAAGGAGTTTATAAGCTTAAGGAAAAATAGAAGTATGACTTCTATGAGGGGAATGTAACTTTTAATTTATGAATGTGTTCCTAAATTAAAAGTTGGCCAAATAAATAATGTATTTGAAAATTGTGATTTTCATAAACATTATTATGGACTAAATTAAATTAATTCATGTGTTGAATTAATTAAACACTAGTTGGCCTAGTAGAGTCCAAGTAATTAAATTAATTCAAGTGTTGAATTAATTGAATTGCATTGGGCCTTCTAGAGCCCAATTAAAAATAATTATTAAACTAGCGGGCTTGAGTAAAATCAAGTAAAGATTAATTGGTCTCAAATGTGTTTGAGACAATTTAAATAAAAATCCATGGGACTTGTAATTGTTACAAGCACAAGTAAAAAAGCATGCTAGGAAGGTGAAGAGTTAGAGGCACTTTTTCATTAAAAATTTTCATGGCATGCTCATGCACCTTTATCACTTTTTCAAGAACCAAGAAAAAGATCCTCCCTTCTCTCTTGAATAGCCTTGGCCGAAATTTATTTGATTATTATTCCTCAGTTTTGCTTCTTCAATAGTTGAGGAAAGAAAAGACTCCTCATTGAAAAATCTTCTTATTTTTCTAGTGCAAAATAAGAGGGGTTCTAGCTTGCAAGTGGTGGGCCTAATTTTGAAGCAAGGAGAGCTTGAAGATTGTCTTGCCATTCAAGAGCTAAGGTGTTTACACCTTAGTTGGAGCCATCATCAATCTCAAGAGATTGATAGGTAAAAATTCTAAACACCCTATGTATGACATCTTGGTGTTTTCGTATTTGATACATTATAGGCTTGAGGTGTTCGTTTTTGCCCTTAAAAACAAATTTTGAAACTTTAGTTGCATATTCGGGCACCTTAATCGATCTCCTTTCAAGTGGTATCATAGTTATGGATACTATTTTGTGTAGCATATACATAATATTATATTGAGGTCGATTTCTAACCGCATGAGATGAATTTTTGCTACAAAAATCGAGGCCCGTCGTGGGGCGTAACATGCTGCCCATTTCGAGCAGCTCAGACTGCCCATTTCGGGCAGCAAAAGCAGCCCGAGGGGCTGCCCGAACAACCTCTTGTTTTTAATAAAAAAAAATTTTTTGTGTTGGCCTGAATCCGGCGACGGCGATGACGACTAGGGTTTCCAAAAATGTTTTGGATTATCAAAGTGTCGTGGGCCTTGAAATTGTTGGGCCATTAGATGACTAACATATTTTTGAAATTTTAAATGAGCCTAAATGTTTTTTGGTGAAAAATGATTTTTTGGGCCCTTAAGTTTAAATTTACAAAATTTGTAAATATTTTCTCATAAATAAATAATTGAAGTTGGACTTTAATTATTTATAGTAAATTGTGATTTACAAGAAATTCGGTTATAAATAAATTAATTAGAAAATAGACAAAGGTGTTTGTATACTTTGTTCATTTAGTTTATAATCGTGGTATTATGCATGAAGGATAATCAAAAGCCCAAGCCCAATTTGCTATGTGTATGCTAGGATATTTTGTGTTGAATGATTGTAATAATTATCAATTTATAAAGTGGGCTTGGTTTATGGCCCGTTCCCACCCCCATGAGCTGTATCCCTATTTGCCATGAATATTTATTTGCAAATATTAGTATAGTGGAAGATCAAGATTGGAAGATGGTGGCCTTGATGATTATGAAGATCGAAGACATGTAAATATTGGAAGCTTATGTAAAAGTTGCATTTGCATCCATGCATTTCCCTAGGATTGGACCTAGGCTCGTGTTTAGCTCACACGGGCCATTAGTTTTGGGGCGATTTATCATCTTTGTTTTGTTTACTTTTTATAATATATGCATGATATGTTATAAATAATGAGGATGTGCGTTATTATTTTTATGATAATAACAAAGTTGCATGAATCCGGCAAACATACGATTAAACATGGTGAGTTTTTAAATAAAATTAATGATGAGACCTTTCAAAATTAAAAACCCTCATTTTGAATAAGATTCAAAATTAATATCAAGCCCGAAAAGGGGAATTATAAAGGTGTTAATAATTTTCATGTCTTCCATCGACAATGGGTGCATGATGAACGCTACCCATGTTTGGGGCTCGACACATATTATTGGGGGGACCCTGGACACCGGAAAGCTGTGACATCCATTGACATGGTGATGTGAACTACGTGGAATTCCCATGATTTCATATCATATTATTGAGGGAACTCATGGCGACCGTCCATTAAGGTTCAACATCGATGGGTAAGGCTTGACACGTAAAGATGACCGACGTCATATTATTGGGTCCTAATCAAACGTGAGACAAAAGTTTACGTAAAGGGTTGTATGGAGATGCAATTGGAAACTACCTTTTAAAAATTGTGATTGGCTGATATTATTCGGGATCATAATTCGCTAATTGGACCTTACGTACCTACTGAGGAAAGGAGTTTCCCGTTTTCACTAGAGGATAGTGAAAGATGTCAAAAAAGTGGGAGTAAATATTTATAAAGTAAAAGTCCATACTTTATATCTTACCAAATATTTTAAAATAGTCAATAACATTTATCTGTTTTACTTTTCAGTACAAATTTGACAATGTCTTCGATTCGCAATCCGTTATCTGCTATACTAGACAAACATATTTTAACCGGACCTAATTACATCAATTGGCTAAGGAATCTAAAAATCGTCTTGAAGTCGGAAAGGATAGCATATACACTGACTGAGTCGCCCCCTGTTGAGGCTTCGACTGACTGCACTCCTGAGGAATTGCAGACTTACAAGGAATGGTGTGGCCATGACTTGAAAGCCAGGTGTTATATGCAGGCTTCTATGAATGATGAGATGTAGAGGCGTTTTGAGGATGCAAAGAGTGCTGCTGACATTCATTTGCATCTCAAGGAGCTCTTTGGAGATCAAACACGTCCTCTTAGGCATGCTACCGTCAAGGAGCTGATCACTTTGCGCATGCAAGATGGGGCCTCGGTCCATGAGCATGGCCTAAAGGTGATTGGGCTCGTGGACAAGCTCGTTGGCATGGATCTGATGTTGCCTTCAGAGTTGACCACCGACGTGTTGCTCTTATCGCTGCCTAGCTTGTTTGATCTTTTTGTGGTGAATTTCAATATGAACAAGATGGAACTGACCTTTGAGGAGTTGGTGAATATTCTTGTTACCTTTGAGTCCACAATCAAGAAAGAGAAGTCGGTTCTTTATGTGGGCTCTTCATCTGGTTCGAAAACTGGTCCACCTGGGAAGGGAAAGAAGTGTTCTTTCCAATGTCCCAAGAAGAACGTTCCCTTGAAGAGGCAAGCTCCGAGTCCCGCTGTGGCAGCCATACCAGTGAAGGCTGACAAGACTGCTGATATTTGTCATCACTGCAAGAAGCCTGGATATTGGAAGCGTAACTGCAGAGAATATCTTGCCCAGAAGGGTTCTGGAAACGGTATGTTCTATATCGAAATAAATATTTCAATTAACTCTACTTCTTGGGTATTAGATACCGACTGTGGCTCACATCTCTGTAATGAGTTGCAGGTTATGGGAAGAAGTAGGAGACTAAGAGAATGTGAGACCTTCTTGAAACTGGGCAATGGAGCAAGAGTTGCTGCCAAGGCTATTGGAGATGTTTACTTGATTTTGAACAATGATTTTAAGTTAGTTTTAAGAGATGTTTTGTTTGTATCTGATTTGGTGAAAAACGTTATTTCCATTTGTATGCTTGATAAAGATGGATATTCTTGTTTATTTAGCAAAGGTGTTTGCAACATTTACAAGAATGAATGTTTGATTGGTACTGGAGAACTTGAAAACGATCTCTACAACTTAAAATTTAAAGATATTCCACTAAACAATGTCCAAGCAATAACAACAACAAACAAGCGAAAACAAGATACTCTAAATTTGGCAAAATTATGGCATGCTCGATTAGGACATATTTCCCTATGAAGGATGAACAAGCTAGTGGGAGTAGGCGTGTTTGATATGTCTGATATTAATGCTCTCATGACTTGTGAATCTTCTCTAAAAGGAAAGATGACAAAAATTCCCTTTAAGGGGCATGTGGAGCGAGCCAAAGGGTTATTGGATTTGATCCATACCGATGTGTGCGGTCCGCTTAGCATCACCACTAAGCATGGACATGCCTACTTCATCACCTTTACCGATGACTTTTCGAGGTATGGGTATGTGTATTTGATGAAATACAAGTCTGAATCCTTTGAAAGGTTCAAAGAATTCAGAAGTGAAGTAGAAAAACAGTTGGGAAGAAGCATCAAGACACTTCGATCGGATCGAGGTGGTGAGTACTTGAGTGCCGAGTTCCAAAAGTATCTTAGGGAGAATGGGATTCTCTCGTAGTGGACTTCGCCTGCTACACCGCAGTTGAATGGTGTTTCGGAGCGTCGTAACCGAACTTTGATGGACATGGTTTGGTCTATGTTGGGGTTCACGGAGTTGCCGCCATCCTTTTGGGGATATGCGCTTGAGACAGCGGCACTGTTGTTGAACAATGTCCATTCAAAGGCAGTTGATAAGACACCATATGAGATAAGGATGGGTAAGCCTCCCAAATATTCTTATCTTAGAATATGGGGGTGCCCTACTTATGTGAAGCAGGTAGTGGGAGCTAAATTAGATAGTCGATCCATTTTATGTTACTTTGTGGGATATCCAAAGAATTCAGTTGGATATTATTTCTATTATCCTTAAAAAACAAAGGTGTTTGTTTATAGGAATGCAACTTTTTTGGAAAAAAAATTCTATTGGATAGAAAAGGAGAGATGATAAAACTCGAAGAGGTTCGAGAGACACCCACAATTATAGAACCCACACCCGAAGAGCCAAGATTGGAGATACAAGCTCCTAGAAGATCCGAGAGTCTCGAGACCACATATGAGGTATGGTCTGCTTCTTGAAGAGGGCCATGATGAGCCTAACCATGGATGTGATCCAAGGACCTTCAAGGAAGCGTTATCTGATGCCGATTCATCCAAGTGGCTTGAAGCAATGGAATCTGAGATGAATTCCATGCATTCAAACCAAGTGTGGAACCTTATGGATCCACCTAAGGGAACCGTTCCCATAGGGTGTAAATGGATTTACAAGAGGAAACTTGGGACGGATGGGAATGTATTTACCTTCAACGCGCGATTGGTGGCAAAAAGACATACTGATCAAAGACAAGGAATTGACTTTGAGGAAACCTTTTCTCCAGTCGCAATGTTCAAGTCTATAAGGATATTGCTAGCCATAGCTACATGGTATGACTATGAGATATGGCAGATGGATGTCAAGACAGCCTTTCTTAATGGGGATATTAAGGAAGAGATTTACTTTTCTCAAACTGAAGGGTTTACATCTATCGGAAGTGAGCATATGGTATGCAAACTTCAGAGATTTATTTATAGTCTAAAGCAGGCATCTAGGAGTTGGAACCTCATATTCGACAGTACAATCAAAGAGTTTGGTTTTACTAAGAATCCTGAGGAACCCTGTGTGTATAAGAAGGTCAGTGGGAGTGCTGTGACATTCCTGGTGCTTTATGTTGATGACATTCTACTCATTGGGAATGATGTAGGAATGTTGGAGTCAACTAAAATATGGTTAGCAAGTAAGTTATCGATGCAGGACTTGGGTGAATCATCTTTTGTATTGGGAATACATATCTATAGAGATAGATCGAGAAGGTTGCTTGGCTCACCTAGTCCACATACATTGATACCTTCGTGGAGCGGTTCTCGATGGATGAGTCCAAGAGAGGACATCTACAAATGTGTCATGGCGTGTCCCTATCCAATTCTATGTCTCCCAAGACTGATGCAGAGATAGCGGCGATGACAGGCATTCCTTATGCATCTGCAATTGGTAGCATCATGTATGGGATGATATCTACACGTCCTGACTTGGCTTTCGCACTAAGTGTAGCGAGTAGATATCAATCGAACCTTGGTCTTCCACACTAGAAAGCTGTTGTAAGGTCCAAAATTAAGACGACGTAATCTAACTGCATTAAAATCTAGGAAATATGAAAAATGAGTAATTAACTGAATTTAATTGCTATTTGATTATGTGACATACATGTTTATATGTTAAATATGATTTTATTATCATCATGCATAAAATTGTATTTTTAAGGAATATTCAAGTGACGATCGAGGAACGGGGACCGAGGGCTGAAAAAATGTAAAATGTTTTTATTAAATAATTATTTTTTATCATTTAAAATATGGTTGTTGGATATTCATATTTTTGAAAAATAGGGGTTTTGAGGTGATTTTATACGTCGGGACGTAAATTTTATCGGTGTTGGTTTTTCAACAAAAATGCGAGCTTTTTGGCAACCCGGTTATTTAATTCACAAATTTATTTAATCAAATCTATGATAATATTTTATTTAAATCCTAAACAAGCATTAATGGGCCTAAACTTGGCTTAATAGGCCTAAGCTTGAGTTAATAACTTTATTTACTATATAATATACAAATCTCCACCCAAAACCCTACATAAGTCACGGCCACACACCCCACATATTCTGAAAAACTCTCCCCACCCAACTCAAAGACCCCACGGCACGCACAACTCAAGGAGGAGGGATTTTTTCGAAGGATCAAATAAAAAAACAAGCCAAAGGGTCCTCTCCGTTCTTCGTCGTCAACGTTTATTCGAGCGTATATAACGCAAAGGCACGCCATACATCTCTTTTTCTCATCCATTATATCATATTATTGTTTGAATTATTGTATGCATGAAGAACATGGAATTATTTTCACAATTTTCGGTATGTTGCATGTATACATGAGGAAAGAGGACTTTTGATCCAAAAGAACTTGTTCTAAGCGGGATGAGAGGCTGCCATGAGGTATTTTATGTTTAAGCAAAGCTATTATGTGAACTAGAGTCTTATCCAATCATCTAAACAACTCCAGAAAGCAATAGAACCAGGAAAAACGTAAAACATGCTGTCAAGGGTTGGGGTGATCAGGTTCCTTGTTCAAGGGTGAGGCATGGTCTTGGCTTGGGCCAGGGGCTGTCAAGGGTCAGGTCTAGAGTCCTAGCCAAGCTAGGACTCGAGTTAGGGGCTGGGGAAGAGTCCTAGCCATGCTAGGACTCTACCCGAGAAGCAGTAGCTGTCGCGTGCAGGGGTGTGCAGCTTGTTGGGAGGGAAGGGCTCTGTCCAGGGCTCAGAGGCTGGGCTAGGGCGAGTCCTTAGAATCCTAGAGGATGGTTCAGGGTCTGGAGCGTCGGCTAGGTCCACAAGTCCACAAAGTTAGAGTCCTATCACCTTAAGGATCCTAGGCCAGAATAGGGGTGACTTGGGGTGGCTTGATTTTTAGAATTGGGTTGGTGTCATGGTGAACTTAGGGCCTAGAAGGGTACTTTAGGATGTTGGTCAAGTTTTGGATCAACATGGTTTGGGGGTAACTCGTGAAAATCGAAAGTTGGCTCGGGGTCGAAGTTTAGATTTCAATTTAGGGTTTTAACAAATGAAAAATTGAAAAACAGCTCACGGGAGTCGAGTCATGGTTCATAAGGGCTAAAATAATATAAAAAGACTAAATTTTAAATTTGGGAATTATATATTAAAGTTTGGGATTTTTCGGGATTAAAAAACACCGTCAAAACAATTATTTAAAGATAAATGAAAAAGTCTAATATTTAGCTAAATAAAATAATGGAAAATTCATGTAAGCTTAAATAATTATTTGGGACATGTTAGAGTCAAGAAATCAAGAAACAAAAGCCAAAAACGTAAAATGTCAAGTCCAGGGGTAAAACGGTCTTTTTACACCTAAAAATTAGTAAAGGTCATGGAAGTGCCCTAAATGCCGTTTTTATGATATTATGCTTGTTTTTAAATGTTTATGAAATGTTCATGATTAAATTATGATTTTAAATGTCTAAGGAATTTTTTTTATGATTTAAGGAAGACATTTAAAATACATGTTGCATGCTTGGTTTCAAAAAGAAAAATGTGATGTTATGCATGATTTTTATAAAGTAATGAGAATGTTAAACGTTGAAGGAAGTGAAGTAATTGTGACTAATTCTATAATGTTGGAGATATCGTGAGGGTTATGGTCCCAGTGAGAGCCCAACGATCGTGTTTCCATAATTACGAATATGTGGTAACGGTTTTGTGGTAACGGTAAGAATGAGAATATCGTGAGGGGAAAAGGCCCCCGAGGGAACCCATTTGTGGGAAATGGCCCCAGAGGGAACCCCGACGATCGTATTTCTATTAGAAAAAGGATAGGCCAAGGCTCAATTGACCGGTGAGAGTGTCGCTGATGTCTCCGCCGCCCAGTACTGTGGTTATATGTAGATAGATCCATCGACTTTTGAGGTTTATGTCATGATGAGGAAAGTCACAATTAACGATCTGAATTCAACGAAAGGAAAAGGAAAAGGAAAAGGAAAAAAGAAAAATGTTTTATGTTATGTCATGAAATGTTATTTTAAGTAAAAGTATTTTCACTGTTGCATGTGGTTTTATATGTATTATTTGCTATAAAGATTATGGTCTGTTGAGTCTTTAGACTCACTAGGTGTGATGGATGCAGGTGAGGTTGAGGGAGGGCTTGACGGATGATTTGACTAGACTGATGGTGCACACAACCCGAGGACCAGCAATTCTAATTTTTCCGCATTTATGATTTATGATTCATGATTTACGTTAAAGATTTTTAAGACTATTTATTTATGCTTTTTGAGAGGTTTAGTATGGGCTATACTTTTCAAACTTATTGCTTTTTAGGTTTTGTAAAACAGTTGACGATTTCATTCTTATGACTATTGCATTTGATTTTTAAAATGCTAGATGGATGATGTTTTATTTTAAAAGGGTAAAATATTTTATAATATTTTCATGCGGTAAATGTAAATGGCCGAAAATTGAGTGTTTAAAAAAAAAGAAAAAAAAATTCTAGTACTTTTAAAGCAATAAAAAGGGCAGACGTTTCAGTTGGTATCAGAGCAAAGGTCCTGTAAAGTGCACAATGCCACCATCAGCGTCGGAAAGATGAGTCGTCAAGCCTCAAGTTGTAAGTTTTTACAAGCTTTATATGATTCGGTATGATGTTACCTGTATGACCTCACGAATATTATGATTATTGTACATGTTTATGAGCTTTTTAAGTATTTATGCTTTGCATGCTTGAATTGATAAATGGTATAGGATATGTCGCATGATTAGAGAACTTAGATTTAAATACATGTTGGTTACATTAGAATTTGAAAAACTTTCAAATAAAATGCCTCCTAGACGCGCTCCCGTTATTGAGAATCAGGAAGAGAACAACGTGAATCACCAAGGGAATAATCAAGGAAACGCACCACCACCACCACCACCACCAGGAGATGCTGATACACGTGCATTAGAGGGGATGGCTCGTCTCTTCAAGCAGCAGTTACAGCAGCAACAGTTGCAGCAGCAGCAGTTGCAACAACAGTTACAGCAGATGCAGCGGGCGCCTAGGCCACAGCAGGATATATATGATCAGTTCCGGAGGCTAGTTCCGAAGGAATTTTCTGGCACTACTGACCCTTTATTTGCAGAGGGATGGATTTGTTCTCTTGAGGTACACTTTCGCTATTTAGATATAGGAGATGCGGACCGTGTGAGGTGTACCACTTATCTGCTGAGGATGACGCTTCTTTATGGTGGGAAGGAGCTGAGCAGGGTGTTAACCTTGCTACACTTACTTGAGCTTAATTCAAAACGATATTCTATGAGAAGTATTTTACGGCTGCTGTTAGAGGACGGCTGAAGAGAGAGTTTATGAGCCTCCGTCAGGGAGACTCGACTGTTGCTGACTTTGTCAAGAAATTTGATAGGGGTTGTCACTTTGTACCCCTTATTTCCAGGGATGCTGAAGAGAAGTTTAGACACTTTATGGATGGTCTGCGACCTACCATACGAGATAAGGTTATGATGATGCGTCCTGTGGATCATGCTACAGCGGTTACCTATGCATATCAGGCTGAGCAACCCTTGAAGGACATTGACTTTGAGCTACAACGCAAGAGGCAACTACACCAAAGTAATAATCAGCCTAAAAAGAAGCCATACACGGGTCTTCCTAGACCTCAAGGGCCTCAAAAGCCCCAAGGTCCAGTCAAGAAGCCAGCACCACCAAAGCCACAAAATCCTGGAGCACCGAAGCCTACTGAAAGGCAACCATGCATAGAGTGCAACCGTTTTCATCTTGGCAAATGTGAATGGAGATCATTCAAATGTTTCTACTGCAAGGAGGCTGGACACAAAGCTATTGATTGCCCCAAGAGGAAAGCAGCTACTACTGCACGAGCTTATGTTATGAATGCCGAGGAGGCTGAGGAAGAGGCAGACACTACACTCATTACGAGTAACCTAGTCATTTAACATTTTTATATTGCTTGTTATTGCATGAAATGTTAAATTGGTTATTAGAATTGATTTGGGAACAAGGTCTAACCTAGCGGAAATTAGGTTGCATGTTCTACATAGTGGAATTTAAGGTATGATTTTAAGAACCATAGAAATGATATTAATATTGTGCCACATTTTATGTAAAGGATGATTAGTTTGAAAATAAAAAGTTGAGGGCCAAAATTTAAAGAAAATCATAACTAAAGGGAATTTCGAAATTTTGGGATTTAAATTGTAATTTTCAAAAAAAAAAGCTAAGTGACCAAAATGCAACTACCGAATTCTTAAAGGGCCATGAATGTAATTTTCGAAATCTTTAATGGCTAAAATGAAAAATTCAAAAATATAATTGAAGGGCTAAAATTCAATTGTTCCAGAAATGCTTAAGTTCAACGCGTAATCTTCATATACCTTTGGGAAATTAATGATAGTAAATCCTTAAGCTTCAACATGAAAATATTTAAAAGACATTTTCGCCGCAGGGAGGATCATCATTCTAGGTGTAGCTCCCTATGCATTGCTAGATTCAGGAGCTACACATTTTTTTATATGGGAAACCTTCATCAAAAGACTGAATATTATTCCTCAAGATATGGGTCTGGGTTTCAAAGTTTCTATTCCATCCGGTGATCAAATGCTCACGTCTAAGATTGTCAAGAATCTGGAGCTTCGTTTATTCAAGGATGTTGTGCGGGCAGATCTTATTGTGCTTCCTATGCCCGAATTTGATATTATACTCGGCATGGATTGGCTATAAGCAAATGGAGCTTCGATTGATTGTCGTCAGCGAACAGTGTCTATTCAACCGCCTAGTGGTAAATCTTTTGTCATTGAGGCGGTGAGAAACAAACAAATGCCGCACATTATCTCTTGTTTATGAGCGAGGAAACTTATTAAGCACGGATGCCAAGCTTATCTAGCATGTGTCACTACTACACAGGAATCTATCAGTCAGAAATTGGAAGATGTTGATATTGTGAGAGATTTTCCTAGCGTTTTTCCCGAGGACGTTTCTGGTATTCCACCTGATCGTGAAGTGGAATTCTCTATTGATCTTATGCCGGGCACCGTTCCTATATCTAAAGCTCCTTATCGTCTAGCATCCGCTGAAATGAAAGAATTGAAAGATCAAATCCAAGAATTGCTAGACAAGGGTTTCATTCGCCCTAGTTAATCTCTATGGGGAGCAACGGTATTATTTGTGAAGAAGAAAGATGGTAGTATGCGTCTTTGCATCGATTATCGAGAGCTTAATAGGGTCACCATCAAAAATAAATATCCACTGCCAAGAATTGAAGATTTATTTGATCAGTTGCAAGGAGCAGCGGTATTTTCTAAAATTGATCTGCGATCTGGATACCATCAATTAAAAGTGAAAGAGTCTGATGTGTACAAGACAGCATTCCGTACTAGATATGGGCACAACGAGTTTATGGTCATGCCATTCGGTCTGACAAATGCACCAGCGATCTTCATGGATCTCATGAACCACATATTTCAGCCGTATCTGGATCAGTTTATTATAGTCTTCATTGATTATATATTGATTTATTTGAAGAACAAAGAGGAGACTAGTCGTCATTTGAGGACAGCACTGCAAGTACTACAAGACAGGAAGCTATATGCGAAATTCAGCAAGTGCGAGTTTTGGCTCGATACAGTGGCATTCTTAGGCCACATCATTTCTAGTGATGGCGTTGAAGTTGATCCAAGTAAAGTCGAGGCAGTGAAAGAGTGGCTAGTACCAAAGATTGTTACCGAGATTCGTAGTTTCTTGGGACTTGCCGGCTATTATCGTAAATTCATCAAGGGATTCTCATCCATTGCAGTACCATTGACATCCTTGACTAAGAAGAATGCAAAGTTTATTTGGGGATCCGAGTGTCAAGATAGTTTTGACAAGTTAAAGCAAGCCTTGATTTCAGCACCAGTGTTATCTATGCCATCGGGGCAAGGGGATTATGTTCTTTATGCCGACGCATCTAAACTTGGATTGGGCACAGTTCTGATGCAAAATGATTGGGTTATAGCCTATGCGTCGAGACAGTTGAAGATTCACGAGAAAAACTACCCCACTCATGATCTTGAGCTTGCAGCAGTAGTCTTTGCACTAAAGATTTGGAGACAAACTACCTTTACGGGGAGAAGTGCAAGATATTCACCGACCATAAAAGTTTAAAATACTTCTTCAACCAAAAAGAGCTGAATATGAGACAGCGCAGATGGCTTGAGTTAGTAAATGATTATGATTGTGACATTAGCTACCATCCGGGAAAAGCTAATGTAGTGGCAGACGCACTGAGTAGAAAAGCAGCAGTTATCACTCATCTATCACTTCAAAGACCGTTGCAGTCCCAGATACAGCGGTTTGAGCTTACAGTGTATGCTAGGGGCGAGGCCCTAATCTTGCCACATTATCAGTACAGTCGACTTTGAGATAGAGAATTCGTGATGGGCAGTCCACTGATGAACAGTTGCAAAAGTGGAGAGCTAGAGACGAAGCCAAGGGTTGGAAATTATATTCAGAGGTGGATGGTATAGTTCGATATAGAGATCGGCTATGGGTTCCTAGTGACGATTCTTTGAGAGACCTTATTATGAAGGAAGCTCATGACACACCTTATTCCATTCACCCGGGTAGCACGAAAATGAACAAAGATTTGCAGTTGCTCTATTGGTGGCCAGGAATGAAGAGAGACATTCTGAAGTTTGTATCCGAGTGTTTGACTTGCCATCAAGTTAAAGCAGAGCATCAGAGACCAGCGGGGAAATTGAAGCCACTCCCTATTCCCAAGTGGAAATGGGAAAATATCACTATGGACTTTGTAGTGGGATTGCCAAAGACCGTTAAGGGTTTGAATGCCATTTGGGTGATAGTAGATCGTCTTACAAAATCAGTGCATTTTCTGCCTATTAAGATGACATTCACCATGATTCAGTATGCCGACTTGTATATTCGAGTGATAGTTCGGCTGCATGGGATTCCTGTATCCATCGTTTCTGACAGAGATCCGAGATTTACGTCATCTTTTTGGAAAAGTCTACATGCGGCAATGGGGACCAAGTTATTGTTCAGCACAGCGTTCCATCCTCAGACCAATGGCCAGTCAGAGAGAGTTATACAGATTTTGGAAGATCTACTGCGAGCCTGTGTTATTGATTTCCAAGGCAGTTGGGAACCAAAGTTACCTCTAGTGGAGTTCACCTACAATAATAGCTTCCAATCATCAATCGGGATGGCTCCTTTTGAGGCACTTTATGGAAGGAAATGTAGGTCTCATATTCATTGGGACGAGGTTGGGGAAAGAAGAGATATTGGTCCTGATGTGAATGAAGAGACTGCCGCGCTTGTAGTCAAAATTCGTGAGAGAATGAAGACTGCACAAAGCCGACAAAAGAGTTATGCGGACAAAAGACGAAGGGACTTAGAGTTTGTAGTGGGCGACCATGCATTTGTGAAAATAGCACCTATGAAGGGTGTTATGCGCTTTGGCAAGAAAAGCAAGCTTAGTCCAAGATTTATAGGTCCGTTTGAGATTTTGGAGAGGATTGGGACACTAGCTTATAGAGTGGCATTGCCATCAGCGCTTGCAGGAATTCACAATGTGTTTTATATTTCAATGCTGCGGAAGTACATGTCGAATCCGTAGCATGTGCTTAATTATGAACCTCTTCAATTAGCTCCAAATATGACATATGAAGAAAAACCTGCCTAGATCTTAGCAAAGCAAGAAAGAAGATTGCGAAACAAAGTCATTCCAATGGTCAATGTCAAGTGGCTGAATCACTCGGAAGAGGAAGCTACTTGGGAAACCGAGAGGGACTTGAAGAGTCGCTATCCTGATCTATTCGGTAAGTTCTAATTTCGAGGACGAAATTTTATTTAAGGGGGGGATGAATTGTAAGATCCAAAATTAAGACGACGTAATCTAACTGCATGCAAATTTAGGAAATATGAAAAATGAGTAATTAACTGATTTTAAATGCTATTTGATTATGTGACATACATGTTTACATGTTAAATATGATTTTATTATCATCATGCATAAAATTGTATTTTTAAGGAATATTCAAGTGACGATCGAGGAACGGGGACCGATGGCTGAAAAAATGTAAAATGTTTTTATTAAATAATTATTTTTAATCATTTAAAATATGGTTGTTGGATATTCATATTTTTGAAAAATAGGGGTTTTGAGGTGATTTTATACGCCGGGACGTAAATTTTATCGGTGTTGGTTTTTCAACAAAAATGCGAGCTTTTTGGCAACCCGGCTATTTAATTCACAAATTTATTTAATCAAATCTATGATAATATTTTATTTAAATCGTAAACAAGCACTAATGGACCTAAACTTGGCTTAATAGGCCTAAGCTTGAGTTAATAACTTTATTTACTATATAATATACAAATCTCCACCCAAAACCCTACATAAGTCACGGCCACACACCCCACATATTCTGAAAAACTCTCCCCACCCAACTCAAAGACCCCACGGCACACACAACTCAAGGAGTAGGGATTTTTTCGAAGGATCAAAGAAAAAAACAAGCCAAAGGGTCCTCTCCGTTCTTCGTCGTCAACGTTTATTCGAGCGTATATAATGCAAAAGCACGCCATACATCTCCTTTTCTCATCCATCATATCATATTATTGTTTGAATTATTGTATGCATCAAGAACATGGAATTATTTTCAGAATTTTCGGTATGTTGCATGTATACATGAGGAAGGAGGACTTTTGATCCAAAAGAACTTGTTCTAAGCGGGATGAGGGGCTGCTGTGATGTCTTTTATTTTTAAGCAAAGCTACTATGTGAACTAGAGTCCTAACCGATCATCTAAACCACGGCAGAAAGCAATAGAACCAGGAAAAACGTAAAACTTGCTGTCAAGGGTTGGGGTGATCGGGTTCTTTGTTCAAGGGTGAGGCATGGTTTTGGCTTGGGCCAGGGCTCAGCCAAGGGCTGTAAGAGGTCAAGGCTAGAGTCCTAGCCAAGCTAGGACTCGAGTTAAGGGCTGGGGAAGAGTCCTAGCCATGCTAGGACTCTACCCGAGAAGCAGCAGCTGTCGCGTGCAGGGGTGCGCAGCTTGTTGGGAGGGAAGGGCTCGGTCCAAGCCTCAGGGTCTGGGCTAGGGCGAGTCCTTAGGGTCCAAGGTAGGTGTCCTAGAGGATGGTTCAGGGTCTGGAGCGCCGGCTAGGTCCACAAGTCCACAAAGTTAGAGTCCTACAACCTTGTGGATCCTCGGCCAGAATAAGGGTGACTTGGGGTGGCTTGTTTTTGAGTTTTGGGTTGGTGTTGTTGTAAAATTAGGGTCTATAAGGGTACTTTAGGATGTTGGTCAAGTTTTGGATCAACATGGTTTGGGGGTAACTCGTGAAAATCGAAATTTGGCTCGGGGTCAAAGTTTAGGTGTCAATTTAGGGTTTTAACTAATGAAAAATTGAAAAACGACTCACGGGGATCGAGTCGTGGTTCATAAGTGCTAAAATAATATAAAAAGACTAAATTTTGAATTTAGGAATTTTATATTAAAGTTTGGGATTTTTCGGGATTAAAAAACACCATCAAAACAATTATTTAAAGATAAATGAAAAAGTCTAATATTTAAGCTAAATAAAATTATGGAAAAATTCATGTAAGCTTAAATAATTATTTGGGATATGTTAGAGTCAAGAAATCAAGAAACAAAAGTCAAAAAAGTAAAATGTCAAGTCCAGGGGCAAACGGTCTTTTTATACCTAAAAATTAGTAAAGGTCATGGCAGTGCCCTAAATGATGTTTTTATGATATTATTCTTATTTTTAAATATTTATGAAATGTTCATGATTAAATAATGATTTTAAATGTTTAAGGGATTTTTTTTATGATTTAAGGAAGACATTTAAATTACATGTTGCATGCTTGGTTTCAAAAAGGAAAATGTGATGTTATGCATGATTTTTATAAAGTAATGAGAATGTTAAACGTTGAAGGAAATGAAGTAATTGTGACTAATTCGATCATGACATAAATCTCAAAAGTCGATGGATCCATCTACATGTAACCACAGTATTGGGCGGCGGGGACATCAGCGACACTCTCACCGAACAACTGAGCCTTGGCCTATCCTTTTTCGAATAGAAATACGATCGTCGGGGTTCCCTCTGGGGCCTTTTCCCACAAATGGGTTCCCTCGGGGGCCTTTCCCCCTCACAATATTTCCATTCTTACCGTTACCACAAAACCGTTACCACATATTCGGAATGATGGAAACACGATCGTTGGGCTCCCACTGGGACCATAACCCTGACGATATCTCCAACATTATGAGGAAAGTCACAATTAACGATCTGAATTCAACGAAAAGAAAATGGAAAGGAAAAGGAAAAGGAAAAGGAAAAAGGAAAAATGTTTTATGTTATGTCATGAAATGTTATTTTACGTAAAAGTATTTTCACTGTTGCATGTGATTTTATAT
Organism: Primulina huaijiensis; assembly: GCF_012295235.1. Classification (NCBI taxonomy): domain Eukaryota; kingdom Viridiplantae; phylum Streptophyta; class Magnoliopsida; order Lamiales; family Gesneriaceae; genus Primulina; species Primulina huaijiensis. The sequence goes on from NC_133321.1 coordinate 12,007,731, forward strand.
GTATTATTTACTATAAAGATTATGGTGTATTGAGTCTTTAGATTCACTAGGTGTGATGAATGCAGGTGAGGTTGAGGGAGGGCTTGACGGATGATTTGACTAGACTGATGGCGCACCCAATCCGAGGACCAGCGATTCTACTTTTTCCGCATTTATGATTTATGATTCATGATTTACGTTAAAGATTTTTAAGACTATTTATTTATGTTTTTTGAGAGATTTTTGAGAGATTTAGTATGAGCTATACTTTTCTTACTTATTGCTTTTTTAGGTTTGGTAAAACAGTTGACGATTTCATTCTTATGACTATTGCACTTGATTTTTAAAATACTAGATGGATGATGTTTTAATTTAAAAGGGGAAAATATTTTAATATTTTCATGCGGTAAATGTAAATGGCCGAAAATTGAGTGTTTTAAATAAAAAGAAAAAAAGAAAAAAAAATTCTAGTACTTTTAAAGCAATAAAAAGGGCAGACGTTTCAGCTGTGAAAGACATCCTCAAGTATTTGAGAAGGACCAATAAGTTGTTCTTGGTCAATGGTAGTGGAGAACTGAAATTGGAAGGCTATACCGACTCTAGCTTCCAAAGAGATATCGATGACTCGAAGTCAACCTCTGGGTTTGTATTCATGCTCAATGGTGCTGCTGTCTCTTGGAAGAGTTCAAGCAAGACTGTACTGCGGATTCCACCACTGAGGCTGTAACACTCGTGAATAAAATACATAATTAGTGCGGAAGATTTTAAACATAATTTGGAGAAAATGTGTAATTGTAAAAAAATTTGGGCAGCATTTTCCCGTAATTAGGACATGCCACCTGTCTCAAGCAACACGTAAAACACATGCAAAATATTTTCAAACACATCAAATACCATTTAATTCAGTAACTACACATATTCTACTTCAAAAACAAAACAAGATTTTCAATGTTTCACAAAATATCCAAAAGCTTAACATATCAAAAATACCATCCAATCAAAATCTCCAAAGTTTGGCATATTCCCTTCTCTCGCTTCGACAACTCAGGGATGATCAGTCTTTCTTACATGTGCCTGCATCACATGAACATAAGTGGAATGAGTATAAAACTCAGCAAATGGAATCAATACTAACAAGATACATATATATCATTTTATTGTAAAACATAAAATGTAGGTAGCCTCAGTTTCATTTTGTTGAAAACATCATCCTTTTCATTTAGTAAACTTCGAAACATCAATAATATCATCCGTCAAGAATCATAATACAACAATACATAGGGATGATATTCATTTTCATTGATTAACTGAAGAATTGATAGTTCTTATAAGATAGTTCATTCTTGCTAACCCTCTTCATAAAAACGAATCTTATAGGAGGGACATGTACCTCTGAATAAAATGCATCTTATAAAAGAGTACATGTTTTCATCGTTAATTGGCCAATTACATTGCGGATTTAGAATTGCTTGAGGCAACACCGCTACTATCACTATCAATCCAATCATTCAATCACATAAAACGGCATTTAGGCATTTTATCGAACATCTTAGAGGCTTCATTTAAAGTTTAACTCCTTTCATTCAAAAATGCATATAATTGCACTACCATATATACATATTTACGTATATATATCATGAATGGAATTTGAAAGGAGTTAACGTCATAAAATCATCAAAACACATACATATAGGATCATGTGATGCATTAAAGAAATGATTCCACTTACAACACTTGGAGCAATTGGTTTCCTAACCCTTGACGTCGATCCTACAACAAGAAACCCGATAACTAATCAACAACACCCAAATAATAACATTAAATGACCATTTAATCCAATACATCAATCACAACTATCATGTCCTAACTCCACCATCTTCAGTAACTCAAGAACAAGAAGAAAACCCACTTACCTTTGCTCCTTTCACTAAAAAGGTGAAGTTACAACTCCGGATTGAAGATTAATTGCTTGATTAAATGAGAGAAGAAGAAGATGATGAAGAACCCTAGCCTTCAAATCGATGGAGAAGAGAAGAAAAGTGAGGAAAATGAGAGTCTCATTTGATTTTAAGCCTTAAAACACCCAAAACACGTTTTGGCACTGTGTTGGGTGCTCGGGCGGTCATACATTACCGCCTTAGCGCGGACCATGCTGTCCAAGACCAAAAATCCAGAACCAGTGGCGCTCGGGCGGTCAATTCTTACCGCTCGGGCGCCGCTCTGTGCATAGCCATATCGAATATCGCTTCTGAAACGCCTCTTCCCTTCATAATTAGGAAAAGTGATAAACATGAAAGTTGTAGCTCTATGTCTTGGATTGCATCTCCAATTGGCCTCATGTCATTTGAAGGTCTGAGTAAAACGTTATGTTCAATCTCCCAACATGTGTCATTGGAGGAACGACGATACACACGATACATTTTGGGGCGCTTTTAGCTTATCTTCCACAATGATTTGAACAAAATCCAAAACATAAAAGCTATAGCCTTATATCTTATCTTTCTAATGAAAGTAGCCTCACATCATTTGGATCATAATACAAAACATTATGCTAAAAACCACAACTACTGCCATAGTTTCATACCATTTCAGCACTTTCATTACCTATTTGGCTCAATATCAACTTTCTATTCTACCCATCCATTCTCCGTTTCATTCTATATCATTCAATACCATTCATATCATATCTTGAAGCCATAAACCATCACCATTACATCACATATCCCAAACGATCATCATAATAAACCATAAAAGAAATAATGAACATACTTAATCATAATCATTACCTTATATCATATGCATATAAATGTCTGGGCGTTACAGAGGCCGAATACATTGCTGCATCAGCTGCAGCAAAGGAGGCTGTTTGGATAAGAAATTTCATCCAAGAGTTGGGCGTCATTCCTAATGGAGTTGCTCCTGTCCCGGTGTTTTGTGACAACACGGGAGCTATAGCTCAAGCAAATGAGCTAAGGTCTCATCAGAAGTCCAAACATGTATTGAGAAAGTACCACATCCTCCGAGAGATTGTGGAAAGAGGAGAAGTGTCGATTGACAAAGTCGGCTCCGCAGATAATGTGGCTGATCCACTAACTAAGCCTTTACCTGGACCATTATTCGAGAAGCATCGCGAATCGATGGGTTTGAAGCATATGGGTAGTTGGCTCTAGTGCAAGTGGGAGATTGTTAGAATAGGTGCCCGTCGAGCCAAATGTTGGCCGAGGGTTCATGATAAAACTCTATGTATAAACAATTTTTATTTTAATTATATTTGAAATTATTGTTTTGACACTTCTTTATCTGTATACCCATGCTAGTTTCATAGATAAAGTCCTTGAATATACAAATACTAGAAAGAATATGAGATGCTCATATGATGAGTATCATGAAACTCATATTTGGAATACTGTATATTCTAAATAGTTCCTAGTCGATTCAGCCGCCGCTAAGAAGGATATAGGCCGCTCGAGTTTGAGACTAGTAACTGCGATGTGAGTACCATGTTTCATTGGTAGGGGACATTGTGATGTCCGAGCATACAGATAGGTGCTCCTGGTAGAGTGCACTGAACAACACTTCATATAGAACTTTCCAAGTGGTTCTCACTTATCGAGTGGAAACGTCCTAGTTTATGGTTGCACACCATTAGTCCTTATGACCCGGGACAACATTGAGACTCTATGTACTAGAATTGCACTTTGACTTGTTTACAGACTCTCATGGGTCATCAGGTGGCAAGGTTGGGTGTTTTGTCGAAACATATAGGAGTCGATGCATTGTAGCCGGGGATTTACTGCTTACCTTCGGGTATGGTTATCCTATGTGATCTCATTATCATATTCATTTTCATTAATACTTGGTTGTTTACATAAATTAAACTCATTAAGTTCTAGAGTCATATTTCCAAAAGGCAATTTCATTATTCCATTTCGACAATTAATTAAAGCATTTGAAGTTGCTAGAAATGGTCGTCCCAATATTACTGGAATTTTATTATGTACTTCTATTGGTTGTGTATCCAAAACAATAAAATCTACAGGATATATGAATTTATCAACTTGAACCAACACATCTTCTACAATACCTCTAGGTATTTTGATTGACTTATCCGCCAGTAAGAGAGTAACAGAAATGAGTTTTAATTCTCTTAAATTAAGTTTTTCATAAACTGAATAAAGAAGTAAATTAACATTTGCTCCCAAATCTAAAAAAGCTTTTTTAATTTTATTTTCTCCAATAATACATGAAATTGTTGGACAACCAAGATCTTTATATTTTAAACTAGAATTATTTTGAAGAAGAGAACTTATTTGTTCAGCCAAGAATGCTTTCTTCTTCACATGCAATTTTCTCTTCACAGTACATAAGTCTTTAAAAATTTCGCATATGAAGGTACTTGTTTAATAGCATCTAATAATGGAATATTTATCTTTACTTGTTTAAAAACTTCATAGATATCAGAATCATTTTTTTGTTTTTTATGATTTGTTAATGCATGAGGAAATGGTGGAGGTTTATTTGATTCGTTTACTATTTTAGATGATTTATCATTTAACATATTATTTTAGAATTTAAGGTATCATCATTCTCAAAAGTATCAGGATTATCATCCTTACTCTTTGATTTTAAATGATCCTTGTTTTCAGTACTATATCGATCATTAACTATTTTACCACTTCGAAGGTAATAACAGATTTTATTTGATCAATTTTTTTATTTTTTAATTCTTGATTTTGTTTTTTAGGATTAGGTTGAGGTTGAGATGGAAATTTTCTTTTCTCATGAATATTAAGTGCAGATGCAAATTTTGCAAGAGTTTCTTTCAAATCACTCATAGATTGACTGTTTGGAATATTGATAGACTCTTGTTTTTGGATAAATGCATGAATTACATCTTCAAAGTTTTTTCTTGGAGGTGTAACATAAGGAATATAACCTTGATGATTTTGGTTATTTTGGAAATATTGTCGTGAGGGTTGTGCATTATTATCATTCTTCCAACTAAAATTAGGATGATTTTTCCATCCAAGATTATATGATGGTGAAAAAGGATCTAGTATTGGTTTTTTATAATTGTTAACATAATTTGCTTGTTCATGGAGACATTCTTTAAATGAAGGTAATGTTGGACAATGTTTTGTAGCATGATAATGTGTATCCCATATATGACAAACAATTTCTTGAATACTTTTTAATTAACCACTCTTTTTCATTTCTAATGACTCAATTTTTCTTACTAAAGATGCAAGTTTAGCTTGAATATCTATATCATCTTTAAGATTATAGATACCACCCCCATTTGTTGAATTATTGATTTTAGTTGTTGATGGTTCTATTGTGCCTATATTATCCTAATTTTGAGCATTTTCTGCTAATGAATCCAAATTACACATGAATTTTATCATTTGCCTATCTTTAGGTATTAGACCTTCACAAAAGTGAGAAACTGAAAGGATCGGTTAAGAAGTGAAAAGTGTTTAGAAGGGACGTTGAATAAACACTCACAGATTATATTCGTTTTTTGTAAGTTGAGTTCAATTTAATGACAAACTGATACTCGGTATCTCGTCAGTCGATGACAATCAGTTTAATTGAGAAAACAGTTGCGGAAGTAAACTGAATGAAAGATAGAATACCTAAAGTAAAAAGTAATTGAAATGAAAAGCACACGGTTTGTTTCTAGATGTTCGGAAAATGGAATAACTCCTACGTCACTCCTTCTATCACGAAGATAGGATTTCTACTAAAAGACTTTGATCGAATACAATGTTTGTACTAACCCACTTCAGTTTGGTCTTATCAGTGCCAAAACTGAAACTCTTAGTTACAACAGGCTATTTCGGTTCGTGACTGATCTTAGTACAATTTAACAATATAACAGAGATTACAGTGTGCTAACAAGCTCAAAGAAGGTAGCCTTGAATGCTACAGATAGAACTTAGTAAGAGTGAGCTTTTGATTTCAGCTTGAGTAAAATAGTTGTTCTTGTATCCTGGTTCTTCAGCTGCTCTCTTCGCCTATTTATAGGCTTGGAATCGGTAACTTGATATAATATTTGAATTTTATATCCGTTGATTTCCACGTCGATATTCTCCTGACAATCGTACATTGTAGACTCTAAAATGCGGCGTTCCACTACGAGTTGCAGTCTGCTTGTACTGATGTAGGTTGAACATCCTTTTCATTTGATGACGTGTATGGCTGAGCGATCAGCTGATAAAAGTAGCTGATAAGCTTGTGCTGAGTGAATCAACTGATCAGTTGGAAACTGATCAGTCAGCTATCTTCAGAAATCCAGTTAGGTTCAACTTATCAGTTTCCAAATGATCAATCAGTTAACACCGAAGGTTCATTTCAGCTGGATTCGGTTGCCTTTGATATCTCACGTGATACTTCAGTTAGGCAAGTATACTTGATCAGTTAGTCCAATAGATAAATGGTTGGTCAAACAGCCGAAATTAAGTTTCCAACAATTTCTTCCTTTTTGGTGTTTGACAACACTAAGCGAATAATAACTGATCAGTTAGACGTCCTTCAAATTGGTTGTAGATAAAATAATAACTGTCGTGTACAGATTCGTACAATGAAAGAATGAAATAATCTATACAAATAAATCCGTCAACTGATTTGACTGTAGCTTAGGTCTCTATTCCTCTTTTTTGTCAAACGCCTCCATTCTGATAGATAATCTTTTAACATCAGTTGATAGAACTTTAACATAAGTGGCTACGTCTGAGACTGCATTCGGCACAGTGGTTTGCATCAAGTCTATCTTTCTGGAAACAGATGTCTCCACAAAGTCAACTCTATTTCTGATTGCATCTTGGGTGACAGAGAGACTTTCAACTCAGCCTCTATTCTTTTTGATATCTTCTATTGCAAGGGAAAGAGAGGTGACGGTAGCATGAATTGCCTTCAGTTTTTCCGAGTTGAATACCTCTGCATGTTCCAGTTTTAGAGTATGAGCGAGTTGAGTTCGCTGAATCTGGGAAACTGCAGTAAGTATTTTGTGCATATTATTCTGAATGTCTTGAATTTCTTCAAGAACTACTTCAAGATCACCAGACGACTGAGGAGGTAGATGTCCAGAAGTTCCAGGTTCTTGTTCTTTGGAGACTTGATCAAAGACCACCAAGGTCCTGTCAGATACAACTATCTCGGCAATAGTTTGTTCTGGAACAACTGATTCAGTAACCTCTACTTGCGCTGGAGGAGGAGAAAAAGGATCCTGAGTAGCAACTGAACTGTCCTGATGAAGAGGTAAATCTGTGAGACCTTCAGTTGGAGGATCATCAACTGGTGCTTCTGCTTGAGAATCAGCTGAAATTTGGGCTGGCTCGTCAGTTGGAATATTTTCAAAATTGAGCAACTGAGCCTCCACATTTTCAGCAATTTCTTTATCTATGGACTGATCTGGCACATCAGTTGGATCATCCTGCTGAACGGGCTCTTCAGTTAAGATAAGAGCCTCTAGAATTGCTTGATCAGTCGAGTGATCAACTGATTTAGAAATGAGCTTCTTTGGTTGAGATTCCTGTACTACTGATTGAATAATTTCATCAATATTTGCAAGAGTTAAGTCAGCTTCTGAGTACAGTGGAGGATCAGCAACAGATGATTCAGGCACATCCTGAGCTTGCTCTTTATTCGGTGATGAGGGTTCTTCCTCTTCTTCTGAAGACCCTCCGTATAATGTACGTGAGTACGAGTATCGTTCCACTGAAGACTGTATTTAACAATTATTATTTTCAGTTATTGGACATTTAGCAACCGAAATTGATTTGATTGTTTTACACTACTGTTCTTAAACAAGAAATGCAAATAAAAAGATTCAATAAATGCTAAACAAAGATAATATCTAAAATGGTTGATTAAGATTCAATGACAAGACGGATTTGTTGGGAATATCGGTTCACCTACCCCTCATTAATTAGTTAATTCGTTCGATATTGGTTTACGCTTCCGACAGGATTTCCTATTCAATTGAACACACTCTCTCGAGCTATGCGAAACTAATTCGACTCAATGAAGTAATTAAATATCTTTAATTATTTATCAAGAGTGAATCGCATTTCGATCTATGAAATCCCCTAGTTTTCGACCCTTCGGACTATGACTATCATCGCGTATCCAATTTCATATATCTATGTAAATTGTAGATCCACGGATTATACTACTCGTTCCTATCACAAGTTATTCTCTCGACTCACTCGCAATATGAAAACGTTGTTAAAATTAGCTATGTTCTAAAAACACGGAGAAAACAATAGTATAATCAAGAATAAACAGAAATCGAAACTGAATCCAATTAATTCAATGTTTTGGGGTAGGATCCCCTCAAATCCCAACAAATATGAAAGTTAGCTACTAGAAATCATGATTGAAATCAACAAAACAAAGTTTAGAAAATAAAAACTAAGTTAGAAATACTAGAATCAACGAAAAAAGCAAAGAACGGTGCCCGAAAAGTGTCGAATCTTCAATCCAAGCGCTCAATCCTCTCCAAAGCTTGTCTTCAATCTTCAACAATGTCTGAATAATCCTCAAATCTCGACCCTCCCCTTGCCATATCAGCCACCATCCCAAAATAAGGAAACAATCGGCTGCCAAATCTTGCCAAAATTAAGTGGCGCTCGGGCGGTAGAGAATTACCGCTCGAGCGCCACACATTCTGTAAAACAAGTGTGTAGTTCATCTTTCGGCGCTCGGGCGGTAGAGAATTACCACTCGAGCGCCACATATTCTGTAGTTTTTCTCTTTTGAGTCGCTTCTCGCGCTCTGGCGGTAGAATTTCACCGCCCGAGCGCCGTCTCTTCTGTCCCGCACCTTCTTGTTGGCACACTTTGCTCCGATTTCCGATTTCCAGCCAGTTTACCTGCCAATTCGATACGCCCAGGTGAGACATGATCAAATGAAAATGTTTACTCTACAATGCACAAAATGTAAACAAAAAGTACGCATGCACAATGCAAACATACACAAACTAATGCCACAAAACACGTAAAAACTACTACTATCAACCCCCTCATACTAAACTTTGGCTTGTCCTCAAGCCAAACAGGTTACAAACTACACTCAACATGCAACCAGCACAGAATGAGGAGAATAAAACAAACTAAACTGATGGTGAAGTAGTAAACTGGCATCTATTGCCTCAGCGGGGCTGTGAACCACATCCATTTAGTCAAATCACAACATAAATCACCCCTATTTTTCAGAACCTCACAATACAAGAATATTTTTCCAAAAGATGTGGTCGTGTGTGCTGTGGATCTTTCTAGCTTGTGTTTCTGATAGTTTTATTCGCAAATCATGTGGGTTGCCGAATTAACCAGTCAACGCAAGTTTCTCTTTTCTGAGTCCTGTTTCTATTTGGGACCAACCAGTAAACACAAACAGTGGTAGAGTTCCATAGTTGAACAACAACAAAATGTATGGAGTCAATAACCAACGGCTCAGGTGGTCAAGAAAGATGGGGAGTACGTAGATCATTTTCACTATGCACTTTGTCAGAAATTTTCTCTGACATTCCTCAACGCCTTACATCTCCATCTTTTTAGCCTTGGGGTAGGATTTCACCCCTTTTTGGCTCCCCCACACCATACATCCCCTTTTTTATACCAAATTTTTTTCTTCTTCTTTTTTTTTTCCTGGTGCATAGTTTTCTCATGCGTACTCCCTAGGCTTTGGATATAGTATATGTTTATTAGTCTGGCCTTGGAGCGAATTTATAGGTCCTATACACGATTGGATGAAGGATGTTTGAGGAATACTTTTGATTTTCTACTTGAATTCATGTTACTGGGTAGTCACTCATTTCAACAGGTACTCATTCAAGTTCTACTCGCATCTTCTGTTTCTCCAGTTCCCCTCACAGATTATTTTGAACTTAACTATCATTGACACCACTATTAAAATCCACTATGTGCGCATGAACAAAATTTCAAAATACCGGGGGATTCATAACGAGTGATAGGTCTAAGTAACATGCTGTTCATTTAGCCCAAAATCATCACTGGCTACCAATCGTCTAAATTCACCATCAACTGACACTTATGCAAGATAAATATGCAAGCAAACCAAGACGAACGACGACCCCCTCATACTAAAGGTGTGCAATGTCCCCATTGAACAAAAGATGGGAAACACACATGCAAACATGACTGCAAACACAGCAACAAAAGGAAAAACTTAAATGACCGAACGAACAATAATGCGGACCACAAATAAAGGAGCAGACAAAAGAAAAAAAAGAAATGCAAGGGAAACAGTAAACTCCCCTGATCAAGGCTCCTCGTCGTCGTACTCCGGTGGTGGTACTCCCGCGGCATCTCCTTGCGGGATATAGTCATACTGGAACTGAAAAGGAGGAATAAAAGGCGGCTGCGGTGGTATTGCCCCTGGTTCCATTCCCCCATGGATGAGCATGGTGCGCATCATGGAATCGAGGTGGGTAAATTGTGCCTGAAATGTGATGTTCATTTGCTCCTGGTGGGCCATGAAAGCAAGACTCTCGTCCATCTTCTCGTTCTGAGTGCGCCGACGGGGTTGTGGGCGACGAGGAGCGGCGATGCTAGATCCACCGGCTTCCTCCGCCTGAGTGGGGAAGTCCACCTGTCGTTTCGCCCTTTTTCGTTGTTCATCGTCATGACAAATTGGCTTCATCGGTTGAAGCCACTCCTCGTCGTCCCGGAAGTGTACTCCTGCTCGTGCACACAATTCGGATATGATGGTCGGAAAGAAAAGACCAACATGGCTGTTGCGAGCACTCAACATGATCTAAGAAGCTATAAGGTTGCCCACATTTATGTCATATCCTTGGGCCAAAGCAAAACGTAGCACCGCTCGTTCCTTTTGTACCTCGCTTTTATGCGAGACGGGCATCATCCTCCGGGCCACAAACAAATACCACAGGGCAATGTTGGCTTTCAAGTATTTCTCATCAAAGCAGCTTGGCGGTCCGCCCAATGGTTTCCACATCGCACCCGGGTGGCATAGAGTCTCGATAATCAAATTGTAGTCGGGAGCAACTACCAACTCCTGGAAGTTAGAGTCATCGACCTCGCCCGTTTCTAAGAGGGAGTTTATCGTGGTAGAATCAAACGGCACAAGCTTTGCTCTAACAAATGCCCTATAATCAGTTCGTTCGCAGGCATTAGCGTAAAATTCCCTAACCACGGACACCACAGCCGCCTTAGGTGGCTCGCTAAATTTTTCCCAACCTCTTCTTTCCAATTCCACAAGAGTTGGCAAGTATCTATCCTCAAATGTACGACGGAATCCTCTTTCGGCAATGGGGTTTCTATGTATTCTAGCATGATCATATCTGTCCCTAGCCGCCGCATTCACAAAGCGAGTTCTATCAAACGAGGAGGAAGAGGAAGAACCGGGAGTACCTTTCGATTTCTTTGGTGCCATNAGAAAGTGGTCGCGCGTTTTAATGAGCAGGCGCGCTCGAGCGGTAAAAAATTACCGCTCGAGCGCCAGGTTCTCGGGAATTATTTTGTGAAATAAATGGCCGCGCTCGAGCGGTAAAAAACTACCGCCCGAGCGCGGAGCTCTCTGGAAAATTTCGTTTTTCTATTTTTTTATATATATATAAATATAAGAACAAACAACATTAAAAATATAAAACAAAATCAAGAAAGATAAAATCAAATTAAATGCAAGAGAGGGGAAAGAAAAGTATTTCTCAATTTTCAGTCGAGAGCTAGACCGTCGGCCGGTCTCAGTTTGAATTTTCTTGGAACCGGGTGATTCCAAGGTGTGGCTCCATTATGCCACCCATGTAGTGCTTCAGTCGCTGGGCATTGACCATGAATGTCCCATCCTTCCCATCGTGCAGTTCCACGGCTCCCGACGGGTATATTGTAGAGATCACGAATGGTCCAGACCATCGTGACTTCAATTTTCCAGGAAATAGTCGCAATGGGGAGTTGTAGAGTAGAACATTGTCCCCTTCCTTGAATTCCCTCTCGATGATTCGCTTATCATGGGCCCTCTTCGTCTTCTCCTTGTATGACAATGCAAGATCATATGCCAGGTTCCGGAATTCCTCTAACTGATCCAGTTGCAGTAGACGTCGTTCACCTGCATCAGTAAAATTAAAGTTCAATGCTTTTGTGGCCCAATACGCTCGATGCTCCAATTCTACAGGTAAATGACATGCTTTACCAAACAACAACCTATATGGTGTAGTGCCTATAGGTGTTTTAAAAGCAGTCCTATATGCCCAAAGAGCATCATCTAACCTGACCGACCAATCTTTCCTACTGACTCCCACCACTTTTTCCAAAATTCGCTTGATTTCTCGATTAGACACCTCAACTTGACCACTTGTCTGGGGATGATAAGGGGTAGAGATCTTGTGTGTGACACCGTATTTGTTCAAGAGTTTTTCAAATAGTTTGTTGCAAAAATGAGTGCCACCATCACTAATGATTGCTCTCGGTGTTCCAAATCTGTTAAAAATATTTTTCTTCAAAAATTTCAAAACCACCTGAGCATCATTAGTGGCATATGCTTCTGCCTCTACCCATTTAGACACATAGTCAACCGCCACCAAAATATATTTTTTCGTGAATGAACTGGGAAACGGTCCCATGAAGTCTATCCCCCACACATCGAATACCTCACACTCAATGATATTATTCAATGGCATTTCATGACGGTTAGAGATGTTACCTGTCCGTTGGCATCTATCACAAGCTAGCACATAAGAACGAGCATCCTTAAATAGAGTTGGCCAATAAAAGCCACATTCGAGTACCTTAGATGCCGTCCTGGTTGGTCCGAAGTGACCACCTACCTCACGGTCATGACAATGATGGAGGATTTGCCCAAACTCCTCCTCTGCAACACATCTTCTTATCATAGAATCTGCACAAATTTTAAACAAAAACGGTTCCTCCCAAAAGTAATATTTCACGTCAGAGAAGAATTTCTTTCGTTGGTGAAATGATAAATTAGGTGGTGGAGTGCCTGTGACAAGAAAGTTAGCAAAATTCGCATACCAAGGACAGTGTCTCACCTCAAATAGTTGCTCATCAGGAAACCAATCATTTATAGCATGATCTACACTGTCATTACTAACCAACTCCAACCTAGACAGATGATCCGCCACAACGTTCTCAACACCCTTCTTATCTTTTATTTCTAAATCAAATTCTTGTAGCAACAAAATCCATCGAAGAAGGCGTGGCTTTGCATCTTTTTTAGCAAGTAAATATTTAAGTGCAGAGTGATCGGTGTAAACAATGACTTTGGACAGAACAAGATATGAGTGAAATTTGTCGAGAGCAAATACTACTGCAAGTAATTCCTTTTCAGTTGTTGCATAATTCAATTGAGCCTCATCTAAGGTCTTACTTGCGTAGTAGATTGTATGAAATACCTTGTTTTGCCGCTGGCCAAGCACAGCTCCCACCGCAGTATCACTGGCATCGCAGATTACCTCGAATGGTAGATCCCAATCTGGAGCCACCAAGACAGGAGCCGTCACCAAGCGCTCCTTCAAATCCTCGTATGCCTGTAAACAGTCAGAATTAAAATCAAATGGCACATCTTTCATAAGTAAGGAAGAAAGAGGTTTGGCAATTGTAGAAAAATCTTTGATAAAACGCCGATAAAAATCGGCGTGGCCTAGAAAACTTCTAACTCCCTTCATGGATGTCGGAGGCGGTAGGTTCTTGATAACTTCGACTTTTGCCTTATCCACCGCTATTCCGTTCTCCGAAATCTTGTGCCCTAGGACAATTCCCTCTTGTACCATGAAATGACACTTCTCCCAATTAAGTACCAGGTTTGTCTCCTCGCATCTCTTCAACACAGATCTCAAATTCTGCAAACACTCATCAAACGTTGCACCAAAGATAGAAAAGTCATCCATAAATATTTCAAGAAAAGTTTCAATCATATCATGGAATATAGCAGTCATACACCGCTGAAATGTAGCCGGTGCATTACAAAGACCAAAAGGCATACGGCGAAAAGCAAAAGTCCCATAAGGACAAGTGAACGTGGTTTTCTCTTGGTCCTCAGGTGCAATAGTGATTTGATTATAGCCAGAATACCCATCCAAGAAACAATAAAACTCGTGTCCCGCTAACCTCTCAAGCATTTGATCAATAAAGGGAAGGGGAAAGTGGTCTTTACGGGTGGCATCATTTAATTTCCTATAATCAATGCACACACGCCATCCCGTAACAGTCCTAGTGGGTATTAATTCATTATTTTCATTTGTGATCACAGTAATCCCACCTTTTTTCGGCACACACTGAACAGGGCTTACCCATGCACTATCAGATATAGGATAGATAATACCTGCATCGAGAAGCTTAATCGTTTCAGCCTTTACTACCTCTTGCATCTTTGGATTCAATCTTCTCTGAGGTTGCACAAGAGGTGAGTATTTGTCTTCCATCAAAATCTTGTGCATGCAAACTGATGGATTGATCCCTTTGATATCTGTCACCTTCCACGCAAATGCACTCTTGTGCGCTTTCAAAACTTCCACCAGTTTGTCCTCCATAACATCTGTCAAAGCAGCAGAAATAATGACATGTAAAGTGTTATTCTCACCTAGGTATACATACTTGAGGTGTGGAGGTAGTGGTTTTAGCTCAAGTGTTGGTGGGTCCTCGATGCTTGACTTTGGCGGTGTCAAATCTCTTCGCTCTCCTAAATCCTCTAGTCGCATCTTCATTGGTTTTCTCCATGGATGGTTTGCATTAAAGTATGCCACTATTTCAGCTTTTCCTTTATCCAATTCATCTTCGCCCATTTCAGTAGTGAGAGTGGCCTCCAAGGGGTCCCTAATAGCGTCCTGTACATAGTTAGACACAAGAGAATCAATAGCATCAATTCTATAACAACTATCAGCATGCAATGTGTGCTTAAGTGTATTAAAAACGTCAAAAGTAATCTCCTCTTCCCCCACTCTCAATCTTAATTTCCCTTCCTGAACATCAATCAGAGCCTTGCCAGTTGCAAGGAACGGTCTCCCCAAAATCATAGGCATCTCCATATCCTCCTACATGTCGAGCACCACAAAATCTGCAGGGAAGATAAATTTGTCCACCTTGACTAACACATCCTCAATCACTCCTCTTGGATACTTGACAGATCTGTCAGCCAGCTGTAAAGACATCCTTGTCGGTTTAGGTTCTCCCAATCCAAGTTTCCTGAACACAGAAAAAGGCATGAGATTGATACTTACACCAAGATCACATAACGCTTTATGAAAAACATCACCAATCATGCAAGGAATAGAAAAACTCCCTGGATCTTTGAGTTTCGGTGGAATCTTGTTTTGCATCAAAGCAGAGCAGTTTTCAGTTAGACTTACCGTCATGTGATCCTCCAATTTTCTCTTGTTTGCTAAGATGTCCTTCAAAAATTTAGCATAACTAGGCATTTGCATCAAAGCATCGGCAAAAGGAATATTGATATGCAATTTTTTAAACACCTCTAGAAACTTACCGAATTGTGCGTCTAGTTTTGCTTTTTTCAATGCTGCAGGGAAAGGTGGATGGATAATAATCTTAGACTGTGCAGTGGGTGCTGGAGTAGAGTTAGAAGACTTACCTTTAGATGTTGCAGTCTGCTCATCCCCTGCTTGAATGTTTTCTTTTTCCCGTGACTCTAGAACCTTTACACTTTTCAACTCAATGGCCTTCACTTGCTCTTTTGGATTAGTCTCCGTGTTACTAGGCAAGGTGCCTGGCTCTCTACTGGCTATCATTTTGGCCAACTGCCCAATCTGATTCTCGAGTCCTTTTATTGATGCATCTTGGTTTTGGAGTCTAGTTTCAGTGGATGAAATGAACTTCGACATCATTTGCTCCAAGTGTGATTTTTCATCTCGAGTTTCATTTCGATACATCGGTTTCTTACTATACTGTTGTCCTCCTTGTGGTCGCGTTTGACTGCCTTGGCCACCCCATGAGAAGTTGGGGTGTTGTCTCCATCCAGGATTATATGTGTTTGAATAAGGATCATTCCTCGGACGGTTTTGAATCCCCACTTGATTCACTGGTGCCTCCTCAATTACATAGAAAGGGCCACTGTCTTGACAGTCTTTATCATAGTGTTCCCCTCCGCATTTTTCACAAAATATCTCTTGCAGGCGCATCGCTGTCCCGTTGGTTTTTATGCTGTCTATTTTCCTGTTGAGTGCTTCTAATTGTGCAGTGACAGCTGAAAAATCAGTTACCTGGTGTATTCCTGCAGTCCTTCGCTGAGGGTTCCTTTCGGATTGAGGGTGATAGCTGCTAGCAGCCATCTCCTCCCGTAACTCATATCCCTCTTCGGCCGTTTTCCTCAACAGATTTCCGCAGGCCGCAGCATCTATCATGGTCCGGTTAGATGAAATTAAACCATAGTAAAAAGTTTGGACCACTAACCCAAGAGGCAACTCATGATGTGGGCATCTTCACAATAAGTCTTTGTAGCGTTCCCACGCCTCGTAGAGTGACTCCTGCTCAAATTGAGAGAAGGTGGTTATGTCCGCTCGCAACTTCATGGTTTTTGATGGAGGAAAGTACTTTAAGAGGAAAGCCTTGGCCATATCATCCCAAGTTGTGATTGAACCTGCAGGTAAACAATTCAACCAAGATTTAGCTTTATCACGCAAAGAAAAGGGGAATAAGCGTAGTCTAACAGCATCATCTGAAACTCCATTAAATTTAAAAGTATCGCAAATTTCTAAGAAGTCGGCGATGTGAGTGTTCGGGTCATCCAGCGTATTTCCCCCAAATTGGACAGTGTTCTGGATCATTTGAATTATTGCTGGCTTGATCTCAAATTGGTTTGCCCTGACAGTGTTCGATTCTTAGATCTTCGTGATGCTCCTCCTCACGTTCGTTCCTGTTCATTATGTCTCTAAGTCTCTGCTATTGTTGTCGTCTGCGTAATGTTCTTTCAATCTCGGGATCGAATATCTCTAGTTCAGGCTCGAGAGACCTTGGCATGCACCGGACAAGAGATCTGGAACAGAATAACGGCGCCAAAAACTTGGTCGAGCAAAACTTGCACTGTGAAATCCTTAATAAAAATATGGTTTTGTGTGCTCCAATTTAATCGCAAGTGCACGATGTCAAGTAATAGTATAATGTACGTGAGTACGAGTATCGTTCCACTGAAGACTGTATTTAACAATTATTATTTTCAGTTATTGGACATTTAGCAACGGAAATTGATTTGATTGTTTTACACTACTGTTCCTAAACAAGAAATGCAAATAAAAAGATTCAATAAATGCTAAACAAAGATAATATCTAAAATGGTTGATTAAGATTCAATGACAAGACGGATTTGTTGGGAATATCGGTTTACCTACTCCTCATTAATTAGTTAATTCGTTCGATATTGGTTTACGCTTCCGACAGGATTTCCTATTCAACTGAACACACTCTCTCGAGCTATGCCAAACTAATTCAACTCAATGAAGTAATTAAATATCTTTAATTATTTATCAAGAGTGAACTGCATTTCGATCTATGAAATCCCCTAGTTTTCGACCCTTCGGACTATGACTATCAACGCGTACCCAATTTCATATATCTATGTAAATTGTAGATCCACGGATTATACTACTCGTTCCTATCACAAGTTATTCTCTCGACTCACTCGCAATATGAAAACGTTGTTAAAATTATCTATGTTCTAACAACAAGGAGAAAACAATAGTATAATCAAGAATAAACCAGAAATCGAAACTGAATCCAATTAATTCAACGTTTTGGGGTATGATCCCCTCAAATCCCAACAAATATGAAAGTTAGCTACTAGAAATCATGATTGACATCAACAAAACAAAGTTTAGAAAATAAAAACTAAGTTAGAAATACTAGAATCAACGAAAAACGCAAAGAACGGTGCCCGGAAAGTGTCGAATCTTCAATCCAAGCGCTCAATCCTCTCCAAAGGTTGTCTTCAATCTTTAACAATGTCTGAATAATCCTCAAATCTCGACCCTCCCCTTGCCATATCAGCCACCATCCCAAAATAAGGAAAAAAGCTGCCAAATCTTGCCAAAATTAAGTGGCGCTCGGGCGGTAGAGAATTACCGCTCGAGCGCCACATATTCTGTAAAACAAGTGCGGAGTTCATCTTTCGGCGCTCGGGCGGTAGAGAATTACCGCCCGAGCGCCACATATTCTGTAGTTTTTCTCCTTTGAGTCGCTTCTCGCGCTCGGGCGGTAGAATTTCACCGCCCGAGCGCCGTCCCTTCTGTCCCGAAACTTCTTGTTGGCACACTTTGCTCCGATTTCCGATTTCCAGCCAGTTTACCTGCCAATTCGATACGCCCAGGTGAGACATGATCAAATGAAAATGTTTACTCTACAATGCACAAAATGTAAACAAAAAGTACGCATGCACAATGCAAACACACACAAACTAATGCAACAAAACACGTAAAAACTACTACTATCACACAGCTCAATCATTGTAAGCAGTTGGATTCGCTGGAATGTAGTTTGCTTTCAACTTTTCAACTAGTTGAGCCAACTTCTTGGCTCTCATCAAATCAAAGAAATAATTTTTTTTTTTTTAAGCCTGCACAATAGTAGCAGCTTTGACTATCCTCAAAACGATGGCTTCCAATCTGATAAACTTCTTTAGCTGAGACTTCTTCTTCAATTGTTTGGCAAAAGTGTGAGTTTTGTATGTGATCCAAGCCTCATAAGTTTTTAGTTTGGATGCTGCAAAAGCATTGATCTGTTCCCAAATTAGGTCAATGTGGGTCTGGATTTCATTTGTTGGCCTGGGCTCTTCAATCATCTTGCCCTTGCCTTTCTCATCAGTCAGAATGTGTGGAATGTTCAGACCCGAACGAGTCGTTTCCACCAATTCTCGAATAGTTATCCCTTTAGGTCGAGCCTGAGCAAAGATGGTAGGGCGATTGACAGTTTGCAGAGAAGAGACGGCCCTGGCTGACTCTTTTTCACCTGCGGAGGTGACGACCTTCTTGGATGGATCTGTTGATTGAGGCAACTGATCTCTTGCTGAAACTTCAGTTGGGACGGCTTTTAGAGGAATAGCCTGAATAGGCTGTTGAGCGTCTGAAGGTTGCAGCCTTTCAGTTTGAATAGCTTTCAGCGAAGCTATTTGCTTGGTTTTCTGAGTTCTGGGCTTTTTGGTAACGTTGGGAGATGGAGTTTTCTCCGATTCAGATTCACTGACAATCAGCTTCCTCTTGGAGGTCTTCAGCTGTGCCAGAGTTTTTGCCTTTTTCACAGACTTGGGAGCAGCCTGCTGTGCTCCAATCTCCTTTTTGATCTTGACGAATTTATCAGGAGTAAGATCCAGTTTGGCCTTGGGCGGCAAAATATTCTTAGCATTGAAAAATTTGAATTTGGATGATCTTTCAGAATCATCAGCCACCAACCCTTTGATTTTCAGCAAATAGCTCAACTGAACAGCAAATCTTTTGGACTGTTTGGTGGATTGAAACATGTTTTTCAATATGTTGAAGGTGAGTTGCCTCCGGTTGAGTCTTCGACCTGCCATGATAATGGTAAGGGCTTGAAATTTCTCCAAGGTAAGAGCTGCAAAGGATCCTGCCTTTGCAAATAACCCCTTGGCCACAATGTCAGCCAACAACTGAACCTCATGTTTTAGTTCCTTCTTTGGATCGGAAACTTTGATTTTCCGTCCATCAGCGGAGAGTTGTGTCTGCATCTCTTTAATATCTTATGCTTTAACATCATCAAGGTGTGCCAGTCCATCAGACGGCAACAAGAATATCTCACCAAAAGAGTCTTCAGATATGGTCAACAACTGACCATTGACAGTAGATGAGATGCTTCCATCCTGATTGATAGATCCACTAGAGTAGAAATCGAAAAGCTCCTTTGGATAGATCTCTTGGGAAGATTGTCCCAAGAATGTTCTGAGCCCAGCTGATTGAAGCTTCTGAAATACATTCTTGACCTCGGCTTCTTTGATAGATAGGACTGAGTCGAAATTGATTGCCATAGCATTCAACATATGCACTGGAATCTGGTTTGCCATTTGAGCTGAATGATTTTCTGGGAAAAAAAGGCTTGAATTTGCTTGTGCTCTGAGAAATTTGGATAAGCGTAAGAAGAAGAACTGAAATGGAGCGGGAAAAGTACTTTTGTACGCGAATGTTCGTATTATTGGACACATGTCAGTCCATGAAAATTTTGCAATAAAAACGTGTGTTTGTGTGGTAAGAACGTGTGTAGTAAACATGTGGATTATTTGAGTCCACGTTTTAACTTGTCATTTGCTGAAAGATAGCATTTAATGCTTGATAGATAGTCACGCCACTTAATTTGGAATAAAAAAATGGTTAATTGGTTAACGTATGTGAGAAGATGAGTGAAATATCCAACTGAACGATCAGTTGTAAAACTGTGTCATTTCAGCTGAAGATTTACTAACTTCTGTCTTCTCAGTTAACCTCTTCAAACCAACTGTAGAGGCCCGTATTTCGTACTTGAAAATTTGCGGAAAAATTTAAAATTTTCTCTTTAAATAAATAAAATGCCTCATTCATAAAATATACTGATAAAAAGATCCAATGTTTAATGTATCAGCGGAAGTAAATAATGTTTTAAGAACAACAACTTAAAATTATTCGACAAAATAAAAACTGAGTTTGGAATAAAAATAGTAAGTGTTGAAAATGAGGTCCTCGGGTTCCTACTACTGTCGACCCAAGCTAACTCACTGGTCCCCGCCCTCGGTCTCGACCTCATCAGTACCTACAACAATCAAGTCTAGTGAGTCTAAAGACTCATCATGCATATATCGTGAGTAACAAGTAAATATATAATAAAATCGCATGCAACTTAAAATATCGTGTCGTAACGTAAACATAGAAATCGTGTCATGATTAATTATAAATACATGCATAACTGAACTGAAAATCGTAAGTGAAATGTTTGCACCGTAGAGCCCTGTCATGAAATAGCTTGTAATAATTTTCTGTTGAGATTATGTTCTACGCAAGTGGCCCATGAACATGAACTGAACTGAATCGCCTGATCAGACTAAACCACAGTATACTGGGCGGTAGAGATCATCACAGCCCTTGGACTGGATATTCGTACCAATAAATGAACATGAACCGGTTAGTGACCACCGGGTGAGGTATTAATCCCATGATAAGCTGCAATCCATGATAGTGAGGTGGCCACAAACAATATCGCATAAATCTCAAAAATGAATATTTTATATTTTTATGCACGTAATATAATTAAATATTCTGTTTTATTTTACCGAATGGGTTGGATCGTTCCTAGGCTCGCTGCATCCTAATCCTAACATGAGAACATGCAAATAAACTTAACTTGACCAAAACCTCGTAATTGAATCCCAAAAACGGGACAATTATGCCCAACGAACTTAGTATTCAATCATGGCTTCGTACCAACCCGAACCAACATCGAACCATCATTTATCCATGATTAAAATACTCTTAAAATACTGGAAAACATGACCATAGGGCTGTAATACACGAAAATTATGCATGGAGGCCAAAATCATGAAACGCTCTTTCGAGAGTCACTTTGGCACATTGCACCGTAAATTCTCGTACGACCTCTAATCTTAACCAAATCACAAACGGCCAAAAACATGACCTTTATAACTCAATAAGGTACTGTCCAGTCCAAGGCCATAGGCTAAAAGCCCACCAAGAACTCGAAACACACCTCTGAACAAAAGGCAAAGTTGCTGTAAAATTCCAGCGACAGGAACTGTGCTTGCTTCGATTCGATTACAAGGCTAATGATCATTGGGGCTTGAACCACCAACCAGAGCCTCTTCCCAACATCCTAAGGTATGGTTTGAACCATGGCTAAGGGCCCTAGGCCAACCATAATCCAAACAAACACCTACGACAATCCGAAGTTCCACCCGAGAACATCATGTTGTACCGTGGAGGGTGTTGCTTCATTTTGTTGTCATATATCATTCTAGTGTCCATTTGATCAACCATGGCATGATCTAGACATCATGAAGTATTTTGTGAACCATGGCTAAGGGCTAGAAGCCAACCAAGATCAACCCAACACACAAATTTCGAAACCCACACACCCAAAACCGAAAAAGAAGGAAACCGAGGGACTTGTCTTGTTTGTTTACACTTTCGATGGGATCATGAACCAAGCCATGACAGTTCATCTTGGTCATGTCCTAGAAATGCTAAGGAAGGGTCCTAACCATGGTTACAGGCCCAAAAGCCAACCAAGATTCGAACCTCCGTAAGCATTCAAAAACCAGAATTTCGAGACTCAACTTGCAACTATGGTGGAGTTGCTGTCAAGTCTTGAATCCAATGAGTAGGGGCTTGAGCTAATGGACCAACATGACTCCAATACACTCTAGTACATGCCTAGGTGCAGCCTTGAATGCATGGAACCGAGCCAACCCCTGAAATCACAAAAATCATACCAAACGTGAAGCACAAGTGGGAGTAAAAATTCTGCACAGATTTTTTAAGAGTTGCTGCCATAATTTCAAATATGCTTCATGATTCATGAACAAAATATGGTTTAAAAACATGTATAGGACTTGATTGAAGAGAAAAGAATAATATATACATGCCTTGGATTTGCTTTAAACGAAAACAAATCGATACGACGAATACGACACGGAGGAGACGGAGTTCCTTTTCTTTTCTACTTTTCTCTCTTCCTTTCTTGCTAGCCTCTCACGATTTTTTTCTCTAAATTTCCCTCTGAATTTTCGAAAATGAGGAGAGGGAAATGGCTAGGAGGTGAATGAGGAAGTCTACTAATTGAATGAGAATTGATTGGAAACTTTAAAATCTTTCTATCCTAGTTGCTTGTGAGATATGGAATGATGTGTGATATTATTTGATTGAGGGAGATTTTAGGGGGATATTTGAGGGTGAGTGGCCGATTCTTGCTTATCAAGAATAAGGGAGAAAATTGCTTAATGGTTAATTATTGATGATTTAAAATGGAGGGATTAACCATGCAATGAAAGGATTAAGGAAAGATATCAATAGAGAATTACTAAAATTTATCAAATCCTCCAAGTGTGGTGGCCGATTTTATCTTTCAAAATAGGATAGGAAATTGCTTAATTATTTAATTATTGAAGAATTAGATTGAAGGGATTAATCATATCAAGAGAGGATTAAGGAATGATATCAATGAAAATGAGTTGTCAAAATTTTAAATCATTTGAAGTGGGGTGGCCGAAATCTATGATTAAAATGAGGTAAAATATTGCTTAAATCTTGTATTTTAAATATTTAAATTTTTATCTACTCATTAGGTATTTTAGTGAATTAAATAAATTAGTTTAGGATGGTAATTATCTTGCATGCATGGCTAATTCTTTTAAATTAAATTACTAACATGTTAAGTTATAATTTATTAAATAAAATAAGCCTAGGTTAACTTATCTCAATTGGTCACATATTTTATTTTAGGCTTTTAATTAAATTATTGGACATAAAAGAATTTATTTACTACTTATCTCTAATTAATTAATTAAATTCATAAACTTTCTTTTAAATTAAAATAAATTATTCCTTGGCTTAAATTAAATTTAGGAATATTTTCTTATCATTAAATTTTATCTTAAAACTCCAATTCCAGTCCGGCCTCACTTATTTAACTGAAAAGATAAAACTAAACTTATGCGATTTAAAATAAATAATCATGACTATCAAATTTAAAAATGCTTTAAATAATAAAGAAATCATTTTTAATTTAAAATACTAGAAATTATGCATGGCTTATACGTAGTCTGATTTAACGGGTTCTACACCAACATTCCCCCTTAATAAATGCATATAAATATTAAGCGAACTTAAGCAATATTAATTAAATAAAATCTTATGCTTGGAAGGTTAATCGTCTGCTGCAGTGACTGAGCCCTTTCTTCTTCCTTGACCCTGCGCTATAAATAGAAGTGGCTCAGTTAGTATCAAACATATCAGTTACGAATATTCAGCAGATAAGATGGCAGGTGCAAGTAGCTCAAGAACTCTAGATATCGCTGAAGAGTTTATGAACACTGATCTGGAGAAACGTAAAGTTGATATGGAAGATGAGGTCTTTCTTAAAATTCTTTGCTATTAGGAGGAGCTGCAGGGGCTCCAGTTCCTCTATGAATGTGGAGAAGTGAACACTCCTAGAGTGTTGGCAAAGCTGGAAAAGTATAGAAAGCGTTTGCATGTCGTCGAGATGGTGAACCTCTTTGAAGATGGTTATGTCTACCAGCTGATGCTCCACAAGGAGAGGACTATACTGGAGAGAATAGCTATTTCCGATAGCTTTCTTAAGACTGCAACTGGCGAAATATCTGGTTGGATGAAAAAATGTAGGTCTTATGTTGAAGAAGAGTATTTTGGTGTAATCCGCAATAATTTCTTTAAATAAAGACTCATTTTTTTTTTAGTTTTGTCTTTTATTTTTCTGCAATAGTTAATCTCATCAGCTGAAAAATAAGTGACTAACTGAATCATAATAGCAAACTTACAAGCTAATATCTAATTAAGATAAATCTATTAAACCAAGTATGTTGCGAAAGTGAGAAAACTTAGTCTCGGATAATGGTTTGGTGAAGATATCAGCTGCCTGTTGCTCAGTTGAGACGTATTCCAATCTGATGTCCTTCTTCAAGGCATGATCTCTGATGAAGTGATGCCTGACATCGATGCGCTTGGTCCTTGAGTGAAGAACTGGGTTATACGTGATAGCAATCGTGCTTGTATTATCACAAAATATGGGCGATTCCTTGGCGATAACTCCATAGTCTTTCAGTTGTTGCTGAATCCAGAGCAGTTGAGCGCAGCAACTTCCAGCAGCAAGATATTCTGCTTCAATCGTGGAAGTAGCTATGGATGTTTTCTTCTTGTTGAACCAAGAAATCAGTCTGTCTCCTAGAAACTGACATGATCCACTTGTATTTTTTCGATCAAGCTTACATCTTGCATACTCTGCATCTGAATATCCAACTAAATTGAAAGATGAGTCTTTAGAATACCACAGTCCAAAATTTTTTGTGCCCTTAAGGTATTTTAAAATCTTTTTGGCGGCTGAGAAATGTGATTGCTTAGGATTTGCTTGAAATCGAGCACACATGCATACAGAAAATACAATATCAGGACGACTAGAAGTTAGGTACAATAATGAACCTATTGAACCTCTGTATAATGTCGCCTCAACTGATATTCCCCCTTGATCATTGCCTAGTTTGACTGATGAACTCATGGGAGTGCTTGCTGCTGAGCATGATTCCATGCCAAATTTCTTGAGCAGTTCCTTCGTATATTTGGTCTGACTGATAAAGATACCAGTTTCCAGTTGCTTCACTTGTAGTCCAAGGAAGAATGTCAGTTCACTCATCATACTCATTTCGAATTTGTCCTGCATCAACTTAGCAAACTTCTCGCATAATTTTGGGTTAGTTGACCCAAATATAATATCATCAACGTAAATTTGAACAAGTAGAATATGATCATTCTTAGAGAATTTGAACAAGGTCTTATCAACTGATCCAACTGAAAAATCATGATCAGTTAGGAATTTTGAAAGCGTTTCATACCAAGCTATTGGAGCTTGTTTCAAACCATATAAGGCTTTGTTCAAATGGTATACATGATCAGGAAAAGAATGATTGATGAAACCTGGATGTTGCTTCACATAGACTTCTTCTTGCAGCTGACCGTTTAAAAATGCGCTCTTCACATCCATCTGGTAGACTTTGAAGTTCTTGAATGATGCATAGGCAAGGAATATTCGGATGGCTTCCAGTCTTGCAACTGGGGCATATGTTTCATCATAGTCAATTCCTTCTTCCTGCCTATATCCTTGTGCTACCAGTGTCGCCTTGTTGCGCACATATAAATTAAGCATCTGATTTCTTGTTCTTACCAGATCAGATGGATTACCTATCACCAATTCCGGAGGATGTGATTTCTTCCATCTGAGTTCAGTGTTTGTTTTATACAAGTTGGTAACTGCTTCTATATCAGTTGGAGCTTCATCAGTTGGCAGTTGAATATTCTCAATAGGCTCCTCCAACTGAACATCAGGAATAGCTTCCTGTTCAACTGGTTGTTCTAGTACTTCTGGTTCCGGTGTTTGGAGGTTGTTGTGATTGATATGATTATCTTCTTCATCTCCATCCTCCAAACTGATCTCTGTAAATCTATCAATTAGCTCAACTGGATCAGTTGGCTTATCAGTTAGAGTATTTTCTTCAAAAACAACATGGATAGATTCTTCAACATTCAAAGAATTTTTATTAAAAACTCTATATGTTTTTCTAACTGAAGAATATCCAAGAAATATTCCCTCTGCAGATTTTGCATCAAAGGTTTTTAAATGATTTTTATCATTATCGAGAATAAAACATCTGCAGCCGAATATTTTAAAGTATGAGACCACATTTTTACTTCCATGCCAGATCTCATATGGTGTTTTCATATGATTCTTATTAATCATTGATCTATTCTGAGTATAACACGCAGTGTTTACTGCCTCTGCCCAAAACCTTTGAGAAATGCCCGAATCAGCAAGCATTGTTCTAGCAGCTTCTTTAAGGGTCCGGTTTTTCTTTTCAGCTACACCATTTTGCTGAGGAGTTCTAGCTGCTAAGAGCTCATGCTTAATTCCAGCATTTTCTAAAAAATTTTAAAGAGTTTTATTGATAAATTCAGTTCCTCGATCAGATCTGATTCTATCAATTCCAACTGATTTTTCATTTAATAATCTTTTGAAGAGCTTGATCAGTTGTGCAGCAGTTTGGTCTTTGGATTTGAGAAAAATAACCCAAGTAAATATTGAAAAATCATCCACAATCACCAAATTGTATTTCATTCCCCCTAAGCTCATGATTGGTATTGGACCAAAGATATCCATATGGAATAGTTCTAAGCATCGGGAAGAAGATTTACGGCCCTTGTTTTTAAAAGAAGATTTTACTTGTTTACCAAACTGACATGCTGAACAAATTTTATCTTTGACAAAATCCATTTCGGGCAAACCAATTACAAGATTGTGGTTACTCAGATATGCAATGGATTTAAAGTTTAGGTTGTTCAATCTCTTATGCCACAACCAGTTTTTAGAAATTTTTGAAGTAATGAAACATACTGGTGCATAAGGTTGATCATTCCAACTGACTTTGTAAGTGTTTCCACACCGTTTGCCAGTTAGAATAACCTCATCAGTTGAGTCTTTGACTGAACAAGAGTGTTTGTCAAAATGAACTGAGAATCCGTTATCGCACAACTGACTGATGCTAATCAGATTATACTTGAGATTCTCAACTAATAAAACATCACTAATCGTAAAGTTACCATGGATAAGCTTACCCTTACCCACAGTTTTACCTTTGGAATTATCTCCAAAACTGATGTTTGGTCCAGTGTACTTGATCAGTTGAGATAACAGATCTGCATTTCCTGTCATGTGTCGTGAGCATCCACTATCCAAGTACCAGATTGATTCCTTAATTGTACATCTTACCTGCAATCACACACAAGATATAATTTTTGGTACATTTTTCTATTTGGGTCCTAAACTGATTAGTTCTTTAGGAACCCAAACTTGGATTAGTCTGACTGACTGTCCAGTTGCTGTATTCCAGATGTTCTTTATCGATTTGTGTGTGTTTGGTGTGTAGTATGCAGATGATACAACATGTGATTTAGCTTTGTTCGACTGATTGTTCAACCGATATCTTTTCTGAACCGGCTTGTCGTTATAGTAATTGGAGTAGCCATTGGAATTTTTCCTGCTGAATCTTTTTGATGACTGATTACGTGAGTCAGTTGAAAATTTTGGGCTATAACCAATACCATATCTTTTAGCCTTGTTCGTACTTTCAGTAGGCTGTTCAACCAGTTTACTTGGCTCAGCTTGTTCTTGTACCATTACTGATTTGACAAAGTGAATGTATTTCTCTTTATCCATATTCAGTTTTGGTCGAGTATCATTGGGAATCATGTCATCTTGGGTGCTGAACCATAAACCAGTTTTATCAGTTACTGATTTCTTTGAGTTCTGCATTTCAGTTAATGCAACAGATGATTTGTTCCAAGCCTGAATGAGCTCAGTTTGCTTTGTATTGTCAAGCGTCAACTTTTGAATCATTGATTGATTCCTGCTCTTTTCAGCATTGAGCTCAGCAATCTTCCTTTTCAGACTCAACACATCAACTGATTCATCAGTTTTATTTTTATTGTCTATGGGATCAGTTTGCTTTGCTCTGGCCTTTTCAAACGATAAGGCAAGCTTATGATACTCATTAACCATGTCATGAAAAGTTGAAATAAGTTATTCTCTAGTGAAATCAGTTGAGCTGAAGTCAAATACCTGTTGACTGCTTGACTCCTCTTCACCAGCCATTAGACACTTCACTTCCTCTTCACCATCACTGGAACTGCATGAGGTTTCTAGTTCTGACTCATCGCTGTCAGTTTCTGCCCATTTAGATTTACTTTCTTCAGCTAAGAGTACCTCATGCTTCTTCCTGGAAAACTTCTTACCGTCCTTGGATCTCTTTCTATGCTCATATGACTTCTTTCTTCTTTCAGTCGAGCCCTGACTATCCTTCTTGGGTTTGGGACAGTCAGCAATGAAGTGACCGGGTTTGCCACAGTTGTAGCAGCCATTTGATTCCTCTTTAGAATTATTTCTCTGATAATTCTTCTAGAAGTTCCCTTGATTTCTTCTCATAAATCTTCCGAATTTTTTAATGAACAATGACATAGCATCATTGCTCAATTGATCAGCAGACTTCTCGACTGAACCAGTTGGTTCTGTTCTGACAGCAGCTAATGCAGTTGTGACTGCTGGAATAGAAGGCTCTCCTTCGCGAGTTTGCAGCTCAAACTCATAGGCTTTCAGATCAGAGAATAGATCATGAAACTCAACTCAGTTTAGATCCTTGGATTCCCTCATTGCCATGGTCTTTACGTCCCACTCCTTGCGAAGACCTCTGATCACTTTTAATGCAACTTCTTTGTTGGTATACACTTTTCCAAGTGCATTGAGTTCATTGATGATGAACTGACTCTCTCATCATACTCATGCATCGATTCTCCAGTTCTCATCTTGATATTGTCAAATTTTTACACAGCAACAGAAAGTTTATTTTCTTTGGTTTGTTCATTTCCTTCACACAGCTGGATCAAATTTTCCCAAATCTCCTTAGCTGTCTTACACATCTTGATCTTGCTAAAGGTTACTTTGTCCAGTGTCTTGTACAGTATATCCTTTGCCACATTATCCAGATTTGCTTTTCTTTTGTCTTCTGTTGTCCATTCATCTCTGGGCTTTTCTATACGGTGAAGTGCCCATTCAGTAATAGCCACTGCTGTATTGAATTTCAAAATCTTCATCGGTCCGTCAGTGATAACGTAAAACATGTTATCATCTTGTGCAGCTAAGTGAGCCTGCATTATTATTTTCCAGTCATCGAAGTCCTCTCTGGAAAACATAGGGATCTTGTTGAAGGAAGACATAATGATCAGTTTGAAAGTGTAGATATTCTGAGACAAAATATAACCGCTCTGATACCACTTGAAAGGATCGGTTAAGAAGTGAAAAATGTGTGGAATGGGGGGTTGAATAAACACTCACAAATTATATTCGTTTTTCGTAAGTTGAGTTCAGTTTAATGACAAACTGATACTCGGTATCTCGTCAGTCGATGACAATCAGTTTAACTGAGAAAACAGTTGCGGAAGTAAACTGAATGAAAGATAAAATAACTAAAGTAAAAGGTAACTGAAATGAAAAGCACGCGATTTGTTTCTGGATGTTCAGAGAATGGAATAACTCCTACGTCACCCCTTCTATCACGAAGATAGGATTTCTACTAAAAGACTTTGATCGAATACAATGTTTGTACTGACCCACTTCAGTTTGGTCTTATCAGTGCCAAAACTGAAACTCTTAGTTACAACAGGCTATTTCAGTTCGTGACTGATCTTAGCACAACTTAACAANTTGCAACTCTTAGTGGAACGCCGCATTTCAGAGTCTACAGTGTACGATTGTCAGGAGAATATCGACGTGGCAATCAACGGATATAAAATTCAAATATTATATCAAGTTACTGTTGAAAGAGAAGCCTATAAATAGGCGAAGAGAGCAGCTGAAGAACCAGGATACAAGAACAACTATTTTAGTCAAGCTGTTACTCTGCTGAAATCAAAAGCTCACTCTTACTAAGTTCTATCTGTAGCATTCAAGGCTACCTTCTTTGAGCTTGTTAGCACACTGTAATCTCTGTTATATTGTTAAGTTGTGCTAAGATCAGTCACGAACTGAAATAGCCTGTTGTAACTAAGAGTTTCAGTTTTGGCACTGATAAGACCNGAAACTATTCTCCATGTTTCAAAATCATGTATTAAGTAATTCTTTATATCTATCCAAACATTGATAAAATGTTTCTCCTAGTTTTTGAGAAAAAGCAGTAATTTGTCTTTTAAAAGAGTTTGTTCCATGGGAAGGAAAATTTTTTTTGAGAAATTGTTGTTGCATTTCTTACCATTATCTTATTGAACTTGATCTCAAATTTTGTTGCCATGTTTTAGCCTTATCTTTTAAAGAAAAAGGGAAAAGTTTTAATCAAACTATATCCATACTACAATTTTGATCATTATAAGTGTTACAAACTTCCTCAAATTCTCTTAGATGTAAATATGGATTTTCAGAATCTAAGCCGTGAAAATTTGGTAAAAGTTGAATAATTTGAGGTTTAAAGTTGAAATTAGATGCATCAGGAGGAAAACTAAACAAGATGGGGCACTAGTTCTAATAGGGTTCATATGTTGCCTAAGTGTTCTTAATTGATCATGTTCTTGATTATTATTATTATTATTATTGTTATTAATATTATCATTATCTTGATTATTTGAATTATCATCTATGTTTAAATTATTTTCTGATACTCGAATAAGTCTATCACTTTTTTTTCGAATACAAATACTCATACAAAAAAAAACACAATACTTATAAATAAAACATAATTAACAAATATAAACTTAATTTATACCTCCCCGGCAACGGCGTCAAAAACTTGCTACTCCTTAAATTATAATTCACCCAAGTGTAGGTTGTCTGCAAGTAATATATTTCGTAATTACGAGATCGATCCACAGAGATGTTATTTTAAGTTTAAATTTATTAATTTATAGATGACCAAATGCAAGAATGAAGATTACAAATTATAAATTATGTCAAGGCTCGAAGATTTATTCTTGGTTTATGTAATATTGTTTAACTAAAAGTAAAACAAAGGAAACCACCATAAATAATGGTTCCAAGAAAATTAAATATTTAAATACACACCTAATATAATATAGTTCTCACTATAGAAAATACCGAATTCACCGATATTTTATATATGGTACTTATGATTATATATATAACTATATAAATATATAATTGCATAAATTAAATGTTAAATTAAATCATTATATTTTATATAGAACAACCGGCAGAGCCACGCTATTGCCTAAATGAAATATATGATTTAATAAGTTAGTTGCGGGAAAGTAAAAGTTAGTTGCGATAAAGTAAATGTTAGATTGTTAGATGTTAGTATTAAATCATAATATTTCATTTAGAAGAACCGGCAGAGCCACGCTATCGTCAAAATGAAATATATGATATANTAAAAAGAAATTAGCAAAATGAAAATAAATAAATAAAGAATATACAAAATATAAATAATCTTACTTCACAAAGAATTCATCCTCTTCACCTTGACATAATAGATTTAGCTTTCCATGAGCTTACTTTTGATCAACACTAAAAACATCACTCATAATTTGGAAAAAGAAAAATATATTGGAACTTAGAACTTTTATACACATTCACAATATATTTTATAATGAGATAGAATGATTCTCAAGCTAGCACAAGGCCTCTATTTATAGGCCAAATGAGAGAAAGTGTCAAAAATTTTATTAATGCCATGTAGTTGTAATAGTAGTCTTTGTCTCCTCCAACTTTAATTTCATGTCATTTCTTTCAATGCTTTGTTCCATGACTTTAATCACCGAATTTGACTCTGCTCAAAACAACAAACATGTGGGGAATTGACTGTCAATGAATTTGGCTACTTTGTTCACCTCATTTGGTTAAACATTGAAATAGTTATGATTTGTTTACTATATGCTGGTCATTGTGAAATTAAATTTGTCCTCCTTTTGATATTTTCATAATTTGATCATCTTAACGAATTTTTTAGACAATCATGTCTTCTGCAAAGTTGTAGATAATTTCTGAAAAATTCCAAACATGTTTGAATGAACTCCATTTGAATTTTCTAGCTTGAGTTATCATTATTTTACCAACACATATAAAACCTGAAAATAAAATATATTTAGTAAGACATTTAAATATAAAAAAAACAATACTAAAATAAGGTAATTTTATAATTTTAATGAAACTTAAATTTTAAAACATAGGTTTTAACATATAATAAATTATTAATTTTAAGTCTCATCAGTGCCTTAGCAGGAAAATAAAATTTTTTCTCCTCCCCACCTCTGCTCCTCTGCTAGGCGATGCCTTAGCAGGAAATTAAATTTTTCTCCTCCCAAACTCTGCTCCTCTGCTAGGCGATGCCTTAGCAGGAAAATAAAATTTTTCTCCTCTCTAACTCTGCTCCTCTGCTAGGCTGTGCCTTAGAAGGAAAATAAAAGTTTTCTCCTCCCCAACTCTGCTCCTCTGCTAGACGATGCCTTAGCAGGAAAATAAAATTTTCTCACTTTCATAATATACCAACATTCAAGAACTGAAAAGAAGAACTTGATTTTATTGAATTTCAACTGATTACATGGGAAAATGCAAAGATGAAATACATCAAGGATAAAATCCAGAATGATACTCCCGAAGGTGGTAAGCATTTCAGGACCTCTTTAAAGCCTTTCCTCGAGCATTCTCCAAGTAATGAGCTCCAGAATTAAATTTCTCCATCACTCTGGAAAGACCCTCCCCACGTTGGGCCAACTTTCTCCTCTGCTCTTCTTGTAGCTTCAACAGGAGCAAGTCACTCACTTCTTCCTTTCCTAATCATGTTAACCTCCACATACGCTCTTTTTCCTTCCTTCCTCACTACCCTTTCATAACACCGACGCGCGACTTTTTGGTCGCCGCAAAAGACTCCAACTCCTTTTCCCACAGGAAACTTAAGCTTCTGATGATAACTGGAAGCTACGGCTCTAAAATCCTTCAGGGCTGGCCGTCCGAGAATTCCATTATACGCTGACGGGGTATCCACCACAGTGAAGGCTATCATTTTTGTTACCCGCCGAGGATTAGTCCCCAAGGATAAGGGAAGAACAATCTGACCTTAAGGTGGGATGGCGTGTCCTGCAAACCCATATAGCGGGGTGGAGACCGGCTCAAACTCAAATCCTTCCACCTTCATTTGATCCAACGTGCTCTTAAACAAGACGTTTACAGAGCGTCCATTATCAATAAATATCCTCGCCACATCATAATTTGTAATAGTGGTCGTCACCATCAAGGCATCGTTATATGGAGTCACAACGTCTCGGAGATCTTCCGGCCCAAAGCTGATGATTGGGTCTTGTGGTAAGTCTGTACCCCTAGATATCTCAAAGTTCTCCAACCTATTCCCATGTGCCTTCCGAGCTCGCCCAGAGTCTCCATCAGTAGCACCCCCGAGTTCATATGAATCATTCCTCTCGTACGGTGGTTGTCCTCATTCATTCCCCTCCTCGGCTCGACGGGTTCCTGTGGGACATCTTGACCTCGACCTTCTCCTCTCTGCTCCCCGACCCTCTCATTTATCCATGGAGGGCCTTGACCACGCGTAGGGGACGGGCGAGACCTCGGTCGACTCCCGGATGCAGATCCTTCTCGTCTGTCCTGCAAAGTCAATCTAGCACTGCTCTCAACCCTTTGCGATTTCTCCCACCTCTCATCGGGCTCCCTCACCTCCATCACCTTGTCACGACTCCTATCCAGAGGAACATGGGACGAGAATTGTCCTTTGCCTCTAGCTTTATCATTCTCCCTCTCGCCCACACCTCTCTTCCTACCTCCTCTTCCCGCTCCCTCAACTCTACTTTCACAGACCGTTTCTCCATCTTCTTATTCCGCTGGGCATCTTCTAGATTTACATATTTTTCCGTCCGAGATAACAGATCATCATAACTTGATGGAGTTTTCTTGATCAACGATTTAAAGAACTCCCCTCCCCTCAGTCCCTGGGTAAAGGCACTTATCATGATGTCAGGGGAAGCATCTGGTATATCCAGCGCTGCATCATTGAAACGTCGGATAAATTCTCGCAGAGTTTCAGTTTCTTGCTGTTTCATCACAAACAGGCTCAAATAATTTCTTTGGTGCCTCTTGCTGCTAGCAAATCTGTGTAAGAAAGCAGCGGAAAAATCCTCGAAAGATCGTAGAGAGTTGGGCTGCAAGGTGTTAAACCATTGCTGGGCTGACCTCACCAATGTGCCCAGAAACACCTTACACTTAACTCCATCTGAATACTGATGCAACAGAGCTGCGTTCTCAAACCTTCCCAAATGTTCTTTTGGGTCAGTACGTCCATCGTATTTTCCTACATTTGATTATCGGAAACTTGGAGGAAGCCCTTCTTCCAAAATTGCAAGTGAAAAAGGACTTCATCTCTTGGGTGTCGGCGCTCTCCTTCCAAACTACTGCCTCAACATCCGCATTTCCTTCCACATCTCTCCCACCTCCATATTCCCCTCGTTTGGGAGAGGCTGTGTCTCTTCAATCCTGCTCTGGTAGCCCTCAGCATTTTCCTCTCGCTCCTGGCGAGTGGCCTGTTCCTCAGCAAACATAGATTCTTGGTTCCTCTTCATGGCCTCGTCCACTGTCTGGGTAATAAATTTGTCCAACTGTTCAAAGGTCAAGTTCCCCACATTCTCACTGGGACGGGGTTGCTCGACTCTTGTCTCGTGATGGGGCTTCTCAGCTCTAGTCTCCTGACGAGGTTGTTCTTGCCTCGTCTCAAGACACGGTTGTTCCTGCCTCGTCTCAACATGCGATTGTTCGGGTCCCATCTGAGGACGCAACGATGCTGAGTTAGCTCTTTTGCTCCCTCTCCTACTGGACATCTCTACGTCTCAGCTCAAATTTCCCACAGACGGCGCCAAGTGATACTCACAGAAAATTTAGGGTCCGATTCCAGCAAGTCTCACTAGTCCAGACGCAGGTTTCGAAATTGTCCTGAGCCTGAAATCACGAATAAGACCGTTAAAAAGGTGCCGGGAGGGTGTCCCGGCGTAGCCCCTCCGACGCTCAAGTCAGAGACTGAGGATATATGGGGGGAGCAGCTAAGGATGCTGCTGAAAAGTAATATAGTGAATGAATTATCATACGCTCAAACCTGGTAATTATAGGAGAATAAATGGGCACTTGATGGGCTTGTCTTCCATTTGGGCTAGAGATGGGCTAAGGGTAGTGGGCCCATCCATGGGGTATCAGCCATAAATGGCATGATTTCGGGAGGTAAGAATGAATTAAGCCACACCTTCCTAAATAAGCGATGACTCTTTTTTTGTATTTAAACTACTCAACTAATGAATAAAAAGCTATATTGAATTCCAAATCATTATTATACAAAAGAGATCGAGGGGTTCTCTCAAGAACGAGCCCCTAAAGATTATTCAACATA
Organism: Primulina huaijiensis; assembly: GCF_012295235.1. Classification (NCBI taxonomy): domain Eukaryota; kingdom Viridiplantae; phylum Streptophyta; class Magnoliopsida; order Lamiales; family Gesneriaceae; genus Primulina; species Primulina huaijiensis. The sequence continues at coordinate 12,043,368 of NC_133321.1, forward strand.
AACAAAAAGGGAAGAAAACCCACAAACCTATCTCAGAGCTCAACGATCTACCTATCCATCGTCCAATAAATAGATCATACTCAGTTACTTTCCATATTGTTTATTCTTGAATCTTCCATGGCTGAATAGTTGGTAAATTATGTTCTTGGGCTTTGCGTCTTGATCCGTTTTCATACTGGGTTGGTCTGATGTGTCATAGACTTATTTCTTGATAAAGTATCAAAATACTTTGATATCATCATAACAGTAAGTCTAAAGCAGGTCTTGGATTGTGTCTTAAGTTTATTTTTTTCGGTAAATCAATGCATTTCTTCAAGCTATTGATATTCGGATGTATCTTTTGCAGGTCAAAAAGAAGTTTCAGTCTGCCATAATCATAAGTCGAAGATTTCCAATATGCAAGGTCACACTAAATGGCTGTATAGTGGAGGTTAGTGTACGTTATCAAGTTCATCGAGCTTCTGAATTGTGAACCGTTCAGAGTCTTGTTGTCAATCCAGTCAAGTAAATCCTAATAATGTGAATTCATCAAAAATATTTCTCTATCATTTTCAGGTGTCAAGTTTTGATAATAGGAAGTTAACATTCTAATTGACACTTTGGGAATGCATCCAGAGTACTTACAATGTTAGACGACTACAAATTCAATTAAAGTCAAATATTAATAACCATGTAAAAGTAGTATGCTTTGGCCCTTTGGACATATTTAATTTCTCGACTAGATAGAGAGTGTGTAGTTACACCAAGGCCCTTTGCAGCCCAACAAAAATAATCATGAACACAAGGAAAATAATCGGGTTTGTAAGAGATTCACACATGACAAACACAAGAAGATCGAAACTTAATTTCTTAGGAATTTAGATTGTTATATTCTCAGTTAGTTGCATTTATTTTCAAATAAAAGAAATATTACACGTGATAATTACTAAGAAAGTTATACGGGTAGACTTCCATCAAGATAAAGTGCATTTTAGCTCGATTTTGTTTCAACAACTCTTTATTTTTCTTTCCAAACCATCACTCAGCTCCCCTCAAAACTATGACATCAAGGTCGGCAACCCCCAAGGGTCGGCCCTCAACCGACCCACTTAGTTGGTAAGGGAGAAGACAACTATATAGTTTATAGTCTATCCTAGAAAGCTGAGCTAGAGTAAGAGCATCGTCTAGAACCAGGCGTCCAACTGTGTAGGACTCACCCTAGCCACTATAGCGACCCCACCCCCAACTCTAGATGAGAAGCACCCTCTATTCACTTCCTCTTTTCCGTGTGCCCAAAGGACCGAATTACTCGCATAAAGTTAGAAGCCAACTGATTTAACCACACCAGCTCAAGACCAATTCAGAGCATCAGTTAGAAGCCGACCAGTTCGCAGAACAAGACAATCTTATATAAGTGGAATCCAGCTGTGTGCATTAAGGAAAGCAATTGTCCGATCAAAGGACAATAATGAACGTTGCAGCGGAACTTAAAGTCAACACGTTCCAGAATTGATGTAAGAAAGTACAGACACAAATTTCGAGGAACGAATTCAAACTGCAATGAACATATTTGATGAGTCTTGATGTACGGTTACATTGTCCCTATTTATACAAGATCAAGTCCATCAACAAATATGAGAGAAAAAGAAATGTGTGAAAAATCAAGAGAGGAGAAGAGAAGAGATTATATGAATCCACGTACGTAAGAAAAGCAAACACGATTAAATATGAATCGTGCCCTCAATTCGATAACGAAAAAGGATTGTTTGTTGTCCCGATCTTTTGAATCAAGCATGCGTTTGTGATATTCACCTCTAAGTTATAAAAATTTAGCAACAAATATTCATGATTAAACAATTGAGAAACAGACGAACCTTCAAAGAACTAGTCCTTGACAATCCGTATGAAATCAATCTACAAACGCCACAAGAACGAATCTTTATAAGTTTGATTTTTAATGAACACAAAGCAAAGCCTTGAAAAAGTTTTGAGAGAATACTCAAAAGTTGTATAAAATTGATAATAAAACTGAATAATGATCGCCAAAATTTCGTGCATATATGTTTACAAAATCAAAAGATATCAAATCTAATTGCCCAAAATAATTAAACTCTAAACAAGGAAAAGTCTGCGCCGCGCGCATATGCGCGGAGTCTTCTGTCCAAAAATCTTCACCATCTGTACTTCTCGCGCATATGCGCGCCCCGTCTTGGCGCATGTGCACGAGGCTCGCGCATATGCGTGCCCTGTCTTCGCGCTTGTGCGCGAGGTCTTCTGTACTGTTGCGCGATACCTTGTGTTTTGGTGTCTTCGATGGCCCTTCTCTGTCTCGCCCCGGCTAATCTAATGGATCCCATGCTTCCCTCAGAGCTTGGCCGATCATGATCGCATCAAGAGATGAGAGGAAAAACAAGTGTGTGGAATAAGATAGGGCACGCTGAACTCATATCAATTTACAAGAAGCAATCAACCCAGTTGTGAGGGAACACTTAAAAGTGTTATCAGCTTAGATTAGAAGCATATTCCCTAAGTTTGTGAGAACGCCTTCGTGTTGTATTTATAGATCGGTTCTCACACACGCACACACAATCACTCACATATACAGAGAGTTAACCTTATTGAATAGCTGAGTGAGTCTTGCACAAAGACGTTAAACTTGTGTATGTAGTCTTTAACACATAGACGTTAAACAAGTGTTGGCTGAACGGTGTTGCCTTCAGTCTAGACTAGGAGTTCAAAGTCTTCTAGTAGATCCTAACCCAGGTGGTAGAAGGGGTGACGTAGGAGTGATTGAAGTCTCCAAACATCCATAAACATATCTTGTGTCCCTAATTGTTTAACTATTACATTAAATTGATTTGATCAGTTCAGTTCTCATCATAACTGAACTGATACAAGCTCGAACCGATCCCCCTTATTTCAGTTATTCAGTTTACACGAGTTAAAAGCTTTAAACTGTTCAGTTTTCTTAACGAATGATTATTTCGAGTATTTTCTGCTTGGTGTAAAAACCAAACTCTATTTAATTCATCGGTGTTTACATTCTTAGAACACTAGCTATTGCAACTCATTGAGAATATTGTGTTAGAAGCACCCTTGCAGGTGCCTAGAATCGATCCATCAATTGATATTAGAGCTAGCTGTACTAAGAAGAACATTTGTAAACTGATATTTTTAAATATGTTTCAAAATGATATTTAAAATGGTTTTCAAAATCCTCTTAAAAATTTTATATGAGTTAACCGTGGGAAGAGAGAAGATTTTCGAATCTGCAACTAACATTGTAGCCACTTCTCTCGACTCTGTAACTTTGTTGTTTTAGCAGCTTGCAGGGTTTTTGAGTTCGAACTGACAGTAGAATAGCTAAACTGATCAGCAAATAAGATTTCAGTTTCCAGCCTCCCGGTTTAGCTGATCAACAGACGAAACCCAACTACCAGCTGAAATTTTTGTTGATTAGAAGCTTAATCATTTGCAGTATATCGTTGTTTCATTGCCATATCAGATCAAAGTAGATGATCAATGCGGTTCATCGTCAGTTGAGTGCAGTTTGCATCAGTTAGACTAGTTAGCCAGCACAGAGATCAAGTCCAAGGAAATTAGTTGTTCTTCTGGCAAAGAAACTCAAGATCGATGCATCATTCCAAGTGTCAAGGCGACCAGTTATTGGTATATCCAGTTCTATTATGAATAAACTGACTGATATTTGATGTTGTTTAAAATTTGTTATTGTAGTATCAATTCTCTTACACATGTTGATGTGTTTAAATGTATGATATAAGGGACGCTTATTCGATTAAATGTAGTATCATGTTTATCCAGTTGGTTTGAATGTAACTGAACTGCTATTTCAAGTTAATGTGTTGCTTAAACTGCTTGAATGTTAAGTGATGCTAAAACTTCTTTTTTAAATCGCATAAATGATTATATTTTTAAGGGGGGGGGGGGTATTTAATTTAGTTCTTGATAGGGAGTTTTCAATTGTTTTTAAATATTTTTATCCCTCGAACTGAAAATTTCTTTTTTCTCGTTTAAATGTTTTAAATGTTTTTATTCTCACAAAGGGGGAGAATTATTAAATGTTTAAACATTTTATTTTTAAATCGCTTTAATTGCTCAAGTTTTGTGATCATAAAAAAAGGGAGAGATTGTTGGAACATTTCATGTTTACAATCCTGATTTTGATGTTAACAAAATTTGTTATTTTGGTTCTAACAAGTTTACCTAGGTGCAAAAAAAGCTGAAACTGATCAGGATTCGAACTGATCAGTTACCGAGCCATAACTGAAGTTTTTGAGACGCAAACTGAAAGTACCAACTGATTGACCGAACTAAACCATCCCAACTGATATATCAAAGAACAATTCAACTCAATTTTCAGCTGATAGGTGGTTCAACAGAAGACTTTCAGAAGCATGAACAGCTGATGAAAAGTTCAACTGATGAAAAGTCCAGCTGACCAGTTCCACTGAATCAATGAAATCAGTTCGGCTGACGAGCCAACTGATTTCATCACACCAGCTCAAGACCAGTTCATCTGGCCAGTTCAGAGCATCAGTTAGGAGCCGACCAGTTTACAGAACAAGACAAGCTTATCTAAGTGGAATCCAGATGTGCACATTAAGAAAAGCAATTGTTCGATCAAAGAATAATAATGAACGTTGAGTAGAACTTAAAGTCAATATGTTCCAGAATGGCTGCCAGAAAGTACAGACACAAATTTCGAGGAACAGATTCAAACTGCAACGAACATATTTGATGAGTTTTGATGTACGGTTACATTTCCCCTATATATACAAGATCAAGACCATCAACAAATATGAGAAAAAAAGAAATGTGTGAAAAATCAAGAGAGGAGAAGAGAAGATATGAGTGGAAAAAAAAGTGTGTTGAAAGAGATAGGACACGCTCAACTCATATCAACTTACAAGAAGCAATCAGCCTAGTTGTGAGGGAGTACTTCAAAGTATTATCAGTTTAAATTAGAATCACAATTCCCTCAGTGTGTGAGAATACCTTTGGGTTGTATTCATAGATCAATTCTCACACACACACAAAATCCACTGGAAGAAGCATGTTCTTTAGAAGCCGGATCCCGGTAGGGGAAGCTCCCTCAAGAAAAAAGGTTGGCCCGAGGAATTTTAGAGCCGAGAGCATTGGAGGCTGAAGGAGTTGACTCATTTATAGAGAGCAGACCCCCTCCTCGGTGTTGCACACCAAAACCGACTCGGGCGCAGCCATCTCCCTATGCTTGCGTTGCGGAAAAGGGATCTGGTCCTCTAAATCTTCGAGAGATTGAGGCGTTGAGGTAGACTGAGGTAATGACCCCACCTCACTCGGCTCAGCCACTTCGGTGTAAGCCTGGTTTTCCTCTCCACCAGCCTTCTGGGTAAGGGTTTTCTTTTCAACAGCTATCTCCCGGGAAGCTTGTTTCTTTTCTTTTTCCTTCTCAGCAGCCGCCTCTGTGCGAAAGCAGCCTGTATTTCTGTTGCACCTATAATAAAAAACAGAGGCATATTCAAAACAAAAATAAGGAGAGAGAAACACCGGGTTGAGCGCCCAAGCTGTTGTATTCGTCCACTGCACGATTGACAGGGTCTTCAGCCTGGGCACTTAACCCATAGGCTACAAAGTTTTTTTCAGATATCAAGGAAGAGGAGGATAATTTATTATTTTCTACTAACTCCTGACTACGAAGATAGGGCTCCTCAAATTTGTAAGCCTGGGGAAGAGCGAGTTGTGTAGGAAGATTGGGGAGGAAACCGGTCAAGCAAGAGAGAGGATTAGGAAGGTTAATATAGAAAAAACGTCCTTTCCATCCCTTCTGGGAAGAAGGGATATCATCAATGAAACTTTTAACTGGACAGATAGTGAGAAAGTGTTATCCCCTATCCAGCAAACGAAGAAATAATGTAAAATGAGAGGGGTGATAAGAAGGTTATGCATCCTAAAGAGTACATAAGCAGAGGCCGGAATCCAGAAAGATTTTGGATGCAATTGGTTCACGGGGACACCAAAGAATTTGGCGACCTCGATATAGAAGGATGGAATGAGAAATCGAAGACCATTTCTAATCTGGTCCCGAAAGAAAGTAGTGAAACCGGGAGGAGGGTGATCGGACTATCTTAAGGTCGGGAATTGAAATAGAGAAAAAAGATGGGATAGACTCAAGAGCTAGGAGTTCTTCGTTGGCTCCTAGGCACAAAGTGCTGCCCATAGAGGAGAACCAGGGAACTCCAAGATCCTCAGGGTGAGAAGGGTCGGTAGCTCGGGTTTTGCCTTTGTCCTTGCCCTTCTTCAGGGTTTGGGAGGCGGAAGGTTTGGATTTTTGTTTTCTAGGTTTTAAGGAAGAGGAAAGGAATGGTTTCTAGAACTAGGGGAGGAATCAGAGCGAAGCGCCGCATATTCATACCCCGACGAACCACGAGTGTTTGCTCCAGAAGTAGAAGAGTTAGAATGGGACATTTTCAAGAGAAAAAGAAGAGGAAAGAAAACTTACGAGATTTTTGAGAGGAAGATCGACTGGTCGGAGACTGGAGATCACCGGAGCACGGAGAACGCACAATTTCTAGAGAAGAGAGCAGAATATTAAGAACAACGAGAGTGTAAAAGTGGAAAATGGAGGAAACCTATTATTTTATATAGCCAAAGAATACTCAATTCGAACTGTTGATTTAAAGATAAAGTGACGATCAGGATGCATCTTGGAAATTGTGCAAGGATATGAAAAGGCAGGACCAAATTTCAAAGCGTCTCAGACTATTCAGATTCTCTGAATTCAAAACGTACTACAACTATTTAAATTCTAGGGCTTACGTCATCATGACATCAGTCCTACAAACCAAGAAGATAAAATGACAGAAATTTCCATGACAAGGAATGAAAGAATGATCAGGACAGCGATAACGACTCTAGCCCGACTATTTAAGGAGAGAGTGGTGATACCCCTGGATGAGCCCGAGTCGTGGATAACTCGAGACAATAGATGAATAGATTGGGTCATGGAAGTCTTCGAGTAACATCGTATAAGAGACCGAGCAAGGGGATGTCCGGAATTGTTTCCTCGGCCTAAGGGAATCCGAGCTCTCGGACAAAATTCGGATGATATCTCCCTGTCCAGATTACCTCGATAAAAGAAGCGCACTCAAGTGCATAGGCATGGGTTACCTCAACTCAGTAATTATCATTTTCAAATCAAGGAACATAGTGGATGGAGCAGTTGATGTCAGAAAACAGGGTATGGGTAAACATCTTGTTATAATTAGTAAGCAGACACTGAAAACAAGGTCATCATTGACTTTATTTTTATAAATACCAGATTTGTTTAACATTAAAAAGATGATTTTACTTACATATTTCCTACAATATTTATTACAAGATTCTCTCTAAAAAACTCATCTCTGACTTGAGCGTCAGAGTGGTCATGTAGGAGAATATTCTGGCGCCCATTAACGTTCTTTCTGCCTTGAAAGTACAAGTCAAGTGCTCAGGTAACCATCTCCAGCTCATCAACCCAACCCGGTTCTATCGCCCATCAAATTTAGATATTTGTACCCTATCGAAGTAAGGAACCATGGCATATATGTTTGGAATAGATTCCATTTTGAGAGAGTTGAAAAAGCACTCTCTCGTTGAAAGGTTCTATACATCTGCATTTTCTCAACGCATTTCTTTAGACAAAGACTCTGTTTTTTCCTCTTTTCGGATGGTAAATATTTCTCACAACTCTTACCCAATTCACCCAGTCATCATCCATATAGAAGACTGTCAACTACCATCAGAGCTCCCAGAAGCATTTTAATGTTTTAGCAGAGTTTCATTAGTAACGAAAATGGTACACATATAAAAAAAGAAGGATCAACCACAAGAAATATATAAGAAATACTATATTGCGAATGAACATGTTTCCAATCACAATTCGTCTTTAGGTAAGATTGATGAAGATAAGCAAATCAAAGCCGAGGTACCAAGAGCTGTTGGGACCTTGCTTTCTACTCTATTTAAGTAAGGTTAGTAAAGTAGCATACCGAACCACACTTCTTTTCCATTGGTATTCCATCGGGTACTAGCAAGACATGAGTCGCTTCTCTACATGGAACTTATATGCAATTGGTTGGTGGATGAGTTTATCAATTGCAGGGAAACTGGCCATCATGGAATCCCATGAATGTTCGAGCACGCTACAGAACATTAAGCGAAAAGCTTCAAACAGATGTGCATCTGCTATAAACTTGACATTAAGGGAGTAGTCCTTACTCAAAATGATGTATGGATCATCTTTTTGAAATATGAGATAGACGCGCTGTTCTACCATGTCTTTTCTTTTTGTCCAAAGGTGCAAAAGAGACGGGCTGAAAAATTTAGCATTCCCGAAAAAAAACCGGCCAACATATCCATTACTATTATTAAGTGTAAGGCTAATGGAGACGACAAATCCAATGGTGTTGATGATACCAAATTTTCCCTGGGTCCGGTCTGGTGAGCTTGAGCTTCAGATCAACAATGTGTGAACCGGAGCGGATGGACCACCACCGGTCTATACAAACTAGCGGATATTGGAAGGTGCTGAGAATTTCTCCGGCGTGACCATTATAACGTTTTTATCGAATTTTATGGTTAGGAATAAAGAAATGGGAAGATACAATATGTGGAATAGTGCTGAACAAAGTTCATGTCTCAATGCCCTCAACCATGAAATATACTTGGGTATTTATAGTGGTTGAGAGGACTTCTTATCCTACTGCACCGAAGTCTATTTTAGGTAAATTTACCTATAAAATTAAACTCTTCTCCAATCACTGCAAGTTCGGACCGGATTTCTTGTCGCATCTGATCATATAGCGAGATTCTAGCATGCAAGTTCGGGCCGGATTTCTTGTCGCATCTAATCATACGGCGAGATTCTAGCATACTTAAAGGTCATTCACGCTTTTGACATTTGGCAAGGTTTTTAGGATAGACACAGGACGTCTGGGCCTGCGATTCATGTCACAAGCACCTGTGCTTAACAGAACATTGCTCTGGGAGCTGGTTGGGCTCGGTTACCAGAGGTTCGGCTGAGCTCTGCCCAAGGTTCGGCCACCATGGCTCGGCCGAGCGGCTAAGCTCTGCCTAGGTCTCGGCCGAGCATCAGGGCTTGGCCGAGCACCAGGGCTCGACCATCAGTGGCTCGGCCGATCTCTCCTCATGACGGCCGAGCACCAGGGCTCGGCCATCAGTGGCTCGGCCGAGCACGATCTTTCCTCATGCTGGCCGAGCACAGGGCTCGGCCATCGGTGGGTCGGCCGAGCACTAAGGCTCGGCCGAGTTTTACACATGACTTGGCCGAGCACAGGAGCACGGCCATCAGTGGCTTGGCCGAGCACCAGGGCTCGCCCGAGCTCTGCCCATGACTTGGCCGAACACCAAATTCGGCCGAGGTGCTCAAGAAGAAACGGCTGAGCTCGTCTAGAGATGATATCGAATTCGTACGAGTCGTGCTCAACGGGTTGAGTTTAAGGTCCTCGGGAAGAAATAGGACTCGAGCATGGTTGAATATTGAGGGCATCAGTAGTAACCCCCCATCTGTGGTCTAAAAGAAGTATTGAATTTTAGACCAGTGAATCGCTGTGAGTGAGCCTTAAGCCCTCGAGTTCAACCTTGGTTGCGAGAAGATCTGGACCGCTCAAGTTGTTTGTAAGATTTTCGTCGGCTAGGATCAAACGCTGGTTCGGATCCTGAGGTCTTTGAACGGGCATGATCCTAATCGTCTATTCTTGATTTAATGGGACGGTTCTCCTTTGCCTGACCCTCCTATAAATATGGCCTTCCCTTCATTCTCAAATATCACAATTCACTTCATTTATCTCTCAAATTACAAAGTGCTTCCCGCCCTTTCGACGTTCACGGTTCGGCCAACTGTCCTGAGTTCGGTAACCTCTCGCTCCCAACTCTGTTCTTCTTGATCACTTTGGTAAGTTCTTCTTCCTGTGTTAATTGCAATATTTTGGTTAAGGAATGGATGAAGCTGTAGGCATTTCTTCCCCCTCCCCTTCGAAGACTTCGGCGGAGCTTCTCTGGTACGAAATTAAGGCTTCGGTCCTAGGGTATGACGATGTTCCTAGGCTTATAGAGTTATCAGGGTTGTCTCCGGAAATCGATATTAGAATCCATGAGATTACATATAGGGCTCATCTCCCCCCGACAGATATTGTACATTTTACTTGAACCAGATAGAGATGGGTCTTCAGTTTCCTATCCCCAAGATAGTTCAGTGCCTTTGTGATCACTATCTTATATGCCCCAGTCAATTAGCTCCCAGCTCCTTTAGCACGCTTCTGGCCTTGGGGGTATTGCTCAGGTATTTCGATATACCCCTCTCCGTAGCCCTTTTAGACCGCTTTGTACAAATCAAAAGAAAAAAAATGGGTCGGTTTTACCTATCACCCTGGCCCGAGTTCGATTTTCTGGGCGAGAACCCTTCATCCCACAAAGGTTGGATGAACAGATATTTTTATGTAGAGTCAGTGTCTCTTCCTTGGCAATGCGATATGGCTTGGGCCGATCAGTTAACCCTTAAATATCCTCCCGCACCCAGGCGTGTCATTGACTTGACCCGCTTCTTTGCTAGCACCTTGGAAAGGTGTTTTGACGTCAAAAGCCTGATCCAAGATGATCTTCTTTGTGAATTTAGGTTCTGCAAGAAGGGAACCAAAGTGGAGGGGGACCTAGGTATATTTCCCATAGCCTTTCCCTTTTCCTATTGAAAACCAATATTATGCTGACTATATGTTTGTTTTGCTTCTTATGTCTCCTCTTCCCCGACATCTTCTTTTTTTTATTTTAGACGAAAGAATTATGAAGTCCGAAATGCTTCAGAACATGAAAAAGAGGAAAGGTGAGGTCGGAACTTCTTTGAAATCTTCTACCGCCGAAGCCAAAGGGAAACAGAAGAAACTATCCATGGAGTCTGATGGGCAGCCTACGAAAAAAACTCTTAAGATTACTAGTTCATCCCCGACCCCCAAGGGCTCTGGGAAGGGGACTCACAGTTCTTCCACTGTTCCCGTTAGCCACGATTTCGAAGAGGTCGAGCTGGAGGCACCTTTCGATCACGGGACTTCTTTCATAGCCCATCTTTCCGGACCGGACGCTCTAAATTTTGTTCGGCACTTGGTATCTTCGGAGGATCTTGCCATCGTGAAGGCCGCTACCGACCTTCAAGCCATAGAGGCTATGTCCCTTAATTTCATGCAGGTAACTAGTTTTGTCTCTTTTGTATCAACTGTTCTTCTTTAACAAACTTATATATTGAGTTTCGCAGGCTCTTGTCTGGGGAGGGGAAGTCACTGATCGAATATTTGGAGCCCAAAAATCCATGAATGACATCCTCAGCCAACACGGGGAGCTTATGAAGCGCATGGAAGATATCCATACCAAGAATGAGGCAGAGAAAGCGGTTTTCTTAGCCGAGCTCGAGTCCGTCCGAGCTCAAGCACAAATATTTGAAGACAAAGCCGCTTGGGCGGAGCAGAGAGCACTTCAGCTCGAGTAACAACTGCGCAATAAGGAAAATGAAGCCGAGACCATGTGTCTTCAGAAGAAAGAAGAGTTCATCCGCTCTTCGGAATTTGATTCGTTCTGCTCCAACAAAGCCACCTCCTACTTTGAGCACGGATTCAATGGGAGTATTGCTCAGGTACGAGCCCATGGATATTCTGAAGCCGAACACCCTTTCTCTTTCCTCGATGTTGTTAAGGCCCTAGAGGACATGCCGGATGATGAAGAGATGGGTGATGGAGAGTGAAGGTTCGGACCCCCGAAATAAAATGAAAGAGCCAGTCGGGCAGGCTCTTCGCCTGTCATTTCTTTATTTTAAGTCTCTTTTGATCAATATGTTTGTACTCCTTCTGTTTCTGTTTTGAGTGTTCTCTTCGTCATGTTTCCTTTTCCTTTATCATTGTCCAATGTTTTGAACCTATGTCTTTAGTTTTCATATAAGTTAATGAAATGTGATTAAGCAAGTGGTTTGCTTGAAAGATAAGACGTATAACTTCAAAAAGAGAAATCGAACTAGTGCATTTTCATAATTATAAACTTATTATCATAGAAAGGTTGATAAAATATCATGTTTAGTTCGGATCTGATCCCTTGTACTGGGAGATCAGACTTTGTTTCGTGTCGAGCTCGAGATCGACCCTTTAATCGTGCTAATCACGGGGTCGGACTTTGCCTTGGACCGAGTTTGAGGTCGGACTTTTCCTCGGACCGAGCTTGAGGTCGAACTTTGTTTCGTACCGAGAGCGAGGTCGGGCTTTTAATCGTGCCGATCGTGAGGTCGGACTTTTTTTTTATTGCCGAGTGCGAGGTCGGACTTTTAATCGTGCCGAACGCGAGGTCGGACTTTTAATCGTGCCGAGCGCGAGGTCGGACTTTTAATCGTGCCGAACGCGAGGAGCATAATATTTCTTCAAGTGTTGGACGAGGTCGGACTTTTAATCGTGCCAAACCCTAGGTCGGACTTTCTTTTTATTTCCGAACGCGAGGTCGGACTTTTCCAAGTTTATTTCGATTAAGAGAGATGATATATCAACGCCCAATTCTTTATTCATGGTTTTGAAAATAAAAACATAATTTTAAAAAATAAAGACAAAACTAACATGATGGGTTGAGACTATGACTAAGCATAATATTTCTTCAAGTGTTGGACGTTCCATGGGCGCTTGGTTTTCTTTCCCTCAGCATCTTCTAGATAGTAAGCTGCAATTCATGCTTTCCCAATAACTTTGTAGGGTGCCTCATATTTCGGGTCTAATTTCCCTCTCTCTCCCTGAAACTGGATTTTCTTCATGACCAGATCCCTTGTTTCGAACGACCGGGGCCGCACCCTTTTGTTATATGCTCGAGCCATCCTCTTCTGGTAAGCAGCCATCCGAATAGCTGCTCGATTTCTCTTTTCCTCTACTAGGTCCAAATCCATGGCCCTCCATTCATCATTATTTGGTCCATACCCTATCACCTGAGCACTTTCCTGTCCGATTTCTGCTGGCAGGACAGCCTCAGTACCATACACTAAATTATACGGTGTTTCTCCAGTTCTGATCCGAGCCGTTGTTCGGTAAGCCCACAATACACTAGGTAATTCCTCAACCCATTTTCCTTTGGCAGAGTCCAGACGTGTTTTAAGGGCGTGCACAATGGATCAATTAGTGACATCGACTTGTCCGTTGCTTTGGGGATAAGCCACCGATGTAAATATCTGCTCTATCTTAATCTCCTTACACCATTCTTGAATTTTAGAACCACAAACCTGTCTCCCATTGTCAGATATAAGCCTCCTTGGTATCCCAAACCGACACACTAGGTTCTTCCATAAAAATTTTAAGATCTCTCCTTCAGTGATTTTGGCCAACGGTTCAGCTTCAGCCCATTTAGAAAAATAATCTACTGCTACCAATAAGAATTTCCTTTGACCTGTGCTTACGGGAAATGATCCCACAATATCTATTCCCCATTGATCGAAAGGGCAAGGGGAAACAACTGACCTCATAAGTTTGGCTGGTTGCCATTGTAAATTAGCATGTTTTTGACAATTATAACAGGACCTCACCATCATGAGCGCATCTTTTTTCATGGTTGGCCAGAAGAAACCTGCCATTAAAGCTTTCCGAGCCAGAGCTATACTCCCCAGGTGATTACCACAACATCCTTCATGGATTTCTCGAAGGACATAATCAGCCTCCTCTGGTCACAAGAATTTCAAGAGAGGTCTAGAAAAAGACCTCTTATACAGTATCCCATACAAGAGCGAGAAGCGGAGTGCTCTCCTCTTGACTTCTCGAGCTCTTTTTGGTTCAGCCGGGACTTTCCCATGACATAAGTATTGCTGAACCTCATATCTCCAATCTTCTTCCAACATATTTACTTTCCCAGCTTGAAGGTGATCAATTTGAGAGACAAGCTCTTGTCCGATTAGTTTTGGCTCCGTGGGCTGATCAAGAGAACTGGCCATCTTGGCCAACCTATCCGCCGTTTCGTTCTCAGCTCGAGAGATTTGTTTCATGATTAACTCTGAGAAGTCTTCCTTAGCTTTTTCAATAGCTTGGGCGTATCTGACCATCTTCTCATTTTTCACTTCGAACTTACCCTTACTTTGCTGTATTACCAATTGAGAATCAGAATAGAGGACGGCCCGAGTAGCACCCATACTTCGGGCAGCCCTTAGCCCGACCAAAAGTGCTTCGTACTCGGCCTCGTTATTGGAGGCCCGGAAGTTCAGCCTCACCGCTACTTTGGTCTCTTCCCCCCAAGGAGATATTATCACGATTCTGACCCCACTTCCTGTTCGACAAGAAGAACCATCTACAAAGATTTTCCATTGTTCTTCCTCCTATACTTGAACAATCTCCGATAGAAAGTCGGCTAAAGCTTGGGCTTTAATAGCATTTCTGGGCTTAAACTTGATATCGTATTCACTGAGCTCGGTCACCCACTTAATCAATCTTCCTAAGGTATCGAGATGTGAGACAATCTTCCCCAGGACGCTGTTAGTGAGGACAGTGATAGGATGTGATAAGAAATAAGGTCTCAATTTTCTGGCCATGATGACGAGGGCCAAGGCCAACTTTTCCTGAGTAGTATAATTGAGCTCTGCTCCCTTTAAAGCATGACTCACAAAATAGACCGGCTGATGAATTGCATCCTCTCTTCTGACTAGAACCAAACTTGCAGCCTGAGGAGTGACTGCTAAGTACACAAAGAGCTCCTCTCCAGTGACGGGTTTATTCAAGATAGGGAGTTCCCTAAGATAAGTTTTCAGCTCCTGCAGTGCTTTCTCACTCTGATCATTCCACTCGAAATTTTTAGCTTTCTGAAGTACCTTAAAGAATGGGAAACTTTTATCTGCGGATCGAGATATGAATCGGGCTAGAGCGGCGATCCTTCCTGTCAATCGCTGCACTTCTTGGATATTTCGAGGAGAACTCATAGAGGATAGTGCTTGCACCTTTTCTGGATTAGCCTCAATGCCTCTGCGAGTCACCATATACCCCAAAAACTTGCCCGTCTGAAACCCGAACACACACTTGCTAGGGTTCAGCTTCAACCTGTACTCTCGCAGAGTCTGAAAGATTTCCTCCAGATCTGTTACAAACTGATCGACTGTCTTGGACTTGATCAATATATCATCTACATAGACCTCAACGTTCTTCCCCATCTGCTTTTTGAAGACCTTATCCATAAGCCTTTGATAGATAGTGCCAGCATTCTTTAATCCAAAATACATTACTACATAACAGAATGTCCCCTCGGATGTGATAAAACTGACCTTGCTTCTGTCCTTTTCGGCCGAGGGAATTTGGTGATATCCTTGATATGCATCGAGAAAACAAAGGAGCTCGTGTCCTGCCGTGGAATCGACCAATTGATCTATCCTCGAGAGAGGATAATAGTCTTTGGGGCAGGCCCGGTTTAAGTAACGGAAGTCCACACACATCCGCCATTTTCCAGCCGATTTAGGAACCAAGACAACATTAGATAACCATGTCGGGAAATAGATTTCTTGAATGTGTCCTACTCTTAATAAATCTTGCACTTGCTCCTTGATGATAGCGTCTTTTTCGGGGCCGAAATGCCTCTTCTTCTGAATCACAGGTCGGCATTCATTCAAGACATTCAGCTTATGCTCCATCACCTCCCTCCTAACCCCTTGGAGTTTTTTACGGACACCAAGCGAACACATCTTTATTTTTCTCCAAACACCGGACCAATTGTTCCTTCAAGGGTTCTTTCAAGGTTCGGGCTATCCTCACGACCCCGGATGGGGGATTTAGGATAAGCTCCTCACACACGTCTTTCGAAGTCACCTCCTCTGCTTCTTCGATTAGATGTAGTTGATCGAATCCCCTAGATTCAGGTCGACTTGTATGTTCAATTTTAGCCGACTTCTGCTCAACCCTTACTTCTTCCACATAACATTTTCGAGAAATCTTTTGATCTCCCTTAACCTCTCCTACAGCTTCTCCGACAGGGAACTTGATCTTCTGGTGCAGAACCGAGGCAATTGCCATGAAAGCGGCCATGGCTGGTCTCCCCATAATAGCATTATATGATGAGAGGGCATCAACTATCACAAACTTGATAATCCTGGTCTTTCTAGTATCCCCACTCCCCAAAGAGAGAGGGAGGTTGATGACTCCAATGGGGAGTATTGCATGCCCCGTGAATCCAAACAAAGCCGTGGAGATAGGCTCAAGTCCATCTGATCCATTGCCTCTTTAAATAGAACATTGACAGAACTTCCGGAGTCCACAAAGATACGTGCAACCTCATAATTGGCGATCATGGCTCGGATAACCAAAGCATCATTATGCGGGTCAGCCACTCCCTTCATGTCCTCGGGTCCAAAAGAAATCATTGGTCCTGAGCGTGTTCCAGGGCTACTAATCTCCCTGTTCTCCAATCTTCTGCTGTTAGCTTTCCTGGCCCGGTTGGAGTCTCCGTCTGTAGGCCCACCCGATATCATATTAATTATCCCTCGAGGGGGTTGTTGTTCTCGGGGTTCCGCCTTCCTCATATTTGGGTTAGCATTTTGAAAATTTTCCCTTTGATTCGGAGCTCTTATCCTTTCAAGATCACTTTCCTCTCGAGTTCTCTTAGGGGGTCGGTGTCCACCACCTGGGCTGGCTAGAATTGCTTTCATTTCTGGATCTCCTTGGATGATTCGTTCTATTTCTTGATTCAAATGAGACATTCATCGGTAGTATGACCATAATCCTTGTGAAATCCACAATACCTCTCTGACCTGGGATTACGAGGTCCTCTGTCACTACTCCGAGGTCTTCGAATGAGTTGTCGCTCATCACATAGCTCCAATGCTCGGGATTTGTTGACCTTCAAAGGTGTGTAAGCGGCGAACTGTCCCAGCAACGTAGGTGGTTCGAAACGCCCGACCCTTGGCACAAGGTTAGTGGGTCGAACGTCTCGCGTAGCCTTGACCGAGGCCTTCGGTTCGCTTTTCCTAGCCATTTGTACTTCTTCCACGTTCATATACTTCTCTGCCCTAGCCAACAGTTCTTCAAAAGTAGTTGGGGGCTTTTTTACCAACGACTTGAAAAAGTCACCACCTCTTAGTCCTTGTGTAAAGGCACTTATCAGTATATTCGGAGTAGCCGAGGGAACATCGATGACCATCTTGTTGAACCTCTTAACAAAATCTCGTAGGCTCTCCTGTTCTTGTTGTTTAACATTGAATAAATTTAGAGACGTCAATGGATGTTTCTTGCTGCTTGCAAATTGGTGGAGAAAAGCTCTTCCGAAGTCTTGAAAAGTTTTGATGGTCCCCGGCCTAAGTAAATTGAACCACTGCTGGAATGACCTGACCAAAGTAGTTAGGAAGACCCTACATTTGATCGGGTCTGAGTATTGGTGCAACGACGCCGCGTTCTCGAACCGGGATAGGTGCTCTTCCGGATCCCCCGAACCGTCGTATTCTCCGACGTTAGGGAATCTGAAATTTTGAGGCAATTCGGCAGCCAATATCTCGGCCGAGAAAGGGATCCCCCAAGCCAGAAGGGGGGGAGGAGGGGGCGCATTCCTTTCTTCTCTAAGATGTTCCATCTCTTCCCTTAAACTTTGTATCTCTTGCCTCTGAGCTTCATGATCTTCTCCTGGAGGGGGATTGTTGTCTGGTCTCTGCGCCAAGACTTGTTCTACAGTCGTAGTGATCAGCCGGACGAGCTCTGCCATGTTGGACGTTGGTTGATTGTCCTCTCCCGATCGACTCCTGGTACTTGCCATCTTATCTCTCTTTCCAATTTTCCCACAAACGGCGCCAATTGATGATACCAAATTTTCCCTGGGTCCGGTCTAGTGAGCTTGAACTTCAGATCAGCAATGTGTGAACCGGAGCGGATGGACCACCACCGGTCTATACAAACTAGCGGATATTGAAAGGTGCTGAGAATTTCTCCGGCGTGACCACTCTAATGTTTTTATCGAATTTTATGGTTAGGAATAAAGAAATGGGAAGATACAATATGTGGAATAGTGCTAAAGAAAGTTCATGTCTCAATGCCCTCAACCATGAAATATACTTGGGTATTTATAGTGGTTGAGAGGACTTCTTATCCTACTGCGCCGAAGTCTATTTTAGGTAAATTGACCTATAAAATTAAACTCTTCTCCAATCACTGCAAGTTCGGGCCGGATTTCTTGTCGCATCTGATCATACGGCGAGATTCTAGCATGCAAGTTCGGGCCGGATTTGTTGTCGCATCTAATCATACGACGAGATTCTATCATACTTAAAGGTCATTCACGCTTTTGACATTTGGCAAGGTTTTTAGGATAGACACAGGACGCCTGGGCATGCGATTCATGTCACAAGCACCTGTGCTTAACAGAACCCTGCTCTGGGCGCTGGTTGGGCTCGGTTACCCGAGGTTCGGCTGAGCTCTGGCCAAGGTTCGGCCACCATGGCTCGGCAGAGAGGCCAAGCTCTGCCTAGGTGTTGGCCGAGCATCAGGGCTTGGCCAAGCACTAGGGCTCGGCCATCAGTGTATCGGCCGAGCACGGCCGAGCACAAGGCTCGGCCATCGGTGGCTCGGCCAAGCACTAAGGCTCGGCCGAGTTTTACCCATGACTTGGCCGAGCCGCTCGGCCGAGCTCTGCCCATGACTTGGCCGAACACCAAACTCGGCCGAGGTGCTCAAGAAGAAATGGCTGAGCTGGTCTAGAGATGACATCGAATTCGTACGAGTCGTGCTCGATGGGTTGCGTTTAAGGTCCTCGGGAAGAAATAGGACTCGAGCATGGTTGAATATTTAGGGCATCAGGTGTCGTAGTTTATTTTGTTGTTTTGCATTTTAATTCATCATTTCAAAATTGTAGTTTAATCTTTTTCCTTTTTATTTTTTTAATTCTATCATTTCTAATTGCAATTTAGTCCATTTTTAACTATTACTATATGACCACGTTTGAATATAATAATTTTAAATTGCAGTGTGACTTTTCACTATTCTTTATAATTATAATATTAATTTTATTTTAATATAAATTGAATTAATTATAAAAAAAATTGTAGAAGCACGTAACGTATGTCAAGGGTCACTAGTTTTTAGAATGTTTTTTTGGGGTTAAATAAATCAGCTATGTTAAAACTCGTTCTCCCTTAAAAAAAAAAAAAAAAAAAAAACTCGATATGCCCGTTACATATTTTTATAGCCAGAAGAAGACGTGTGTGTTGTATGTAGGAGCCATCAGCCATTTCATTTAAAACAAAATTCGTTAAGCTAGCAAAATATAAATTATAATGACATCGTAAATTTTGATTGTTGTATGCTTAGTATTGTGGACATTATTTATTTTCAACCTCACATCTTTAAAGCAGTAATATGTATTTTATATTTGTCGAAAATTGTGGGAAAAAAACATGCAAATATATGTACCATAAGTCTGTCTTGTGTTCGTACCTTTATACTGAAAAAGATATGGATATGAGATTAAAAAAAAAAAACCCCCTCGAAATTCTAACACATGCAACAACTTCTCCACATATTGCTTGATGAATAATTTCTTTTTTCTGATCTTGAAATTTTGCTAGGATTAATGTAAGGAAGTATTTGCAAGAACTTATTTCAAGTGTTTTTGAGCTTCTAACCAATTAAATGTTTGAAAATTGTATGTAGAAACCGTTAATATATTAAAATAAGCTCTTTCAAACACTACCTAAATCTAACCAATCATTAAGATGTTGATCTTCTCTTCCATATTATCTGTTTTTTCTTTTGTATTTTGAATTACAAGCCATGGTGATAAAAGATAATTTTATTGTATCTAGGAAGATTTCTTTTACGCATGTCTTTTGGATCTCAATAAAAAATCCAGGAAGAACAAATTTAATGTTCAATCTCATAACCTCTCTTTTTTTCACCATTAACATATACCATCAACAATGTTTGTGATGAAACTCAAATCTCTTTTATGTTTGATTTTCTATATAATTATCTAATCGAGCTGTTTAAAACTTGATATACATATAAACGGCATTATTATAAAATCTGAAAACGTATAAAAGTACCAAAAAAACTCATGTAAAACGGTCTCATTAGCCAATTTTGTAATACATATATT
The DNA here is from genome assembly GCF_012295235.1 of Primulina huaijiensis. Lineage (NCBI taxonomy): Eukaryota > Viridiplantae > Streptophyta > Magnoliopsida > Lamiales > Gesneriaceae > Primulina > Primulina huaijiensis. The sequence goes on from NC_133321.1 coordinate 12,063,456, forward strand.
CTATTTGAGTCACCCACGAAAAAATATTAATTTTTTTGCCAAAAGTATCACTTTTATTATAAATATGTGCAGGGTTGACACGTCTCATGAATAAAAATCCGTTGTTCTAAGATTTTCATATTCTTTATCCGTTGGATGAACGAATGTTATGGTTTCACCCCTAGAGAAATAACAATTAGGGAAATTGATCATACCGGTAGTCATAAGGAAATTTTAAATTATTTTATATTATGGACATGATGTGGTGAGATTATAACCGATAATATGACATCACCTCTTAGAGAAGTCATATATAGTATAGGGCAATATCCATGAGGAAATTAGAGGATTTTCAGTATGTTCTTGAATTATTCTGAAAGAAATTAGATCGGTTATATTTTTAAGTTTTGTTATGTATTTATTGTGAAATTATGTATACATATATAATTCTTATCATGTTTTATTTATCACTACTTGAGAATGTTATTTTTGTAAAAATCATGAATTATATTTCCTCTATTTAGTAAATGACAGCCATATTACTCATATATTCAATCCTTCTAGAACATAAGAGCGAAAATGAGATCAAGGAGTAGGAACAAACATAACTTTGGGTCTGGTAGAAGCTGTTGGTTAGAATTTTCATGATGTTTTCGTTGTTATTTCAAGAAATTTAGTTGTTCTGATTTGAAATTTTTACTTTGCTACTGTATTTGCTTTTGAATTGTAAAACTTCGATTCAATAAACTGGTTTTTTTTAGAGAATTTATGCAACTCAAAAGCAAACATTTTCTAAAATTTAATCATGACTTTCCAAGATTTGGCAGTGTCATTGGCTCTGGGCCGGGGGCGTGACATAAGGAAAATAATAGGATTATCAATAATGTTTTTTGACAAAAAGAACAAAGATAATCGAGCATACAACCTCATAAATTTACTCAAAAATAACGAAGAAAGAAGTACAACGGACCAAGTCTTCGAAGTACATCGTTACATTTTTTATGCTAAAATTTTACAACGTAGATGACCAAAATCGCAGTGATGCGAACATTACATACATAACCAACAACTCAATTTTGCTGAAAAAAATTTCGTCAACTGCATTCAAAAGAGAGAAATGAGGTGGTAGAAAATATTCAAGCCATGTTGAAAGTTGAGACATATGATACTATGAACACAGCAAGAATCATAACGGGAACAAACAACTTCGAGGAAGCTGCATCCGAGGAACCATCTCCAGCTGACGGCACTGTTCTTGATATTCCTCCTGAATCATATTGCAATCTTAAGGTTTTAATCTCTTAAAAACTAGTTTTTAATCTGTGAAAAAGTGGTTTTTTATCTGTTAAATATGGATCGGGTCGATCCATCTTACGAAAATATATTCATGAGACTGTCAACTGTCTACTCACTCATATTCAAATTTCAATTTCAGTTTTGGAGCCGCTCTTGAAAAAACGCTTCTAAAGAATAGTTTTTTTTGTAGCGGGCGAAAGATGTTCGAAATCCGACAGCTATAATTTAACTTGTTACTCTGCATGATTATATTTTGTTATATACATGTTTTGAAACATTTCCCCTGGCTTTTCTTCCTCATAAATGGGAATAGCTTTAATTTTTGTTTCTTAAATGCACTCTTGAATTGAATTCAAACACGGTACAAATCTTTTGCAAGATCACTTCTCATAGTAGCCTAATAGTGGATGAAAATCTTGATTGACCATCTGGAAGAGAAGTAGTATATATACCTGAAGAAGGGTTTGTTTTAGGAGAATTTGGCGTTGAAGGAGAGCCAGATGGAGAGGCGGCAGCTGCAAATTCAACAAGGCATCAACTTAAAAGTTCAATCAAACCCGTAGAAAATCGAACTTTTCGTTCACGCTTTTACTGGTTTCTCATCGATTTTGTGTTGTATCAGAAATGGAAATATGACCAAAAAGTTTAAGACCGAGTGTAAATATGACCAAAAACTTCTTACGTACCATTGCATCGGCTAACTGGTGGAGTTTGAACTTTACAAGTCTTGGGCAGCTCTAAAGCTTGAGTCTGATCAATGTTCAGCCCCATGTTTGAGCCTCCACCGTTAAGCACCTTGCACAAGCACTGTGGTTGGGTCCGGACAACGGTGTCGAGCTGTGTGCAGCAGGCGACAGATGGAACGGAGGAGTTCCCGGTGATGTAATTCAGGCAAGGTGACATGCTAATGATCACCTTAGTACAGTCGTCGGATTGCGAGAGGACGTCGGACCAAAGCATGGGTACGAGAATCAATATGTTTAAGGTTATTAAAACTTTTTGGGGTGACATATTTGAATTCTTGATGGAAATGTTTGTGAAACAACGAAAATTTTGGTGTTCTATTGAGGGGTTTGGCTCCTTTTTGGGGGTTTTAGGGGAATTTATAAGGGTGGATTAGTTAGTCAAATGCAAATTTTGGTTTTTGGTTACCTACTTTTTTCTAGTTTATGAAGTTTTGGTATTAGATATATATATAAGCTAAGTCTAAGTGGTTAATATGGTGGGTGACCTACTTCTATGTAATTTAACTAAAATGTTTTGAGGGAAATTACAATTTAACTAATATGGCCTTGCAACACTAATTGTATCCATCTCCACTCATGTTTTCCCCTACATTTGGGTAGATCACAACCAGTACTCCATGCACGTCTTCGACGATCACGCCCTGCGTAAACTTCGTCGCTATCGGCATTCTTAACACCACGACCACCCCTCCATGCACCTGCCTGTTGCACTTCACTTGCTTCCCATATGGGTAATAGCAAGGACGGTTTTCGTCAGATTATGTGCCGTTCCGAATTCCCGTCTACCGGACGCTAGCGATTTCGCTTCCCTGGGAATGTAACATGCCTGGTGTACCACTTCAATCTAAAGGTATTGGGAAATATACTTCTTTTTACCTTAAAAACAACATATATGTTAAAAATATTTATGTTTGAAATTCATGTAATATATAATATATATATTGTTTATTTTTGACGAAAAATAATTGAATTAAAAAATATATGTAATAAATACAGATTTATGCATTAAAATCAGTGTTTTTTTTAAGAGCAATGCTACATATACAACCAAATTTGTACAACAATTCTTACAACACAAAAAATTCAATACAAAAATTTCATTTATCAACGTCTCATGATAAGTTCAATACAAAATATTACAATATAATAATAAAATTTAATTATTGTAAAAACTGTTGTACGATATTTCGGTCGTACATTGTTCTTTTTTAGTAGTTACAATTAGCCTGTTTATATGGTTATCTTTCGCGCCACTTGCTAACGCAATCAAATAACCGTCATCCTATCTCCGCGCCATGAGCCGGCCCCTTGTCCTTCACGCCGCCCTCATCCTCCTCCTCCAGTTCGCCACCGCCGCAACACCACATCCATCTGCGTGCTCCGATGAGCTGGTAACCTTCACGACATGTCTCCCCTACGTGTCAGACTCCCCCAACAACCTCACCGAATCCCCTCCCCCTCAGTGCTGCGATGACATTTCCACCGCTTTCTCCACCGGATCCGCTGTATGCCTGTGCTATTTCCTCCTCCGACCTGGAATGCTTGGATTTCCGCTCAATTCCTCGAAGCTGCTGTCTCTGACTTCTGTTTGTCCCGCGAAGCATCACGATTCCGAGGCAAGTTTCTCGCTGGGGACTCTATGTTCAGGTTTGATCTGAATACTTTGTGCTTTCGTGGGCTAACTTTGATCTGGTCGTTTACTTCTCTATATTTTGTCTCACGAATTTTATTTTAGCGATTTACGCCTCTGTTTCCCTCAATTGTTCATTTTCAGTATAATGTGTACATGAACTGTAACAAATTATTGGTTGATTTAATTATGAATTTCTGGAAAGATCTTCAGATTCTTGTCGTAAATAGTTGAATATCTTGAGAATGTTCAATTTTAGTTATAGCATTAAGTTCCTCAATTCTTCTTTATTTCATCCTGCTGGGTTGTTTTACTCTTCAGAATCGTCTGCCTTGCCTCCTCTTCAGGCAATAACAGGTAATTTCCATATCTTTCTTCCTATCTGATACGCTGATATCATGTGCTGAACACTTGTACCGATTTTATCTATCAGGTCCTGGTAGATCCACTCCACGCAATTCTGGTAAAAATCTTTACATTTTGTGGTTACTTTGGACATTTATCTACATGCAAGAGGGACCCCTGTAGGATGTTTGTTTCTAACCTGTATAATTGTATTGATTAAGTGTAATCTATGTCATGGATAAATAAGTTTCATTTATTTAATTTTTCGAAACCAATTTCGAGTAAATAAAGTGAGAACATGTTCCTGGGTGAATCAAATAAGAACATATTGGGAAGATGAAAGACCACTTGTCCCATGTCAAAATATGTGATGGATAAATCTTCTTTGCCAACTAGTTCTACTTCTCAGTGAAATGAATTCATTGGTGGAGTTTTAGAATATCATAAGCTACCTATAAAAAACTGTCATGAAGTTTGATGTGTAACACAGAAAATGATATTGTTCTGTGTTTTTGGAGCATGAAATTTGTGTTAATGCATTTAGACACATAGATAGACAAATTACTACCTCATTGACTTGAGAAAAAAGTGTGATTCAAGAAATTTTGTTCAAAAGTTACAGGAAAAAAAGTCGCCGGAGCAAATTACAATTAATCTTATGAATAGTTTGCCTATGGTTAGAATCACCGAGGAACAATTTTCCTATGAATACTTCATATGAATAGAGCTTTTATATTTGTGCAAAACATCTTGAAAATTCTGAAGCTGATGATGCCTATGAGTACTATTCAGGTGCTAATGTCTCTCCTCCGTCGCCACCTTTGATGGGTTCGCTCCAACAATCACCCGGTGGCAGTTCATTACCTCCAGAAGCTGATGATGCTGAATTGCCGACTCAACCACCACCATCAACAACTGCATTTCTTTCCTTCGCAACTGAAGGTTTTCGCAACTTCGGTCGGGTAAAGACTTTGCCCATGAAGCTGATTTTCCTCATTTACATTTTAAAACTTATGTAAGCACCAAGTTTGAGTTGGAAATGTATAAATAAGTTTTGAAAGTAGTTTGTTGTTCATGATATAAATAGTTTCTGCTTAGAATAACTCATTTTATGAGCTTTGCATCTTTCATAGGATGGAAACATAGAGTTTATGTATAGTCCGTAGGTATGAAGAAATAGAGAACTAAAAACAAAGAGATTAAAAACTACTAATTTTATATAGTGTGTTTATTGTTTTTCGACATTTTTACAATGGTCTTAAATACAACTTGCCATAATCCGCTTAATATATTAATAAAGTGTCAAAATTTTATTACAAAATGTATGTAGCTCTGTGGGTGGAGCATATGTTTCCTAAATAGAAGATGTGGGTTAAATCACATACTTAGCACATTTTGTAGATTTTGTTTTTGTCACTTTTTTAATTCATTATTTCAAAATTGCAGTTTAGTTCATCACTAATTTTCACAATTATGGTATGTCGCTCATGTAAAAATAATCAAATCAAATTATAATATATAATAATTTCAAAATGAGAATAACTCATCTCTAATTTTTATAATTATGATATTACTTTCATTTGAATATAAGATATTACTTTCATTTGAATATAAATCAAATTAATTAAAAATATATATATAAGGATGCAACACTTACAAAGAGACGCTAATTTAATGGCTCTTTTATATACTTTGTACCTCTAGCCCAGTTTTTAACCCACTTTTATTTATTTCTTTTAGACCTCATTTTAAACATTTGAATTTGACGAACGTGATGAAAAAATATAGTTAATTTACTAGATAACTTGTTGATTGAGTTATTTGTGTGAATTGTGAATTATAGGTTTGTTTTTCAAGAATTATGATTCAAGTATTGTTTATTAAATTAATTAGGATATGTAATAATCTGACTTGATTAAATTTGATTGTTGAGCCGATGATTTTGCTTAGATAATATTTGCTTGAAAACTTTTAAAAGCAAAATATGTAAAATGAAATTCGAAATTGTTTCTATATGAGGGTATGGTACTGTATCTCAATCTGTGATAAAATGGATGGGCAATTATTTTCTTACAAATTAACAGACAATGTTGATAAGAAGTCTCATAGAGTAAAATGTTGTCGCTGAAATTCTTTAATTATTTGTAGATGAAGAGATGTCAAAGGAACTTCTTACTGCCCAAACAGATCCTCCTACATCCATATATAAACGTTGGTTTATCAAGAATATAAAAGAAAAGTACTTTTGAATTGGATTAATCGTCAAAGATGGCTTAGAACCAATAATTCATTATCTAATATATCTTTCCGTTCTAATACTATATTCGAGAATTATCAGTATTTATCAACTATGTTTCTATCTAACGGAAAACCAGTGGATCAAATGACAAAGACATTTTTAAGAAAAAGATTGTTTTTCTCAGATGAAATGAAAATTATATTCATGTAACAGGAGAAAGATTTCTCATTCCTTAGCCGGAAAGATATGTGGCTATGAAAGAGTGATTATGTACTTTATCTGCTGGGTGAGGGTGGACATTTTACCAGAGTTTCTAATCTATCCTTGTGTAATTCCTATTGAAGCATATACTCGGGGGTGAGTGTAGGACAGACGATTTTAAAGCAGACTCTGTTCATTAAATCGAGAATATCACCAAGATTCTGTGATCCGTTGTCGAACTTATTCCAGTCGATTTGATCCGAGCTCTCTTATTGAATTGTTCATTCAACGAGAATTCTCAATATTATGCCTTGAAGAAGACTCAAATCTCCACGCTCTTTAGCATTGGATTTTGAGTCTCATGTGTCTACCATTTCACCACCAAGACATCTTGAAAGTGCATTATATTTCTAGAATATGATATCTATCTAGTGTGATGTATGAAATATATAACAAAGGTAAAGTACTTCTATTGATCGGTCATATAGACCTAGTTGAACAACAATTACTTCGATTTGAAATATCCGGAGCATATAATGTCTTATGCATATAGCAAATATAAAAAAAGATGGCCAATCAAACTTATTTTATTTCTCGATTCAATAAAAGCTCAACGATGTGAATAGGGTCCCCAAAATAACAAGAGATATGGGAAAAAAAAAAACCATGTCCGATTACACCTATTCCTAATCTGAAATTGAATGGAACGACGTATGGGATCTATATGTAAACATAGTATCTATTTAGATACACTCGGACGATCCCTTGAGAATGTATATAACCTTATTCCGGCCTAGTCCAATATGGAATGAACTTATAATCATGGAATTGACTCGATCATCATATTATAAGCTCATAACCTTAGCCCATTCTTGTTTTGGTTGGAACATATCTACTAAATCCAGTTAGTAAGAGGGATCTTGAACTAAGAAATAGACCCTAGAAGCTAAAAAATGACATCCTGAGAAATTGAGATAATCGGGTTCATTGATATTCCCGGTATAGTAGATGATATCACACATACAAATAATATTCAATTCGATGGAATTGTTTGATCTTAAATGAGATCTATAATTTCACACGTGAAGGTGATTTCTTGGTTTCGTCCAGTCATTAATAACTTGATTATTTTTAAATAATAGCATATAGAAACAACACTCGTAAGGAGTCCTATTAAAACCAAGGAATATAAGCTCATCTGTCATCTACACTAGAATAAATAGAGTTTTCCGGAAAAACTAGTGGAGGAAGACCTCCTGGGATAAGAGACATAGGGCTAAAGAGAGAGCCAAAAAAAGGATCTTTCGTGTATAATCCTGCATAATCTCGAATATTCTCAGTTCCGGTACGTAGACCAAATAATACAATGCAAGCAAAAGTTCTAGATAGGGATGACAATTTTCCCCATGGGTTTGGGGACTCACGATGAAAACCCGAAATGGGGACGATATATGAACTTGATTTTTTCGGTTTTGGGTTCGTTTGGGGAGGGTATGGGGCTATTATCCCCATCCCCGAAACTGTCCCAAAAAAATATTAATAATAAAAATAATATTATTATTAGTATTAATAATATAATAATATTATTATTTGAAATATTAATCTAATATTAAGACTAATAATAATATATAATAATACGTTTTGGTTCGAAGAAACCCCGTACTCGCTCCTGTCTTGTCTCATTAATATTTTTGAAACGAGGGTGGGGTGTTGAAGAAACAACAAGATCCTTCTTTTGTCCCTTCCAGGCGATTGGAAAAGAAAGCACTGGTTAATATATTCAAGATAATTACGTATTTACAAAATACTGTCTCAATTCATCCTATTTCATCATATCCGGGGTGTGATAGGGTTCTGAAGGATGAACCGGATATGGATAGTTCCAATAAGATTTCATTCTTGAACATTCCATGTTTCTTTGCCGGACTGCAGCTGGCCGTCATACTTTTATATGTTGATGACATGATCATCACAGGAGATGACAGTCCTATTAAGCAGGAAAAAACCTGTTTATACATCTAGCTGCCATTGAAAGAGTGTAAGAGATTCGGCTGTGGGAAACTTGGGTAGAGACGGGTGATATTTTAGTAGGTAAATTAACGCCCCAAATGGTGAAAGAATCGTCGTATGCACCCGAAGATAGATTGTTACGAGCCATACTTGGCATTCAGATATCTACTTCAAAATAAACTTGTTTAAAACTACCTATAGGTGTATTATTATTAATATTTCACTAATAATAATATATAATAATACGTTTTGGTTCGAAGAAACCTCGTACTCGCTCCTGTCTTGTCCCATTAATATTTTTGAAACGAGGGTGGGGGCGGGGATATGGACTTGATCCCCGCGGTTTCTCCCCGAACCCGAAAGAATGGGGATTGGAGTGGGTATGGGGTAAGATGGAATTCGGGGACGGGGACGGGGATGGGGATGGGGATGTCAAACCCGCCCCCGCCCCCGCCCATTTCCATCCCTATTCCTAGATTAATGGAGATATAGAACAACATATACGTTATCATGTTTGTGTATCCATCATTTGAGTCTACAACAATTATTCTCATAATTACATATTGATTTGACATATGGACGAATATACAAGCATACATTGTTAGAGTAGGTGCCCGTCGAGCCAAGTGTTGGCCGAGGGTTCATGTTTAAACTCTATGTATGAACAATCTTTATTTTAATAATATTTGAAATTAATATTTTGGCACTTCTTTATCTGTATACACATGCTAGTTGCATAGATAAAGCCCTTGAATATACAAATAGTAGAAAGAATATGAGATGCTCATATGATGAGTATCATGAAACTCATATTTGTAATACTGTATATTCTAAATGGTTCCTAGTCGATTCAGCCGCCACTAAGAAGGATATAGGCCGCTCGAGTTCGAGACTAGTATCTGCGATGTGAGTACCATGTTTCATTGGTAGGAGACATTGTCATGTCCGAGCATGCAGATAGGTGCTCCTGGTAGAGTGCACTGAACAACCCTCCATAAAGGACTTTCCAAGTTGTTCTCACTTATCGAGTGGAAACTTCCTAGTTTATGGTTGTACACCATTAGTTCTTATGACCCGGGACAACATTGAGACTCTATGTGCTAGCATTACACTTTGACTTGTTTACCGACTCTCTTGGGGTCATCAGGTGGCAAGGTTGGGTGTTTTGGCGAAACATATAGGAGTCGATGCATTGTAGTCGGGGATTCACCGCTTACCTTCGGGTATGGATATCCTATGTGTATGTAGTATGAAATCTCTGATCAGAGTATGGTGGTAATTATGAAAGGGGTTTCATAGATTACACCATCGATGCAACTACAACATGACACATAGTATCGATTCATTGACAACTCTCGATATACCAATGGTTGTCGAATCGGTCGGGATATATGAGATGAAGGGACCGTACTGTACGCTAACCATAATTGAATGGTTCTTGCAGGCACTATCATTTGATACCTAGGGAATCATGTAAGCGATGCTGCTAGGCGTTTAACATGATTGGTTGGGTACTATCAGACTTGAGTTCTGACGTTCTTNGTGATTTTCATAAACATTATTATGGACTAAATTAAATTAATTCAAGTGTTAAATTAATTAAACACTAGTGGGCCTAGTAGAGTCCAAATAATTAAATTAATTCAAGTGTTGAATAAATTAAATAACATTGGGCCTTGTAGAGCCCAATTGGAAATAATTATTTAACTAGTGGGCTTGAGTAAAATCAAGTAAAGTCTAATTGGGCTCAAATATGTTTGAGACAATTAAATTAAAAGTCCATGGACCCTTTGTAAATGTTACAAGCCCACTAGGTTTTGCATGCTCGGGAGATGAAGAGGTGTGGAATACTTTTGATTAAAATATTGCAAGACATGCAAAAAGGAGTCTCAACTTTTTCAAGCACCAAGACAACACTTCACTCTCTCATTCCACTACCTTGGCCGAAATTTCTCACACACATTCCCTCAAAAATTTTTCTCTCCTTTTGTTCTTCAATTGTTGGAGAAACAAATCTCTTCTCAAAGTAAAATCCTCATATTTTTCTAGTGCAAAATATGAGAGGATCTACCTAGTTGGTGGTGGGATTGATTTTGAAGGTAGGAGGAGGCTTGAAGATTGTCTACCATACTAGAGCTAAAGTGTTTACACTTTAGTTGGAGCCATCATCAACCTCAAGAGGTTGATAGGTAAAATTTCTTAAAACCCTATGTATGACAAAGGTGATTAGTATATGTTACACACTAGTACAATGGTGTTCATTTTTCTCAAAAATTTCGATTTTCATGTTTAGAAAACAATTTTGTGCTTCCGTTGCGATTTCGAACACCTAAAATCGATCCCTTTCATACATTTCATGCTTGTTTGAGTAATAGCAATGATATTTCCCAATATCATGCTAGATTAGCTAGGATTTCCAGAAGAAGATGTCATTCGTTTTATGAGAAATAAAAATGAATATCAAAAATTCGAGTAGTTGAAGCTGAAGCAGCTACTTTCTAAGTAACAGAAAGAAAAGCAACGACTGGAGTGAGAGAGTCAGAGTCGAAAAGAGAATTACTCGCTTTTTTCTCTCATTCAAACTGTGCATGAGACTTTCATATCACGCGGCTCCTAAGTGATAAAAGAAAGAAGACGAGGTCTTCTTCCTTTTTTTCTTACCTTCCTCGCGTATGTATAAGACCAAATCCATTCAATTTCTAAAAAAGATTACTAATACTTATCTTTTCGAGGAATCCTTCTTCAGTGGTTGTTAGTGACTTGTTTTTTCAATCTTTTCGAACTTGGTTACGTAAGAGCAAGTCAGAAAGATTGAGAAATATAACCATCTGATTGAATTCGTTCTTGATAGCCATGAAATGATCATCTTAGCTTGATCATTTTGTCAACGGATGCTCTTATTATACTCGTAGTCTCTGAAGGATGAGAACCAACTATGTAGCATCTACATCAAGAATTCAAGTATTGTATACGCCATTAGCCCGATCCTTTGTAGGAACTACCTGTAATAACGAACTTGAAAAATGGATCTGTTTATCATAAAGAGACTCGTCGTTCCTGAGTCTACTTCACCTTTATTGTTATTCGAACAATTCAAAGTTCTGTTTTGGTTCGAGTGAGGATAGCATTTCTCTTCTACATGCCCATAGAGTTTTGAAAAATCCAAACATCTTAGAGATAGATAGAGATGTAGGAATTTCTAGAACGAACCGCACTCATTCATATACGTCAAGAGTCTATTGATGAAAAAGAGCTGAGAAAAGTTTGAACCCAATTCCTACAGTAATGAATATGAGTGCGATTGAAATTCCCGAGGAGTTATACATTTGTGCATTGATAAGAACATTCACTGTTTCTTGAAGTCGATCTCTCATCCGGATAAACCATATAATCAAGAGAAACCATGTACCAGAATAGAAGAGTTTGCCCCACCCATGAGTAAAAATTTCATAGTAGTCTCATTATAAACCATACATCTTTCTTGGTATATTCAGATAATAGGTAAGAACATAAACTGAAGTATTATGGAGCTACAAAAATAGTTATTAAATAGTTAACACTGCATAAAAACATTCCTCTTAGTATGTATGAAATGAGTGAATCATGCACTTTGGTATCTTATTGAATTGTTATTTATATTTAGGTTCGACTCGATAACCTGTTCCAACGGAGCGGGTCAATATTTAAACCAAAGGTGAACAAGCATAATACAATTACCTATTGCCAGTGTGGCAGTGGCACGCTAGTCTATTCAATTTTGTTAAAAAAAATTCTTTCTTTGCCACTAGAAAAGTTTCAATTTACCATGGCAAAAGGAGTACGCTGCAGAAACCACGCCTGTAACTTTCAGATTTTGATAAAATGTTCTTTAAAAAATTAAAACCCTCTTGTATATTCAAATTTAAAGGTAAACCTATATATTTTTTTTTAAAAAAATGAGCTAATTATAAAATTTTTAATGAGCTAATTAGAAACCCTTATATTGTTTATGAAACGTCCTGCCCTTTTTATTGCTTTGAAAGTGCTAGAATTTTTTTTTTCCTTTAATTTCGTCCATCCCATGAAAATATTTTTATAAAATATTTTACCCTTTGAAATGAAACATCAACCAACTAGCATTTTAAGAAATCAATGAAATCGTCAATTTGTTTTACCAACCCTAAAAACAATAATTTGAAAAGAATAGCCCATACTAAACCTCTCAAAAATCTCTCAAAAAGCATAAATAAATAGTCTTAAAATCTTCAATTATAAATCATGATTCATAAGTCATAAGTGCGGAAATAAGTAGAAGCGCTGGTCCTCGGGTTGTGTGCGTCTTCAGTCCAGTCAGATCATCCGTCAAGACCTCCCTCGAACTCACATGCATCCATCACACCTAGTGAGTCTAAAGACTCAACACACCATAATCTTTATAACAAGTAATACATATAAAACCACATGCAACAGTGAAAATACTTTTAGGTGAAAATAATATTTCATGACATGCATAAACCTTGATCTTTTCCTTTATTTTTCCTTATCATGACATAAAAACATTTTAACATGATCATAAATATTTTCCTTTTCCCTTTTTTCCTTTTCCTTTTCCTTTTTTCTTTGTTGAATTCAGATCGTTAATTGTGACTTTCCTGATTATGATCATAAGAGTCGATGGATCCATCTACATGTAACCACAGTACTGGGCGGCAGGGACATCAACAACACTCTCACCGGTCAACTGAGCCTTGGCCTATCATGATTCGAATAGAAATACGATCTTCGGGGTTCCCTCTGGGCTTTTTCCCATAAATGGGCTCCCTCTGGGGCCTTTTCCCCTCACGACATTTCCATTCTTACCGTTACCACATATTCGCAATGATGGAACACGATCGTCGGGCTCCCACTGGGACCATAACCCTCACGACGTCGCCAACATTAACGAATTAGTCACAATAACTTCACATCCTTCAACATTTTTCATTCACATCACTTAGAAAAATCATGAATAATATTTACATTTTCCATTTTGAAACCAAGCATGCAACATGTATTTTAAATGCCTTCTTTAAATCATAAAAATTCCTTAGACATTTAAAAATCATATTCTAATCATGAACAATTCATAAACACTTAAAAATAATCATATTTTCATAAAAACAGCATTTAGGGCACTGCCATGACCTTTACTAATTATAAAGTGTAAAAAGACCGTTTTACCCCTAGACGTAAAATTTCTCGAATTTGACTTTTTCTTGAATTCATTGAATCTAACATGTCCTAAATAATTATTTAAGCCTACATGAATTTTTCCATATTTTTATTTAGCCTAAAACGAGGACTTTTAAATTAATTTTTAAATGTGACTTATTAATGCGTTTTGATCCCGAAAAATCCCAAACCTTAATATAAAATTCCCAAATTAAAAACTTAGACTTCTAATAATTATTTAAGCTTAAACCTAATTTTTCATTATTTTATAAAGCTTAAAACTAGACTTTTCAATTAACTCGTTAATTAGCGTTTCGTGCGGCGATTAAATCCCGAATAAATTCAAAACTCGTTATTTTGATCCCAAATTTTTAACATAACCTTTTCATGATTTATTCTACCCTTCCAAGTCATGAGCCACCCCCGTGGCCCCTTGGATTCAATTTTTGTTCTTTAATTTTTGTTTTTTGACACCTTATCGAACGCACCGAGCCATCTCCTAATTTACCCGAGCCACGCCCGAGCCACCTTGAACCAAAACCTAGCCAACTCACCTAAGGACCTATTGTGCAAGCCCAGCCCGTAACACAAGCCCTAGCCCGCTCAAAAAGCTCCTGGAATCTCACCCAAAATCTCCATGTGTGTGTGTGAGACTCCTAAGCACATAAGGACTCCTAGCCCCCCTAGGACTCCTCCTAACCCTTAACCATCGAGCCACCCTGACCCTAACTGAGCCTAGACCATGCCTAGACTCAACCCAGACCTAGCCCAACCCCTGAACCCAGTAGCGAGCCACCTGAAGAAAAACCAGAACCTGCGCGCTACCTTGTTCTCTCACGGGTTACCTTTCTCCTTCGAGCCAGCTGCGATCCAGCCGCCTTAACACCTAGCCCAACCCTAGACCATCTCCCTTAGACCCCGTAGGACCCACTTGGCTCGCCCCCAGGCCAGCCGTGAGCCACCTTCATCAGAAAGTTCAGAGACTTGCTCTCGCGCGAGGAGTCCCTTCTGCATGGGACTCCTCCCCAGCTGCGCTCCAGGGGCTAGGACCCTTCCTGACCCTGACCCACACCCAGAACAAGCCCTCCTCGAGACCTGGTCGCACCCCTTCGCCCCATGCATAAGAACGAGTCCCTTGAACCCAACAAGCACACACCTAAGTTAAAACTCACGGCCCCTTATTTCTGTTTTTAGCCCACAATTTCCAGCTTTGATCTACCCTTGTTTGCAGTGTTTTTGGGTGATTAGGACTCTTTAAACTTGTGTAAAACATATCCCTAACCTTTCCTAATCATGGCAGCACCTTTTTACATAATAAAATCATGAATTTGCATCAAAAACTCAAGTTTCCCCATGTGTGCATGCAATATTCCGAGAATAATCATAAAAACTTTATGCTTTCGTACACACGATATTTAAAACGATAATACGATGTGGTAGATGAGAAAAGAAGATGTATGGCGTGCCTTTGCGTTTTAAACGCACGAAAACCGTTGACGATTGAAGAACGGCGACGAAGAGACGATGGCTTGATGTTTCCCTTGAAAAATTGATGCTTTTCCCTTCATAAAAATTTGTGTGTGCCGTGACATGTGTTGAGAAGAATTTCAGAATTTGTGAAGTGTGTGGCCGTGTGGTTGGATGCAAGGTGTACGGTTTAGGTGCTTTAATATATTAAATACACTAATTAAATAGCTAATTAGGCTTTAGGCCTATTAAACCAATCAAATTAAGCCCATTAGTCTCAATTAGGATTTAATAAAATATTAACAAAGTTTTTGTTTAAATAAATTTATGAATTTATTAGCCGGGTTGCCAAAAAGCTCGCATTTTTTTTTTTTTAAAAACCAACACCGATAAAATTTACGTCCCGGCGTATAAAATCACCTAAAAACCCTTTATTTTCAAAAATACTAAAAAGCATCAACCATATTTTAAATAATTAAAAACAATTATTTAATAAAAACATTTTACGTTTTTCAGCCTTCGGTCCCCGTTCCTCGATCGTCACTTGAATAATCCTTTAAAAATACATTTTAATGCAATCATGTAGAAAAATATATTTTAAACATGCAATTATGCACAACATAATTAATTAATGCAACTAAAACATTTAATCAAAATACAAGAGAATTTAATTATTGCATGCATGTGGTTTGCGTGGACTCTTAAAATTTTCGGGGCATTACAATCTTCCCCCCTTAAATTGAATTTTGTCCTCGAAATTCGCTTATCCTTAATAACCCAAAGTTTATATTTAGTTCTAGTATCCCAAAAATCCACGCTTCCGCTGCGCTACTCTGATAAAACTTAAATTCTAGAAGGTCTTTACGTCTCTTTGATCCCAATTAAATTTTCCTTCTAAATCCTTATTTGCAAATCGCAACTTAAGAAAACCCATAATGACTTAGTGCTATACTATTATAACCTTGAATTTCAATTTTTCTTACGATTCTCAATATTAAAAAGATGGATGACCATACTTATCATATATTATTTTCCTTATTTTATACCCAAAATGTTCATAAACTTATCATATTTCAATCTTAAAATCCCAAATGCATCCGCTAACGTTTAGATTTTCAAGCTTAATATCGATTTATCCTTAAAAACCCTTGATTAAAATTTCTTATAATACTAAAACCAAGATATCTCAAGGTTCCAAATATTCTTAAAAGTCTAAATCACCAAAAATTCTTATCATTTAACACATTCACTTCTCGCTTATTGCTAAACTAGTTCCCAAATTCTTTAAAAATCACAAAATCAATTCTTAATTTCCTCAAAAATCATCCTAATTGGTCCTTAAATTTCAAAAATCCTACGATTAACCCATAAATTCTCGGTATTCTTAATTTTCTGTCTACAAGTTTCTCATAATGAAATTTCAAAAATTTTAAACTTATTTACCCAAAAATCAATTCCTATAACCAATCTTACCTTTCATCAACTTAAAATCCCAATTTTATGCATTTTCTTACTCCCAAGGTCGTTGCAATCCTCGAATAATTATTCCTTATGTCTAATTCTCAAAAAATAATTCAACTAGTACCCATGAGTCATCAGTATTTTCTTAGCAAGTCTACATGTCTCATAAGCATTCATAATATTCATGATTAATCTTATAGCCTAAAAAGTAGAATGTCAATACTAAAACCCAAAAACCAACATCGTCCAATTCCACCACAAAGCCAACATGCGTTGAAATCAAAAAGTTTCTTATTTCATAACGTATCACGTATGAAAATTCTAATGCATATAAAACATATATCCTCGTAATGCTATTAAACATGTGACGTGAACATATAATTCATGTACTTATACATGTAACAACATATTAAATCACATAAAGCATATAAAAACTTACAACTTTGAGGCTTGATGACTGATCTTTCCGGCGCTGATGGTGGCACAACCCTTTACAGGACCATTGCTCTGATACCAACTGAAACGTCCTGCCTTTTTTATTGCTTTGAAAGTGCTAGAATTTTTTTTTTCCTTTAATTTCGTCCATCCCATGAAAATATTTTTATAAAATATTTTACCCTTTAAAATGAAACATCAACCAACTAGCATTTTAAGAAATCAATGAAATAGTCATAAAAATGAAATCGTCAATTTGTTTTACCAACCCTAAAAACAATAATTTGAAAAGAATAGCCCATACTAAACCTCTCAAAAATCTCTCAAAAAGCATAAATAAATAGTCTTAAAATCTTCAATTATAAATCATGATTCATAAGTCATAAGTGCGGAAATAAGTAGAGGCGCTGGTCCTCGGGTTGTGTGCGCCTTCAGTCCAGTCAGATCATCCGTCAAGACCTCCCTCGAACTCACATGCATCCATCACACCTAGTGAGTCTAAAGACTCAACACACCATAATCTTTATAACAAGTAATACATATAAAACCACATGCAACAGTGAAAATACCTTTAGGTGAAAATAATATTTCATGACATGCATAAACCTTGATCTTTTCCTTTATTTTTCCTTATCATGACATAAAAACATTTTAACATGATCATAAATATTTTCCTTTTCCCTTTTTTCCTTTTCCTTTTCCTTTTTCCTTTGTTGAATTTAGATCGTTAATTGTGACTTTCCTGATCATGATCATAAGAGTCGATGGATCCATCTAAATGTAACCACAGTACTGGGCGGCGGGGACATCAGCAACACTCTCACCGGTCAACTGAGCCTTGGCCTATCATGATTCGAATAGAAATACGATCGTCGGGGTTCTCTCTGGGCTTTTTCCCATAAATGGGCTCCCTCTGGGGCTTTTTCCCCTCACGACATTCTCATTCTTACCGTTACCACAAATCCGTTACCACATAACCGTTACCACATATTCGCAATGATGGAACACGATCGTCGGGCTCCCACTGGGACCATAACCCTCACGACGTCGCCAACATTAACGAATTAGTCACAATAACTTCACATCCTTCAACATTTTTCATTCACATCACTTAGAAAAATCATGAATAATATTTACATTTTCCATTTTGAAACCAAGCATGCAACATGTATTTTAAATGCCTTCTTTAAATCATAAAAATTCCTTAGACATTTAAAAATCATATTCTAATCATGAACAATTCATAAACACTTAAAAATAATCATATTTTCATAAAAACAGCATTTATGGCACTGCCATGACCTTTACTAATTATAAAGTGTAAAAAGACCGTTTTACCCCTAGACGTAAAATTTCTCGAATTTGACTTTTTCTTGAATTCATTGAATCTAACATGTCCTAAATAATTATTTAAGCTTACATGAATTTTTACATATTTTTATTTAGCCTAAAACGAGGACTTTTAAATTAATCTTTAAATGTGACGTATTAATGCGTTTTGATCCTGAAAAATCCCAAACCTTAATATAAAATCCCAAATTAAAAACTTAGACTTCTAATAATTATTTAAACTTAAACCTAATTTTTCATTATTTTATAAAGCTTAAAACTAGACTTTTCAATTAACTCGTTAATTAGCGTTACGTGCGGCGATTAAATCCCGAATAAATCCAAAACTCGTTATTTTGTTCCCAAAATTTTAACATAACCTCTTTATGATTTATTCTACTCTTCCGAGTCATGAGCCACCCCCGTGGCCCCTTGGATTCAATTTCTGTTCTTTAATTTTCGTTTTTTGACACCTTATCGAACACACCGAGCCATCTCCTAATTTACCCGAGCCACGCCCGAGCCACCTTGAACCAAAACCTATCCAACTCACCTAGGGACCCTACTGTGCAATCCCAGCCCGTAACACAAGCCCTAGCCCGCTCAAAAAGCTCCTGGAAACTCACCCAAAATCTGCATGTGTGTGTGTGAGACTCCTAAGCACATAAGGACTCCTAGCCCCCCTAGGACTCCTCCTAACCCTTAACCATCGAGCCACCCTGACCCTAACTGAGCCTGGACCACGTCTAGACTCGACCCAGACCTAGCCCAGCCCTGAACCCAGTAGCGAGCCACCTGAAGAAAAACCAGAACCTGCTCGCTACCTTGTTCTCTCACGGGTTACCTTTCTCCTTCGAGCCAGCTGCGATCCAGCAGCCCTAACACCTAGCCCGACCCTAGACCATCTCCCTTAGACCCCGGAGGACCCACTTGGCTCACCCCCAGGCCAGCCGTGAGCCACCTTCATCAGCAAGTTCAGAGACTTGCGCTCGCGCGAGGAGTCCCTTCTGCATGGGACTCCTCCCCAGCTGCGCTCCAGGGGTCCTAGCCTGACCGTGACCCACACCCAAAACGAGCCCTCCTCGAGACCTGGTCGCACCCCTTCGCCCCATGCATAAGAACGAGTCCCTTGAACCCAACAAGCACACACCTAAGTTAAAACTCACGGCCCCTTATTTCTGTTTTTAGCCCACAATTTCCAGCTTTGATCTACCCTTGTTTGCAGTGTTTTTGGGTGATTAGGACTCTTTAAACTTGTGTAAAACATACCCCTAACCTTTCTTAATCATGGCAGCACCTTTTTTACATAATAAAATCATGAATTTGCATCAAAAACTCAAGTTTCCCCATGTGTGATGCAATATTCCGAGAATAATCATAAAAACTTAATGCTTTCGTACACACGATATTTAAAACGATAATACGATGTGGTAGATGAGAAAAGAAGATGTATGGCGTGCCTTTGCATTTTAAACGCACGAAAAACCGTTGACGATTGAAGAACGGCGACGAAGAGACGATGGCTTGATGTTTCCCTTGAAAAATTGATGCTTTTCCCTTCATAAAAATTTGTGTGCGCCGTGACATGGGTTGGGAAGAATTTCAGAATTTGTGAAGTGTGTGGCCCTGTGGTTGGATGCAAGGTGTACGGTTTAGGTGCTTTAATATATTAAATACACTAATTAAATAGCTAATTAGGCTTTAGGCCTATTAAACCAATCAAATTAAGCCATTAGTCTCAATTAGGATTTAATAAAATATTAACAAAGTTTTTGTTTAAATAAATTTATGAATTTATTAATCGGGTTGCCAAAAAGCTCGCATTTTTTTTTGAAAAACCAACACCGATAAAATTTATGTCCCGGCGTATAAAATCACCTAAAAACCCTTTATTTTCAAAAATACTAAAAAGCATCAACCATATTTTAAATAATTAAAAACAATTATTTAATAAAAACATTTTACGTTTTTCAGCTTTCGGTCCCCGTTCCTCGATCGTCACTTGAATAATCCTTTAAAAATACATTTTAATGCAATCATGTAGAAAAATATATTTTAAACATGCAATTATGCACAACATAATTAATTAATGCAACTAAAACATTTAATCAAAATACAAGAGAATTTAATTATTGCATGCATGTAGTTTGCGTGGACTCTTAAAATTTTCGAGGCATTACAGTTTAATTAACAGGTTTATTTTGCATTCATCTCCTCTGTATTTAATGAATTTTTTGAAGCAATAATCCCTACTATAATATATAAAGTTATATCAAAAATTTAAAAGATCAAATCGAAAATGAGATTTTTAATATAGTAAAATGCTGTGTACTATTGAAGTGCTTTAAACAGAAAAAAGATGAATGCAAAAGGAATTTAAAGTCATGACTCCTCACCCAAATCACCTGGCAATATCTGAAAAATCTATCTTTTTTACTTCGTAATAATTTGCGGGAAACAGTCATTTTCTTTAATTTCCAGAGGAAAAAGAAAAAGCGTGTTCTCAGACAATTCGTAAGTAATGTGTATGGGAAACATCCAAGGAAACCACTTTTCAGTATAGTCACTGGCCAGACACACGAGCATTTGTATTGATAGGAGGATGTTCACAACATATTTTTATATCGGAAATATATTCATAACTCGTCGATTCATGGAAAATCCCAGCTGCCATTCTTGATACTTCAATGTTTTAGTACCATCCTGTGAGACAATACCTGTTTGTTAATGAAGTCATGTCTGATGAGACAAGGTATTCTTTTTTAACATATTCTTGTATGGAGGATGAGTTGATATAAAGAACATTTTTTGATAGAGAATTTCGAGTAACATTGAACATGGTACCTGACCATGGAGAGCCACGAGAGTTTGAAAGAAGATAGAAAATGCCTTGGGGTGGGAAACTGTCGTTCTTGAGATAGCAGCTTGACTCCAAATCAAGATGCTGTAGCTTGGGAAGCAAACGGTGGTCAAAGGTTAATCAAGCTCCATCGTTCTTGTATCGTTGCAGTAATACACATTTACATCTGATCAGAAAACAAGGGGGAAAATTGGACAAATTATCATAAGACAAATTATATGTGATAAGCATCGACAAACATACAAGAGATGTAACAAAGAAGCCAAATCGAACATTCAAAAAGTGCTTGTTAAAGTGAAAAAGGTAATGGCTCACCTTTCTTGGTTAATGAGCAACGAAGTGTACCTGTCATCCTTCAGGTTGAGTTTCTTGAAAATGATCATCACCTGGATTCGGCGGGACCAACAACTAAAGCTGCATAAAAAAAAGCTTCAAAGCATAAGTCAGACTTGGAAACAAGACAATTATGATAATTAGACTATGAATCAATTTCAAAAGAAAGAAGAGTTAAGTGGCTAAGGTATTCTAAGATTAATCACGGCGTGCAGATGTTATACGTCCGTACCATGTATGAAATGTCGACTCTATCTATCCTCAAAAAAAGCTGAGTTCCGTATAACCATGTGAGTCAGGTAACAGTTCCTCCACCTCAATCCGTGGCCTCGTGCTCATGCTTTTCTTTAACTTGTTTGGAACTGATTCAATTTCAGCCCAAAACAGACTCAAAACTGGTCTATGATCAGAAAACCTAGATTCCCCTCGAACATAGGACAACTGCTGAAGCCCACTTCCATACCACAAAATTCGATCACACCTTCGGATTTAAAAGTAACCCCAGATCAGCTCTTCACTTTGCATATGAGGCGATATATATTTTTTTGACTGGTATTGAAATATACTAAATCTCGTCATAATAATCTTTACCATGCAGGTGTTCGTCGTTTCTCCTTCAGGTGCGTAACTTCACCAGCATAGCTGTCTGAATTATGTGAGTACTTGTACGTTGGTGGAAAATATATCATTCCTTCTTTCCAACCCTCAAAAACTCGACCTCCTCTCTGCTCTATCCTCAGCTGGCAAGAAGAAATGTAAAATATGTGCTATTCATCATGTCAAGTAATTATTAAGATAATATTGTATAGAAAAGAATAGATAATATACTTGATCTTTATCTAACAAAGCTTTCCAGTTCTGCATTTCAATAAGAGCTTTGGCTGAGCGGAATGGCAATGCTACTCGGTAGTTCAAATCTCCGAGCCAAAAAATACGGCTACATGAAAATTTATTTTTGGGTAAATGAAACCAAGAAAAATTCATTCAATTTAAAACAATGTGTCTCCACATTCTCATTATTTCCGTAGTTCTCAAAATTTTTTTAAAAAAATATTGTGTTGGTTAAGCTGTCTTACTCATGTTCAAGAACTGTCTCTGGGGATTTCCCATCATCAAGTTTATTAACTCGTGGGAATCTTGTTTTCCGTAAAATTTCCATAACGTCAGCGTTTCTGCGCAGCTCGTCACCATCCTTCTGACCAGATGTCAAGTGACTGCACACAAAGCAAAGGCTAGTCTGATGCAACAACATGCTGATCGAAATAGATCCCTACAACAAAAGCACAGTGCTGCAGCAATTACAAGAACTTCCATTAAATCCTGGAAAAGACTAGTGCATTTGGACTAACCTTATTTCTGAGATAACCCATTAATCCTCGGCCAACACAAGAAATCTTAATGTTCCGAACATGTTCCCTCAACTCACTTCGAATCCAAACGGTCAAAAAAATTCCAACCATTTGCTTACTTGCAACTAGAGAGTATCTTGAATGTTCAGGTATTATACATGCATCCCAACCATTAGTAAATGAATCCTCGACCAAAAAATCCTCATCTAAACCCCAGGTAGAGAAATCACTAGGCCTATGACCCCAAGAATAGTCACTTGGCCTGCAACTCAAATACTCGTTTCCTGGTTGTGGAGCTGGCGAATAGTAACTGGGATAGTGACCAGAAGAATAATCACTCAGTCTCCGACTAGATGAACTGTCACTTGGCCTGTAACCCCATTTCAACGTTGGGTCGAAGTCACTAGCTCTATGTCCACATATTACACCTTCAGAAACACTTAATCGCCTGTCAAAATGAGGTTGGTGGACCAAAATGTCATTCTCCGTTCTCCTATGATGAGGAGTCTGAAAAGACCGACGATGGTAAAAGCTTGAGCCTTTACCGCTGGTTGATCCCTCAAAATCTGCATTCCACTCGACAATGGGATCTGGCATAGGTGGTGGTGTATAGTAACCACTGCCCCCAATATTGCCAGGGGCATTGTTCAATGTTTTTTTAATAATAGCCAGCCACTTTTTGGCAGGTCCATTGTCTTCAGCACCAAGAACATTACCGGCATTCAGAGGAACAATTTCCTGAAATCTATTTAAAAAAGTTAAAAAAATTAATAAAACGTCATTTAAGGAAAGACGGAAAGTTGGATCTATATCAAGGCATGAATCATGATTAAAAAAAATACCCGAGCACATATACGTCTACTGGAGGTGCAGAATGTAGCCAATTATCCAAGTCCATATTGCTTGTTGGCGATTTTCCTCCCACATTCCATGTCGAAACAAAGATGCTGTCTCCATATAAGTGGACGAAATAAGAATTTCTCAGAAAATAGATAAAGCAGACAAAATGAAGAATATATACATATGACACTAACCTATATTTCTGGACATTTATTATCTGAGGATGATCAAGATAGCCGCTCCCTCGCCAATGGGAACATGATCGCGAAAAGGAATGCTCTGTATCCTTTGCTGATTCTTCTGCAAACCCAATTGGGACAATCTCTTCGATATCGTCATAGAAAAAGAAGAAGAAAAAAACTATCCGAATGGACTAAGTTAATATTTGACATCCACGTTACATAATCGTAAATCACATAATTTTTATCAGAATTTCATTGTTAATTAAAATTCTGGGGGTACCTGAGACAAGTTTGAAAGAATGAAAATTAGCCAAAATACTGACCAATATTACTTTTCTTGGCAGTAGACGGCTCCCCTTCTGAGAATCTTTTCCTCCATTCCACATCGCCACCTTAAATTATTAATTATCAACATTTAACTTCTAAAAATCAAATAGCAAGTGATCATATTGATTCATATGTTTTGTGCAGATAGGATACCCCTGAATTACATCCCATAAAGTAGAATCACAATCATAATTAAACAAGAATCGATAACGGAAAGGACATGGAAAGAAATTTCAGATACAATAGCCAATAAGTAGCATATTGTCCCAATATTGAGAAAAATTTGCACAGAACTGGTGAATTAAAAAAAAAGGTCTAAAATTAAGAAATAAAACAGCCAGATTAGATTGTTCTATGAGACACACAAGACAAATCCATTAAAAACAAACCAATAGAATACAAAAAAATCTTGAAATTGTTGTCTTCCATTGACTTACTCACCAGCCAAACCTTAACCACTCCATGATAATTAACTATTGATATAAAAGACACAAAATATGACAAAATTACCAGAAAACAGACACTAAATATAACAAAAAAATAATAGAAATAATAAGAAGGGAGAAAAAGAGAGATTCCAACTTTAAGCAAATTCTCAAATCATAAAACAAGGTAGATCACCTCCATATACAACTTCATGAGCTTGAAATTCCTCACTTTTGGACTTGATGCTGAACCATTTTCCGATCAATTTCTTTGACCATGAGAGCTTCACAATTACAAAATAAAGAACAAATTCATCGAACAAATCCAAATTGAAAAATCCTGTCTTTCAAGAAATTATAAACAAGGGGTGAAAACTAATCAACAGACAAAACCTTGCTTTTCTTGGAATTTCCATTGTTCATTGTTCCGCCTATTTCTCCATGAGATACTCTCTACATAATCTCTTCCCAACAAACTCTGATCTTGATTTGAAAATAATCAAAGTCCCAAAAAGAAAAAAAATTCCCCAAAATTCACAACTTTATAAAATAATAGTTAACAACTTCCACACCTCGAATCTAATGCAAAAAGTGGTCAAATCCCAAATATCCACTTCCAATTTTCTTCAAATATCTCAGCAAATACTCGTTAAAAGCATCCTACTTTCTGTGCATCTCACCATGCATCCCCAATGCAAGATTCCACCTTTTTCTGTTATCCACAAATACTACAAACAAATACACACACAACTATGATACATGAGAAGCAAGAGCCCAAACCCAGAAAACCCAATTCTTTAATCACCAAAAGATGATGCAAAAACTAACTCAAGAACCAATCAATGCTTTAATCAAAGTGAGATATGGGGGAAAAAGTGAGAGTTGAGGTATCCTTTTCTCTTTTCTTGAAACGCAGCCTCTTCCACAGCAGCAGAATTCTTGGAAGACCAAAATGTATATATTTGTAGATGTACGTATATATATTGATTTAAAGAGAGAAACAGTAAAGTGCAAGCATAACTGCAGACACTCTCTCACACACAGAACGTAGTTATTATTGGCTCTCTTTTATTTCCCGAAGCCCAAGGTCGTCCCAGAATACAAGGGCAACGGGCATGTGTAAAACGACCCGGGGCGGTTGCCCAGAGATTAGCCAAATTGGTTACATATTATCCAATGTTTTCATAACTCGCCAAAGGAATCTATCTGAGAATAGTTGTTCAATCGGAAGAAACGATTCAATGGAACGATTGGACATGAGTAATATATATTATNTTTAAATATAATCATATTTAAATTTTAAAAATCTTAAATAAATAATAAAAATATATATTTACCAAATTTTAAAATCTAAACACAAATTTAAATATAATCAAAATATCAAATATAAGCATATTTTTTAAAAAAACAAAAAATCAATTAAGTTTTAATATTATTAAAATAATATTTTTAACAAAATTCAAAATCAAAATAATCATATATATAAATAATAAAAATAAAAGTTTAAGTTTTAAATATAAAAATTTATTAAATTTTAAGATGCAATTTAGAAAATAGTGAATTGGTCACATCAAATTTTAACTGATTTATTGGTTTTGACCGGTTTGACCGATAAAACGGTTTCTGGTGTGTTCAGGTCCGTTGTCCGTCGAACATATCAGTCCGATTCTAAAAACAAAGATATTATATTTGCGAAAATTGAATTTTGATCATTTAATTAATTAGTAATAGTTTGGCTTCTTTTACAATTTTAGTAATGTTTTTTTATCGAAATACTAATGAAATGTCAGATATTAGTGATATGTTTTTTACACAAATTTGGATATTATTACCATATTGGACATAACCTCATCACTCCGATGAGAAAAATGTCTTGAAATGTTGATGAAGTCGTCAAATTATTTGTTTAAAACATATTTTTAACTAACGGAATCAAAATTGTTAATTTTTCCTATCCAAATAAGTTGAATTGACTAAACAAATAGTATGATATAATATATTTAATATCTATAGTTAAAATCCTTAACCGATATATTTTTAGGAGTATGTTTCATATGAGACGATATCATATATTTATATTTATGAAACATATTGATCCGGTCTATTCTTGGAGAGCAAAGTAATATTTTTTTTGCATAAAAATAATTTTTTAAATAGTAAGATTAGTATATGTCTCACAAAATTGACTCGGATTTTTAGTTACGCATACTTTAATAATAATTCTTGAAACTAAAATACCGATTTTAGTAAAAATAATAATAATCACATTCGTTTTCTTTCCCATTTGTAAAGCAACTCAAAAAAGTGAAATATTTTGTGTAATAAAAGATTGAAATATTTGTCAAAATTGTATGTTGTGCGAAACTGGGATCCACCAACGGCCCCGACATGAATTTGGTGAAACAAAATATTAATTTCTATCATTTATTTAGTTGCAAATTTGGTTCCATTTGGCCATAACTGTAAGCAAAGTTAATAAATAAAGCAATTAAAGAAACCAAATAATAATAAAGATAAAAGTTCCAGCAGTAATAGTAGAGGACTCTATTTGATTTTATTTATCCATATTTTTTTATGCAATTTCCATAAAAATTAACCAGATTAATTATTCTAAGTTTTAGAAAGAAAAAAAATTAACCAGATTGATCACTGAATTTATNTGTCTGGTTTCATATTTGATATGGAAATGCATGTTATGTTTAAGAGTTGATTGACCTTCTAACCTTTTGGTGTTCATAGAAAAAGGATGCTACCAATTGATATTTGAGGGATCGTTTATTATATGTGGTAATATCATTAGCAACAGATGTCTATTCTAGAAAAACGATCGAAACATGATGTTTGTGCAGTTATTTAATATAAAAAAATTCGAGTTGCAATACTACAATTAGTTGTAATATTTGGTAAAACGTAAAACGTTTGATCATTTATACATTAAATATATATAAATTTTTAGGATAGAACATGTATTTTAATTTTCATTCTAATTGCATACGGAGAGTAAAAACATGGCTAACATATTTATCAAAATGACATATCAATAACTAATGCATCATAAATTTGACCCCATAAAATCAATTCACGCCAATTGTAAGGCTATCTTCCCATCCGACCCAACAAAATTTATTAAAGAAACCTTGGTGATTAAATGAATTCTATGGAGCATAGGTTGAATTAATGGTAGGGCCTTATCAACAACTAATCCATATGGTAATACACGCGCATACACACATATATAATTGATCTGTTGGACATCTATTATAGGCACATATGTGGTTGTCGATGAGGTGACTTCTACTTTATTGAATATATATTTCATCACATTCAATAAAAAGGCGTCACTTCAGCGCTTCTCATGTAGGTGCTCACAAGTGGGTGTCCAGGAGATGAAACAATATCTATATATATAATCATATGATAAACTTATTGTTTATGTAAGTTTTTGGTATAAATTTTTTCTAGTGTGGCTTACTTGAAAACATTGTTTGTAGCTACTGCGTCAGCCAAAAGGTTTACCTAGTTTGCAACGAAGCATAACAGTTGTGAGTTTCATCATCATCAAAACAAATGTGGAGTCAAAAACACATCTTTATATCTGATATTGTTTAAATTATAACAAGAAATTTATTATTATTATTTTTTAATTTTATTATTTTTAGATGATTGGAATTTGAACCAATCAATGACCCATTAGATTCTATAAAATTTATCGATTTGCACCGAAAAATCCCCAAAATAAATTTAAACTTTTTTCTCGAAATAATCGTAAGTACACGAGTCAAGTTATAAAATAGTATACAGAGTACGAGTATCATCCATATAGACTATATTTCACAATTGTTATTTTCAAAAATTAATTCTTTAACTATGTGTCAACGATGATCTGAGATGAATTTATTTATCTACTAAGAATTCAAAGAAGAATATTGTAATGTCCGAAAACCAACCTACGTAAACCACAAGCATGCAAATTATTTGAATTGCTTAATTTTTTTATTTAATTGATTTTAAATGCTTTAATGATACATATTAAAAGATTAAAGATATGATTGTATGATTAAATGATTATATGACATGATTTCATGAAATTGAAGGATTTTACCCGAATATTCGATAATAGACTGGGGAAAAGAGACCGGGGACGACCAAGACACGAATAAATATTTTTTCACTAAATATTTGCAAGGATTTTAATATGATTAGAAATTATTAAAATTTTCTAAAAAAAATTATAGTTCGAATTATTTTACGAAACGAGCTCGTTTTTATCCGAGAAACCGGTTTTGGGCAAACGAGGAGTTTTTAAAAGATCAAAAATATTATTTTTGGAAACTAATTTTATAAACTTTTATTTATTAATTAAATAAGAGTCGTTAGGCCCAATTTAACTAAATCGAGTAGGTCCAATCTATACTTGGAAGCTCAAAACTCAAGCCCATTAATATGCAAATTAAAATCTATAAACTAGAAACCTAGGCTTTGAAAACCTCACATCAGCCGATTTTTACACACACAACACAC
Organism: Primulina huaijiensis; assembly: GCF_012295235.1. Lineage (NCBI taxonomy): Eukaryota > Viridiplantae > Streptophyta > Magnoliopsida > Lamiales > Gesneriaceae > Primulina > Primulina huaijiensis. Next base: position 12,092,621 of record NC_133321.1, read on the forward strand.
ACACAAATTCGAAAATATCAAGGAGGAAAAACAAGGAGTCTTCGTCGCCCTTTCGATCTTCTTCGCGTCCCTCGCCGACGATCGTATATTCGAACGTTTTAAAATGCAAATGCACGTTTTCTAAACTTTTTGACACATCATTCGAACTATTATATTCATGTTTTATGTATTTTTGCATGAAAAATATTGGAGTTTAAAACGCTAAACGTTTTGTCAATTATTTTCTAAGTTTTGAACGTTTTTACGTATATATGAACGTGATATGATTTCCAACGAGTACGCTGTCAACGTAGGATGATTTATGGATAAAACATGAATAATTTAAGGGGAAACGAGGACTGGACATGAGTTGGAAGGGCTGTGCACGTGGAGGGTTTTCTAGGAGGGGCCATGATCGCATGTTTATTCCATGATGCAGCGGCTGGTGCGCATGGTGGGTTGGGGCTCTGCCAGGGCTGGTTGGGGCTCAGGCAGGGTCGTGGTTTAGGGTCCGGTAGAGTCCTAGCATGGCTAGAACTCAAGCTAATTGGATAGGGAAGAGTCCACGATAGATAAGACTCTTCCCATGCGTGGATGATGCGCGGCCGAGAGTTGCTGCAATCTAGGGGCTAAGGGTTGGTTAGGGTGGTCTGGTCGGTGTCTCAAGGTGGTCCAGTGAGGGTCAGTAAGGCTTGGGCTCGGTGGTGGCTCAGGCAAAGAGTCCCACGCGATAAGGAGAATCATATACTGTAACGTCTCGAAAAATTTGAAGGTCCACGTGAACCACATGCATGCAAGTTATTAAACTTCTTTGGTATTTTATTAATTTGTTTTAAAGCATTAAATGCATGTTTATTTCATAAATTATGTGTTTAATTATTTTTATGCATAATTCATGCATGATAGAATTTATTTCACGAAATTTTAAAGGTTTATGCATTAAAGATTTTTAAGTTTCATTTCGCGCTCAAACAAGAAACGGAGACCAGAAAGTTTTCAAGAAAATTATTTTAATTACATGATTTATTTTTATTAATTAATATAAGGTGTTTTTAAAGGTATTTTTCAAGAATTGAGATTTATTGGATATTTTCACAGGTAGAATTTTTAATTTTTAAGGTACGTAAATTTTATCGAATCAGGGAACTTTTTGAGGGTTCGGCTAATATTTTCAAAAACTTTCCAACACAAAATATTTTTCGGGAGTGTGTTTGGATTTAATGGGTCTACTTTTAAGCTAGCAAACTCCATAGAAGCTTCGGCCAAGCTCTCCTTGTGCAAGAGAAAATCCTCCCGGTGTCTCCCTCGTCTCGTTTTTGTTCATCAAACATCAAGGCACGCTCGTATCGCCCATTTTATCTCATACAAGCCATATTATACTGAAAATTCTATGTGTGCATCAAAAATTTAAGATCCTTCTTGTGGTGATGTTCTTGTTTTTAAATTTGACAAAAATCTTGCATGGTATTGCATATTACTCACGTTTTCACTATTGCGTGCAAGGGGGCTGCCGAACCAGTGTTCTTAGAGGCTGAACACGTTAATGTGTTTTGCTGCTGGGGTCATGGTTTTGTTAATGACAGTAGGAAGAGCCGGTTGTGGTAGCTTGTGGTTAGGGTTTTGTGTTGGATAGGGTAAAGAATGGAGAGGCTCGGCCAAGGGGGAACCCAACCAGGGCAGGGTACGGTCCAAAAATGTCCCAACCGAGGCTAGGGGAGGCCCTCACCCTGCTGGCCTTGCTTACAAAGCCGTGGAGTTCATGGTAGAAGGGTTGGCCGCGGGGGAGTGACTTTCGGTGACTATTGGGCATAGGGAAGTTACGTGATGCTTGAGGTGTGGCCGTGGGTTCATGGGGTTCAATAGGGTCCTAAAGTGGTCTTAGGGAGGTCGTGCCATGGCTGGTCACGGGTGGTTCGGTCTAGGATGTTGAAAAACACGATTAAAACGCATTAATATGTTATATTTAAAGATTAATTTAAAAGTCATCGATTTAAGCCAAATAAAAATATGAGAAAATTCATGTAGACTTAAATTATTATTTGGGACATGTTAGAGTCAATGAAATTAAGAAAATGTCAAAAATGTGAAATTTTACGTCTATGGGCAAAACGGTAATTTTTGAGTTTCCAGGGGCAAAATAGTCATTTTAAACCCAGGGTAAGATTTTGGTCCTGGCAGCGCCCTGAGCATATTTTATCATGATTCAAATGTTTATGCATCACGTTCATGATTTTTATGTAATTACGATAAATACGTTGCATGCTTGGTTTAAAAAAAAATTACGTATATGCATTTTTTTATTAAGTGGTGAATATGATGATGTTTTTGAAAGATGGGAGTTGGTTGTGACTGACGATGTATATGTATACGATGACATGAGATATGATGAGCTGAGGCCAAGGCTCAGTGGACGGGTAATGTTGTCGCTGATGTCCCCACCGTCGGGTACCACAGTTTTATTGATGGATCCATCGAATAGAGCAGATACGAAAATCACAACTAATGAACTGAAATCAATTAAAAGAAAATGTATATGTTTATGATGACATGAGATGACATCATTTAACACGTATATGCTGATACGATGATACAGGCTATGATTATTACCATGTTTTGAAAGGACACGTTTACTTATACGATTTTTACTGCAGACACGAAATGTATGTAGATTATGCTATTTTTCACTGCTGTGTGCTACGTATATGTACTTGTTATTACTGGTACAGGTGTGTTGAGTCTTTAGACTCACTAGGCGTGTGTGATGCAGGTGAGCTTGATGATGAGGAGACTGGAGGTGCTGAACTCTGAGTAGGCAGCTCTGGTGCGGTGACATGACCCGAGGACCGCATGTTTTCTGTATTATGATTTACGAGTTTTGAGAGCATACGAACATTTTCCTACAATGATGATTTTAAGATTTTTATACGTTTCTGTTTACGTATGATTTTGAACGAGTTTGGTTATTTTAAACTGCGCTATTTTTACTGTCAAATATTTGAGATCATTTTTAAATCTTATATTTTTTTTTCTGTAGAGCGCATGCAAGCGAAACATTTAAATGTTATTTCGAAAATGTGAGCTTTATATATTAAAAAAATGTACAGTAGAATTTTAAAATGAGCGAGACGTTACATACACACATTAGGAGACTTGCGCAGTTGTCTCTGTTGCAGCGGCTGCAACGGTGGTTCATGGTCTTGGGATGGGTTTGGTTGGGTCTGAGCATGGTCCAGGATCAGTGAGGGTCAAGTGTGGTCGGTAGTTGATAAGTTAGGAGACTCCTAGCTCGACTAGGACTCCAATAAACCTAACAAAAGGCGGCCGCAGGGTTCATGGTTTGCGCCTGGGGGTTTGCGTGAGTTATGGGTTAGTTAGATGAGTCCAGGACGGTCAGGAGGGTCCATAAGTGGTCTGGTCAGGGGTTGGATCGAGGTGGTTCGGGCGTGGTTCGGGAAATTTGAGAGATGGCTCGATGGTGTTGAGCTTGGGTTCGAACTAGGGTGTTTAATAGAAAAGGGCTTGAACCGTGGGTCTACGAGGGTAGCTCATGGCTCACAAGGTTAGTTTAAGTTATAAAAAGTATGTGTTTAAAGTTTGAGATCAAAGTATTCAAGTTCGCATTAAATCAAGAATTAAACGCTTTACGAGTAATTAATTAGGAAATTAAACCGAAAACCCCGAATTTAAGTTAAATAAAATTATCAAAAATTAGATGTAAGCTTAAATAATTATTTGGGATGGTCTAGAGTCAATGAAAGTAAGAAAAAGTCAAAGTCGGGAATTTTAGAGTCCAATGGTAAAACGATCATTTTACACCTGGGTAGTATGAAAAGGGTTGGCAGTGTCCCGAAGGATCATAAATGGATGTTAAATGATATAAAATTATGATTTTGATGAAAATATGATATTTTATGATTTATGGAAAAACTGTGCAATTTTTACTGTTAAAATGCTATTTTTGAAAGTCATGATATTTTATGCTTTAAAAAGAAAAAAAAAATATTTTGAGGGATGTGAATTGACTGTGACAAAGGATAGAGGATATGTGGGGGATCCGTTTTAAGAAAGAACGGTGAACTTACAATTTTATGGGAAAGTTGTGAGGGAGAAGGCCACAGAGGGAGCCCGTTTACGGGAAAAGGCCCCAGAGGGAGCCCGACGATCGTATTTCCATGACTGTACCTAGTGCCCGTCCCCATGGGTCATGTGAAGCTGAAGACTGATCAGTCAACCAGAAGATAAAATGCTAGTCACTTTCAAGGATCAAACTTCACCCAAAATGATAAAGGATTGAAAACTTTACGATTATATTATTTTACGATTTACGATTTATTTATACTTAAAAATTATTTTTAATAAAAGTATGATTTTTAATGATTGTGATTGTATATGTATTATTTGCTACTCATGTTTAGAACGTGCTGAGTCATTAGACTAACTAGGTTTGAATGTTGCAAGAGTTGATGATATGGTGGGAGGCGCTGACGCTTGAGTGGATCGAGTGCGGCTGTACATTCCTGAGGGACATTTATTTTTCGCATTAGCTTTGATAGATAAAAGATTTAAAAGATGATTATTAATGAATTTAGTAGAGATTTTTATACTTTATTTTGATGTTAGTTGATCTTTTTAAAGGTCGACGTAGGATTTTTGGGTAGTTGACGATTTAAGGATGTTTATGCACTTAAGATTTTAAATTTTAAATTATTTTGATTTATGGAAAGGTTAAGTGGTTTTTAATTGTTAATTTTCCAGTTTATGTTTTAAAAAAATTTAGTAAAGGATGTTTGAGTTGGTATCAAAGCCAAAGATCCCTAAAGGGTTGTGTACTGCTACTCCGAGAAGCTCAAGAAGTCACGCCTCAAGTATGTGAGTTTTTACTGTCTTATTTTTTTTAAATGCTAAAATTCTTTTAAATGCTTTTATGATACATGATATAAATGTTAATTGCATGTTCCATGTAAAATGTTAAATGCATGTTGGTAACGTGGTTTGGACAGCGTGTACAGAGATGCCTCCTAGAAGGATTTTACGTAGAAATGGTGAGGAGAGACATGAGGAGGAGATTCCACAGCCTCCACCTAATCAGGATGCTAGTGCCCGTGTGTTACTTGGTATGGCTCGTTTACTAGAGCAACACATAGGAAATGGAGCAAGGGTTCGACCGGACGTTGCATATGAGCGTTTTAGGAGGATGAACCCCGAGGATTTTCATGGCACTACTAATCCATTCATTGCTGAGGGATGGATTCGATCTTTGGAGGTTATTTTTCGTTATATGGATATAGCGAACGCTGACCGAGTTCGTTGTACCATCTATCTACTGAAGGGCGACACTTTCTTATGGTGGAAGGGAGCGGAGCGAGGGGTGAACTTAGCGACACTGACTTGGGAAGACTTCAAGAGGGTATTTTACGACAAATATTTCACTTCTGATGTTCGTTCTAGGCTTAAGAGGAAGTTCACGAGTCTCCGTCATGGGGATTTATATGTGGCTGAGTTTTACAGAAGTTTGATAGGGGCTGTCATTTTGTGCCCTTGATTGCTAATGATGCTGCAGAAAAGTTACGATACTTCCTATATGGTTTGAGGCCGACTATCCGTCGTGATGTGATGCTCGTCGATCGTGCTGATTATACTACTACCGTTGTCAAAGCTTTTAGAGCCGAGCAGTCACTCAAGGATATTGAGTGGGAGATGCAGCGAAAGAGGAATCGTGCTCAGCAAACTAGTCAGAATTATAAGAAGCCTTATACGAGACCACCTAGGCAACCAGAACCACCGAAACTACAAGAACAACCACCTAGAGAGAACATCCCGAATACTGCTGAGAAACCACTTTGCAAGGAGTGCAATCGTCAACATTATGGCAAGTGAATGTGGGGCACCTACAAGTGCTTCAAGTGCGGAGATATGTGACACAAGGCAGGGAAATGCCCAAAGCTCAAGCAACTCATGACTGGAAGGGTATATGTGATGCAATCTGAGGAGGCTGAGGCAGAGCCGACACAACACTAATTACCGGTAACCTAATTGTTTAACGTTTTCACGATGCTTTTATTGCATGAAATGTTAAAATTGGTTATGGGAATAGATTGGGGATAATGGAGAACTTAGAGAAGAATAGGTTGCATACTCTACCTGAGCTAGATTTTAGAGACGAAATTGAAAATTTTTGGGATAGAAATATAATTTTCGAGATTTTAAGGACCGAAACGAAAAGGAAAGTCAAGCTAGGAGGGTTAAGTTTAAGGTAGATGAGGGAGCCTAAGCTTTTCAATTATCAAGACAAGGCAAATTTCGAGGACGAAAACGAAAAATCAACCTACGTAAACCACATGCATGCAAATTATTTGAATTGCTTAATTGTTTTATTTAATTGATTTTAAATGCTTGCATGATACATATTAATTGATTAAAGGTATGATTGCATGATTAAATGATTATATGACATGACTTCATGAAATTGAAGGATTTTACCTGAATAATCGATAATATATTGGGGAAAGGAGACCGTGGACGACCAAGACAAGAATAAATATTTGCAAGGCTTCTTAATATGATTAAAAATGATTAAATTTTTTTAAAAATGATAGTGTTCGAATTATTTTACGAGACGAGCTCGTTTTTACCCGGGAATCCGGTTTTGGGCAAACGAAGAGTTTTTAAAAGATCAAAAAATTATTTTTGGAAAATAATTTTATAAAATTTTATTTATTAATTAAATAAAAGTCATTGAGCCCATTTAACTAAATCGAGTAGGCTTAATTGCTCTTATACTTGGAAGCCCAAAACTCAAGCCCATTAACATGCAAATTAAAATCTATAAATTAGATACCTAGGCTTCAAAGACCTCACATCAGCCGATTTTTACACACACAACACACACACAAATTCGAAAATATCAAGGAGGAAAAAGAAGGAGTATTCGTCGCCCGTTCGATCTTCTTCGCACCCCTCGCCGACGATCATATATTCGAGCGTTTTAAAACACAAAAGCACGTTTTCTAAATTCTTTGACGCATCATTCAAACTATTATATGCATGTTTTATGTATTTTTGTATGAAAAATATTAGAGTTTAAAACGCTAAATGTTTTGTTAATTATTTTCTAAGTTTTGAACGTTTTTACGTATATATGAACATGATATGATTTTCAATGAGTACGCTGCCAACGTCGGATGATTCAACGTAGTAGAAATATGAAAAAATGAGGCTCGCAAAAACGTAATAAAATACGTAAAAAGATACCTGCAAAAAAGATTCGTCTCAAGATAGACAAATCCATTTATATAATATAATTATGACATTAAATTTTTTTCTTAAATATATATTATGAAACTATACACATGAAATATTATGTTATAATATTAACAAAATATGGAAATGTAACTTTGAATAATGAAATCATTTATATTAATTTTTGTAACATTTCCTCCTATGCGAATACATATGGTCTAATTGGTAAAGCAATCAAAATGAGTTAAGCACGCTGAATTGGCCCGTCATGTCTCACTCCATTAAATAGATAGGTTGAATTGATATTTCTCAACTCATTATGTCAAATGGCTGGTTGTGGCGAGTTGCGAGCCAACCCACTCCAACCTGCCAAATCCCACCCCAACCTGCCAAATATAATTAAAAATTGACGGGTCGGTTTACCCGTCAAATAAGCCGGTAGAGTTGAGAATTTTCCAATCCATCCAAATGACAAACCGACTCGTCTCAGTGATCCGTTTTGACATCTCAGCTAATTTTTGTGCATTATTGACATTAATATGTCCACGTATATTTTGCAGCATTAAAAATTTAATAAATTGGAACAAACGTCCACGTTCCAAATTTTGTACCAAAATGAACTAATATAGTAAAAGGGAAATTTAGCGAAATCATTTTGTAAATCGACATGTTTTGATTTGATCCAGTAACTCATAAATTCAATCTTCTAACGAAAGTTTTTTTTTTAAAAAAAATTTATTTAGATTTAGTCATTTCCACCAAAATATTAACATGAACTCGAGTTCAATAATGTACCAAACGACATGGATGACATGATGTTAGATTTATTGTCGTGACATCAAATATTGTTGATTTTTTCGGCATCATACCATGCCAACTCTTCGTCAAAAAAGCATTAAAACTAAAAAAAATACTAATATCAAATTCCACCCCCTTACAAAACTAAAAATCAGAATAAACCAACTTATAATAACATGTTCGTAATTTTTTTTTCTCATGTAGCTTTGTGTGGGAAGATATAAATTAAAATTGATGATAAATTATGTTAATGTACATTTGTACCCAAAAAAACTCAATGATTAAGGAAATGGTTGAGAAGTATTAAATGGCATTAAACTCGATGAAATAATGAGAAGGGATAAGAGTGAGAAGCATTAATAGTGAGATGGACTGAAAATGACCTGAAAAAAATAAGGTGGGGAATGTGGTTGAACAAATTAGAGGCTTAAAAATATAGTTGTTTATGTGACAAAGGCTCTTGTCTCAATTTTGTGTGGTTTTTATTTTTGCAAATGCATGCACTTTATCCAAGTATAAAATTGTATTTTAAAAATATTTCTTTCATTAAAAAAAATACACGTTTTTAGATGAGTCTGGATTTAATTAAAAAAATTATTCAGCGAGCGAAGAAAAAGAAGCGATTTATACATATGCGAAAAAAAATATAGCACAAAACTCTTGTGAAACGGTCTCACAGATTGATTTCGTGGGTCGAATCTCTTATTTGGGTCATCCATGAAAAAGTATTACTTTTTATGCTAAGAGTATTACTTTTACTGTGAATATCGGTAGGGTTGACACGTCTCACAGATAAAGATTCGTGAGACCGTCTCACAAAAAATCTTCTCAAAATATAGTTCAAATTTCACCTTTTTGACATTTTTAAAGTCACACCCAAGCTAGTTCAACATTATATATTCATTTTTTGTTGAACTAAATTTTTGGTTGATAGTATTTTTACAGTTCACCTGACATCAATATCTCGTGATTGAGATGATGTTTTAAATTTGAAAAACCTAATTGCAATAAATTTTACCTCGACTAAGAAACATATATGTTAATTTTTGAACTTTTTTAATAATTTAAAAATAAAATAAAAAATTCATATTTTGGGGTATATATATANATGTTTTGGGAAAAATAACCTCACGAGAGTTCTTTTTCTTTTCAATTTTTAAGTTTATAAGAATTTTTATTTAAACAATAATTAAATTTTTGATATAAAGATCTATAGTTTTAATTTTAATAATAAATAACTTATTTTCTGACAAATTTACAAATATATTTGTTTTTGTGTGTGTGTGTGAAATTTAAATTTCAGTGTAGAATCATGTTTGTTGAGCCTAAACATAGAGCATAACATAATCATATAAGAAAAGATTTCAGTAGGAATATTTGGAGATTTCTGTGCAGGGTGAAATGTTACGTGTGTATCGACTATCTTTAGATTTGGATGTTGTTGGATTGACGAGTAAGGTCAGGACGAGAACACCATATATTGAAGTAGGTGTGATATGTAGATAATGTTTCTCACGTATGGCACCAAAGTTAACTAAAGCTACAGTTAGATACCGTTATCCGAAATAAAAAGGATCCGAATAATCGGTCAATTCGGATGATCAGCCAATCGGTATAGTATAATCAGTTCACACTTCTACCACTCCAAAAAAGTAAGCTTCATGGTTCCTCACCCACATCACGAATGAACATTAGAGGCGTTAGAAAAATACTCAATAACGATCAAGTCAGCGATCACTTGAAGAAGAAAATCTGTTAAGAAACCAAAAGTGGTTGACATGTAAAATCAGAACTTATTCCTCGACTGTGAGAGAGTATGATCCATTTATGGGCTTCACTATGGCCTATTATAGACGGTCCCATTTTGGGCTTAATGGATATCAACAATAAATGGGAGGCCCAAAAGAAAATGATCAAATAAATGGATGGCCCAAAAGTATTAAAACGAGCTGACCCAACAAAATATTCCATAAAAACCAGTAGCCAAAACCAGGATACTTTCATGTTAAAATGAAGCAATAACCCATGAACCATTTAACCATTTGAGAACTTTGAACAACCTTTCTCCTCAACATTGCTACCATAAAAAAGTATCCCAGAAACATCGTAATCGAATGCGCATTGAGTAGGTGATGGCTCAATGTAGCCTAATTTCGGGTAAGAAAACATATTAACATAAAATAAAATAAATCAAATCAAATCAAATCATGGTCCTCGAGTTGGAGCGAAGCAAAAACATTTCCCAGCTTGATCCTCGGGTATCATCCCCCCTCCTTTGCTCGTGTCGATTGCCTCCAGCAAGCCAACAACCTCGTCCATCCCGAGCCGTTTTTCTGGGTTTGCATCCCAACACTTTTTCATGATGTTTACGAGAGAACTAGGGCAACACCGGGGAATGCCTGGCCGTAAATTCTACATAAATAAGACCATTCCGTGTTTAGATTCCCTTCAATATATTTACGCGATTATATCGTTGTAAATATCTTAAGCAGGAAAAGACAATAAGAAAACAATGAGTTGTCATAAGCATACTTTCAACCACAAAAATAATACATATTTCAAAAGGTATACTATGTTTTACATTACAATTGTGAGAGTATAATCGATTTTCTAGCAGAAAGAGCTAAAAATATCACTTGAATAAATTGGCGATTGCAAGAATCAAGTTCTACCTATAATAAATTCATGATTTACATTGAAATAAAATCAAACACAACACGAGATTTGATTTTTTTTTTTTTTTTATCATGATGCATAGTCAAAACAAGACAGACATGCCCGTCTTCAATATATATACCTTGAATTCGACATATGCTGTCGATTAATTAATGTAGAGCACATATATTTACACCACACTTCTATATAGCTATGCCACGTTTCTGCACAGTTATAGGCTACTAAGTTTTTAACTGACGTACCATGTCAAAGTAAAACCAATTATACAACTAATATACTTTCAGAGAGGGCAAAAATTAAGTAACATCATTTGGAATTTGAGGGCGAAATAAATTTACCTGTTTAACGACTGCCGTTGTAACATCTGCAAAACTAAGATTTGAGTATGGTAAATCACAGCAATATATTTCCCATAAGCATATACCAAAGCTATAAACGTCACACTTTCGGTTATAGGGTTTCCCATCAAGTACCTATATAGAAATTATATGAATGCCATTAGTATCCTTTTGAGTATAGCTATGGGGTTGGTTGATTTACAGGGGAAAAAAGGAAAAATTCAAGAACACCTCTGGAGCCATATAGCCAAGGGTTCCGGTTTCGCCAGTCATCTCTCTAGGATTTTGAGCTTCAACACGAGCAACACCGAAGTCAGCGATTTTCAATCTTCTTTGAGAGTCTAACAGCATGTTTTCAGCTTTAACATCACGATGCACGATCTTTTTTGAATGTAGATAGCTTAGTCTGCGAATTTAATAAAATGGGAAGAAATAAGATGACATGATTTTCAAGTACATATAAGTTCTTTAGAAACATACCCCCTGGATAGATCCAAAGCAAGTTGGACCACAATTTTCAGGGGAAGCTTCTTGGTACAGTTCTTGAACAAGAAGTTCTTCAATGTTCCTCCCGGAAGAAATTCTACAACTACACAACACGCCCTCGGTGGAAGAGTGGTGTTACCTTCCGAAGGGTTTTTAGAAGGAATCGTAAGTTGTGACGTTCCCATTGAAGCACCAACAAACTGCAGTAATTTATCATGGCTAAGAAAATTTAAGAGATCTTAATCACGACAAAGCCAAGGTTCAAGGGCAGCGGCAGACTTAACAGGAAGAAATATAGGAAAACCGTCCCCACCCTCGAACAAAATCAAATTCCTTAATTGGTTAATTGTTCTAAAAAAGGAACCCCACCCTCAAATATTTGAAGTCTTATCCTTTAGCCAAATTCTCGATCTCTGTTAGATTGTACAGGTCTCACATGAGTCCCATTCCTTTTCGATTAAGATAATCAATGGCATATACTGAATACCAAATATTTTTTTTCATGTGTGTATAATCCAGACACAAGTGTAAAAGGTTTGAGATATTTACTTTTGTCACATTTGGGTGGTCGAGCTTCTGCCAAACAGACACCTCTTGTTTAAACGATGCTCTAAGAGCAGCAGTTTCAGTAGTGGTGGCCATGCCATCCTCTCCCCAGTCCAACAGCTTCACTATAAAATACAAATGGAAGAACCGTATAAGAACTCAAATGAGCACGATTGAATAAAAAAACAAAAGATCATCCAAACAAACTCGAGAATCTTTGTAATGAAAATGGCTAAATGATCTATATAATAGACTTTTAGATGTTGTCCGTTTCTCGGACAAGAAGCAACAAAAGGATCATTTGATCAAATACATAAGAGGCATCAAATCCCTATCTCATCGCTAACCAAAAATAGTGACACGATTTACAGAACTAAAGAACTAATAGTCCAATACAGTATAGGAAATCAGTCCTCACCCTTGTATGTTCTTTTGTTATTCCTCCAACAAAACAATCAAAGGATAAGCACGAATCCGGAAAATAGCAAGAATGGATTGATAAGGATGATGAGAAACATATAAAGATGTCATATATTCTGGCGTTAATATGTTAACAAGATTACCAGGACAAGATAGAATGTGTATCATCTTCTACTTTGATTTCTCATCCTACTCATTCAATCAAGTAAATTCCAAATTTAAAACCAGCACCCATTATACCTGCAACATCTTGATCATCATAAACGCCCCGATAAACGGTGCCATACGTCCCCTGAGCAACAAGATATCGAATCCTCAGCTTCAAAGGATCGATCTCCCATACTTCCTTCGGCCTCTGATTGCCCTGCAATTCTGTGCTTCTTGACCAAACTCGACTCAAATGCTTTTCAAGTTGAGCATCCAAGCTTTTGAGATCGATTTTATCTGCCCGAAAAATCATATCTTTACTGCTAATGCTACCAGCACTACTGACGGACTTATCACTTAAACTCCCGGCGCCCTTCAGTTTTGAGCTCCCCAAGGATCCACCCTCATTAGCCAATTTCTCCATTTTTGAAACAAGATGATCTTCTTCGCCAGTTTTTGAATCCATATCTCGACAATTGTTCCTCAAAAATCAAGGATTTAACCAAACTAAGCGAAACTATACATGTAAAAATCAGCATTTCATCGCTTTTTTTTGAAGAGGCATTTCATCATCATCAATTCATCATTAATAAAGAAAATAAAAAAGAACAAAACAATAAATTTCAGATTCGAACCTTCTCACCCCCCCTAAATCACATTAAACCTGAAGATAGCCGATTCAAATCCAACACCCATTAATTCTTTAAACAACAAAGGCCAAAACCCACCAAAACAAACCATCCCTAAACTGAAAAATTTACAAAGATAATTCCAAACCCAGAAATTTTTAAAGATAATTCCAAACCCAGAAATTTTTACCCAGAACCCAGATCAGAACAGAGGAAAATAAACAACATACCTCAACAAAACAATCCAAGAAACCGAAAAGAACCCATTAAAATCCTCCCGCAAAATCCAAGTTCTGATCCAGAAGAACACATTTCTTGCCAATATATTACATGTTTATGCTCCTACACAGAGAGAGAACGAACATAAGGTGCGGTGGAGAAGGAAGAAGAGAAAAAGGGACGAAGTTTTTAACAGAGGACCTGGCGAAAGAATAGCCTACAATTAAGGAGATTAAACGAAAGAATACTAGATTTAGAGAGAGAAGGGAGGAGAATAAAGCTGCGTTTGCCTTGGAAACAGAAAACGTACTGTTCCGTGCATATCCTTCCAACCAAATAACCTGTAACACCTAAAACGCATGTACCAAAACGTCCTCCTTTTGTACTTTCACGTGCGCGATGTTCCCGGTGGAAAATCATTAATTGGGGTTGGAATAAGTTATCAATTCATTGAAATTAAAAATAATAATTTTGATATAAAAAAATAATATATTGTTATTAATCATGTTTGATAAGAGATTTATTTCATAAACAAAAATTTGTGTGAGACGGTCTCATGGGTCGTATTTGTGAGACGGATTTCTTATTTGGGTCATCCATGAAAAAGTATTACTTTTTATGCTAAGAGTATTACTTTATATTGTGAATATGGGTAGGTTTGACCCGTCTCACATATTAAGATCCGTGAGACGGTATCACGTGAGACCCACTCAAATTAATTTATGAGACAGTCTCGTAAAATTTTTTATCTTAGAATCATTCATTCAATTATCTTTGAAATACAATTCTCATAATTTATTATTATTGTTGTTGTTGTTTTTATTCACGAGATTTTTTAAAATTGATTTTACAAAATTTTAAACCTTGAATTGAAATATATTCAAGCTAGACCTCAATTCAAAACTTGAAGAGACTTGAACTAAATTTTGAGTTAGAGTTCGAAATATTTGAATATGTTTGCAAGTTATTCAAAAAATTATTCAAAAATAAATACTCAAAAATCGTGAGATATATTTATTTAATATATAATTACATTATATTAATGAAACGTTAAAATTTGTGAGTGACTCACGAACTATTAAATTAAATAATTGGAGCTCACGTTCGATTCAGAAAGAGCTAGTATGTGTTTGAGTTCGAATTTGATTTCAATAATTTCGAATGTAAATCAAATTGGTTGCAAAAGCTCGTAACTTCGCTTGATTAGATTTCACTCTGAAAAGCGATACATCAATACCATCAATCGAAATTCCTAAAATCAAATTAATTTATCTAAATTTAAATAAAATAAATTTCGACTAAATAAATTTAATCAATATAAATATAATTAAGTTTTTTTTTTGTTATTTCGGAAATTACTTCTATTTTCTGGTTTATAAGGAGTTTTATTTCGTCAACAACCTAATTAATCTAGGATTTACCTCTATTAATAATTGTCGTACCTAATGGTTAATGATTTGGTGGTGCTTATCATTCATTATTCTCAAGTGGTAATAAATTAGCATATTTTTGTAGGTTCTTACGCTCTTGTTGTTACAAAAGGTTAAGGTTGTGAAAAAAAAGAAGAAAACCTAATTGGGAATAAGAGAATTGGTTGATCTTGAAAATTCAATTATAGATCATTATAAGAAAGACAAAAACTTGTGTGAGACGGTCTCACGAGTTTGTATTCTGTGAGACAGATCTCTTATTTGGATCATCCATGAAAAAATATTACTTTTTATTCTGAATATCGGTAGGATTGACCCGTCTCACATATAAAGATTAGTGAGACAGTCTCACAAGAGACCTACTCTATAAGAAATCACATAGGAAGTAGTTTATACCCAAAAAAAAATATTCCCCTCATTACTAAAGCGAGTATTCGGGCGGGTGGAGTGATGTCAAGATTTTTTTCTCATAGAATGTGGGGTGTAACAATTATCTCTGTTAAGATAACGATCGAACCGTAACGCTTGAGCTGTTATACAATTTAAAATATATGAGCTACACTATTATCTCTAGCTATAGTTTTTGTAAAGCATCAAACGTTCAATCCTACAATTGGTATCAGAACCAAAGTCACGAGTTCGATTCACATAGATTGTAATAAGTGCAATTTATTGGGATGATGATTGTTGGACAGCAATAATTGTCCTTGTTAGGAGAACTATTGAACTGTTGAACTATTATACAGTTTAAATATTTGCTTATCCTACAAATGAGAAATTGGTCTTATAATTATGGAAAAAGGGTAAATAATTAGAAAAAAAAATATTAAGTTATAAAAGGCTTATTTACCCTTAATACAAAGTACTACTAAGTAATAATATTAGCAAAATCCTTAAAGACCAGAGGCTCTTGATAGAACGTGAAGTAGAAAGGACAATCTAATTGGGAACAAAAGAATTGGCGGTCATAAAAATCGATTATAGACTATTACAACAAATTGCATTAATCACAAAAACTTTTCTGATGGCGGTTTTACGGATCAATTTTGTGAAGTGTGTATTCTATTTGGGTCATTCATGAAAAAATATTAATTTTTATACCAAACATATTATTTTTTTATTGTAAATATAGATATGATTGACCCGTATCACGAATAAAAATCCATTTTATAATTTTACTAGAAACCTACTCTACGTTAGTTCATACTGAGAGTAGAGAATAAAAGACTAAACTACAGAATGACTTATCTATCCTTCCTTTAATTCAAAATACTACTATATAACAAATGTCTCGTGCGAATCTCGAATTAGAATCATTGGGGTCTTAGACTTGTCCATTATGAGATAGTTCGATCATATTGTAAGAGTTCCAAATAGTTTGTCGTAAAATTAAATTATAAATGTGATTTTAAAAGAAAAACTATTGACGAGTAAATATGAAATAAACCTACGTACGGTCATTGATATCGACCTTAGAGTTGCGAGAGTCGACCAAATAAAATTAAGCATACATTTTATCTCATATAAAATATTTCTCGAAGGAGAAACGACTATTGGCCCGAAAACTAAAAAAAAACTAGGCGAGCCCTAATTATTTTGAAAATTCTTACCTAGGCTATATGTTTGAAGTCACGTCTTGTTGTGACAAATTATCTCTGTAAATTTTGGAAATGCATCTCGAATGTTATTATTCTTTCCCAACGATATCTCGTTTTGTGTTTGTTTGTTTGTTTGTTTGTGTTATACACACTAGCTTCTTTTGCACAATTAGAAATAATTGTCTAAATATGATAACTTTTGTTGTTGTTGTTGTTGTTTTTTTTTTTTCAAATTAATGATTTTATTTAAAATTTTAATAATATATATAAAAATAAATCAATACTTTTAGAAATTTAAAATATTTTTGAAAGTTGATAAGATATTTAGTTATAAATCATACCAATTTAATAAAATAGACTCTTATTGTTAGGATTAAACATAACAGTTTACATAATAGTAAATAAATTGTTAAGCAAATATGACAAATAAAGCAAAACTTAAATCGTGTTAACATTTTAAGTTAATATTTCAATCAAACTAAGTAAAATGAGCTACTCAAAAACTAAGTGTGGAAACAACTAAAAGTACTAAGTGAATGCGATATATTAAAGTGCAACAATTAAGTTCAGATAAGAGCGGATTAAGCACGTAAGATAACTGAAAATAAATAGAGGCGATGACTTGTTTATAGAAGTTCAAATATTAATCTTTTACATATCTCATTCTTCTGTTTCTGTAAGGATTCCACTAGAAGATTTTATCTATACAATCTTTTGTACAAACCCACTTCAACTCGATTTACAAGCCCTCTGGGCTGAAATTCGTAACAACTACTCTTTTAATTCAATCTATTTAGAAACAATATTCTGATAGTCACAAATATTCTCACAGTATAATACAACTCGTGTATACAAATTATAAGTAAGTTAACAAAGTGTGCACAATATGATCCTTAATTAAACTGATGGAACTTTGTGCGTATGCAAATCAATTTAAAGTAAATATGTTTGAGAGATACTAAGAATTCAAGAATGCTTGATGATAATCAATGAATTAGTAGTCTTCTTCGATTCTGATGCATCTTTTTATATAGGTGTTGGTCCCCAATATCAATAAATATATACGTTACTCACAGATGTAGAGGGTAGCCGACAGTTGTGCAGAAGGTACCACATGTCCTTGTTGTGTTTCCAAAAATAGTAATAGTTAATTCAAATTTCTTGGACACTAACTGAAAAGGGTAACCAACGGATCTTTTGTAATGTCTTGTCTGACAAATTTAGAAATATACGTAGAGATAATTGTCTGTTGTCTTCAGAGAATGTTGTTGAATCAGTATGCGAACTGATCTGTTATGCTGTAGAATCGTGCGGACGACATGATTTATGATTTAGAATTGAACTAATGTAAGTGTGCGTCAGATCGGTTAAGTTGGCCATCTCGAATTTTTTGTTTGTGCATATCCATGAAATGTATTAATGTAGTTTAACTGCACTTTGTTAGCTTGATGATTAGATTGCTTGAGGCAAATCATCGATAAGACTTGTCAGTTCAATTTTGATCAAAGATTTGCATTCATTAATTTTTACCAAGTTATACTAGTTTAATTTGTGATCACCAAAACTTAAATTCAAATTTTATCTTAACTATTTTCTTTTTTGGTTATGTCAAAACTAAATTGTTATGCAAGTAATATTGTGCAAGATTAATCAAAAGTAAAATATAAACAAGATAAATTTATGTATCTTGTTCTATCTTATGAATAATGTTTGATGGGAAAAGTGGTTTGCCCTATATCCACTACTTGAGCTACCATGATGACCACCACCACCAGAACTTTAATGACCACAACCAGGTGATTCCTTGTGTTGAGACAACGAAGGAGAAGAATACTTGGATTTTTCTGATTCTTTGGGCGTTTTCTTCTTTTTGACATTATCCTTCCCTCTTTGAAGGTAGTGAACAACTTCAGAAATATGCTTGCCAAGAGTGTATATGTGTCCTGTCAGCACAGTTTCCTGCTTGTCAATCCTACAGACTATATCAGCATTTGATCTTCGATGCTTTGAGGTCAGATATTTGGATCAGGTGTTGATTCACAACTTTCATGACTTTAGTGAAATGAGCATTCATCTTTGACTTGAAGAGTTCAATATCTAGAGTAGTTGCCACTTGATCTATCCTGCGACCAGCTAGCTCATTCTGAATGTTTAAAAGAGTATTATTAACCAAATTCATATTTTGTGGAGTATAATCATCTGCAGAGGGCTCACCTAGATCAAATTCTTGAAAGTTTGGATATGACTGCTGAAACGTCCTGCCCTTTTTATTGCTTTAAAAGTACTAGAATTTTTTTTAAACACTCAATTTTCGGCTATATACGTTTACCACATGAAATATTTTAATAAAATATTTTATCTTTTTAAAATAAAACATCAACTAACTAGCATTTTAAAAATCAAGTGCAATAGTCATAGAATAGAATCGTCGCATGTTTACCAAACCTAAAAAACAATAATTTGAAAAGTATAGCTCATACTAAACCTCTCAAAAATATCCCAAAAAGCATAAATAAAATGTCGTAAAAATCTTTAACTTAAAATCATGAACTTAAATGCGGAAATAGAAGCGCTGGTCCTCGGGTTGTGTGCACCGACAGTCCAGCAAGTCACTCGTCAAGACCTCCAACATCCTAATTATTAATATCACCTGCATCAACACACCTAGTGAGTCTAAAGACTCAACACGTCCTACCTTTGATAACAAGTAATACGTAATACAGTTAACATATAACAGTGAAAAATACTTGTACTTAAAATATCATTTTCTTAATAATGCATAGTCTTTAAACTTAAACTTTTTCAAATCATAAACATTTCCTAAACATAACATATCACATAAACATATTCATAATCATATTCATATTCGTATTCATATTCATATTCATGTTCGTGTTTGTTGAATTCAGATCGTGATTGTGACTCGTATTCTTAATCGTATCGGGCGATGGATCCATCTAAAGAAAACCACAGTACTGGGCGGCGGGGGACACCAGCAACACTCTCACCGGTCAACTGGGCCCTGGCCTACGTATTAACATATTCGTATTCGTATCCGTATCCAAGGAAACACGATCGTCGGGCTCCCACTGAGACCATAACCCTCACGTTATTTCCAACATATTGTAGTCACAATCCCTTCACATCCTTCAACATGTTATCATCACTTAATAAAAACCATGCATATACATATCGTTTTATTTTGAAACCAAGCATGCAACATATCTTTTAAATGTCAACGTTAAATCATAAAAATTCCATAGACATTTAAAAATCATTATTTAACATTTTAAAATCATCAACATCCATAAACATTTTAAAATAAACATTTTAACATATTAAAAATCAGTAAACATTTAAAATAAACGTTTTAACATATAAAGATCATAAAAAGCCATAAAATAAGCATATTAGCACATAAAAAAGCATTCAGGACACTGCCGTGACGTTTACTAATTATTACGTGTAAAAAGACCGTTTTACCCCTGGACGTGACGTTTCACATTTTTGACGTTTTCTTGATTTNTTTATTTCCAACATATTGTAGTCACAATCCCTTCACATCCTTCAACATGTTATCATCACTTAATAAAAACCATGCATATACATATCGTTTTATTTTGAAACCAAGCATGCAACATATCTTTTAAATGTCAACGTTAAATCATAAAAATTCCATAGACATTTAAAAATCATCAACATCCATAAACATTTTAAAATAAACATTTTAACTTATTAAAAATCAGTAAACATTTAAAATAAACGTTTTAACATATAAAGATCATAAAAAGCCATAAACGTTTTAAAATCAACATCATAAAAATTCATAAACATTTGAAATAAGCATATTAGCACATAAAACAGCATTCAGGACACTGCCGTGACGTTTACTAATTTTTAGGTGTAAAAAGACCGTTTTACCCCTGGACGTGACGTTTCACATTTTTGACGTTTTCTTGACCCTAACATGTCCTAAATAATTATTTAAGCCTACACGAACTTTCTCATATTTTTATTTAGCTTAAATCGAGGATTTTCAATTTATTCTTTAATTGTGACGTATTAATGCGTTTTAATCCCGAATTAAACCAAACTTTAATATAAAATTCCAAAATTAAAAACTTAGACTTATAATAATTATTTAAGCTTAACCCTAATTTTTCATAATTTTATAAGGCAAAAACTAGGCGTTTCAATTAACTCGTTAATTAGCGTTTCGTGCACCGATTAAATCCCGAATAAATCCAAAACTCGTTATTTTGATCCCAAATTTTTAACATAACCTTTTTATGATTTATTCTACCTTTTAAGTCATGAGCCACACCCGTGAACCCATGGATTAAATTTTAGTTCTTTAATTTCAGTTTTTGACACATGACCGAACCACTCGAGCCAATTTCTAATTTATTCGAGCCACACCCGAGCCACCTTGAGCCAAAACCTAGCCAACCCATCTAGGGATCCTACTGTGAAAGCCCAGCCCAAAAATCAGACCCTAACTCGCTCAATCACTCCTGAAACCGAACCTAAATTCTGTACGTGTGTTTGTGTGAGCTTCCTTGCACTCTAGGACTCCTAACCCAACTAGGACTCTCCCAGCCGAGCCACCACCGAGCCCACCTGTCCCTAACCATCCCTGGACCATGTCCAGACCATACCCAGACCAACCCAAGCCCCTGGCCCATGCAGCGAACCACCTGAACTCATGACAGCAACTTCTCGGCTAACTTGCTGTCATGCGCTTCTCCCCCACGTTTTGGTGTTTAGCTCTAGCCATGTCAAGCCACCCTGCCCCAGCTTATGACCAGCCCCTCTAGGCACCCTCCTGGACCCTTAGTACCCCTAGGACTCGATCCTAGCCCAAGAACCGAAACTCCAAACCAGCAGCTACAAGAACCAGCCGAGAAACCCACATGCACTATAACACTTGTTTGTGTTGCTAGGACCTAGCCCACCCAACCAGGCCCTGAACCATCCAGACTAGCACCCTTCTAGAACCCTAAGGACCTATCCTATCCCAGCCCACACCCTCAGGCCGAGCCTTTCCCCCTTACATAAACTACTGAAACCTGCGCTAGTTCCATCTTGCTGCAACTCTCGGGTGGAAGTCCTGCTTGGCAGGGACTCCTCCAACCTCACCGACTCGAGTCCTAGCATGGCTAGGACTCTACCCCTGACTCCTCCACAGCCCTGGCTAGCCTCGGGACCCAGCCATAGCCCAGCCGTGCCATGGAGAACCAACAACCGAACCCTTGAACACTTATGACAGTAACATGCTTCCAGTTCGTTTCTTTTGTTCTACTGGCGTGTGTGGTGTGTGTCTAGAGTCCCTTAACATGTATAAAACCACTCTTAATCATAACCTAAATCATGGCAGCCCTTAAACAACATACAAACATGATTTAAGAATCAAAAACCTTGCTTAACAATTCACGTTATGATCAAAAACGAAAATCTATCAAAGTAACACTTGTTTTCATGTTTTTCATGCATAAACAAATACTATGATGTGTTGATGGATCTAGAAGGAAAGAATAGGCATGCCTTTGTGTATTTTACGCACGAATTCTCGTTGACGAATCGAAGAACGACGGCGAGACTTTGGATACAAGTTTTCCTGAAGGCTTCCTCGATTTTTCTCCTCTAAATTTGTGTGTGTGTGCACGTGTATTTGCTGCTGGTGGGGAAGAGTTTTAAAACTCAAGGGGTGTGGGGCGTGTAGAATAGGTTATGGGGTAGGATTTAGTACTTTAAATACTTAAATTAACTATTCAAACAAGCTTAGGCCCATGAAAAGATAATTAGGCCCATTAATCTTAATTAGGGTTAAATAAAATTTTAGCAAAGTTTTGGTAAAAATATGTTTGTGAATTAAATAGCCGGGTTGTCAAAAGAGTTCGTATTTTTGTTGAAAAACCAACACCGATAAAATTTACGTCCCGGCGTATTAAATCATCTCAAAACCCCATATTTTCCAAAAATAAGAAAACCATCCACCATATTTTTAAATAATTAAAATAATTATAAAAACATTTTTTTTTGTTATTCAGCCATTGGTCTCCGTTCTTCGATCGCAACTTGATTAATTCTTAAAAATACAATTTTATGCATAATGACAATAAAATCCTGTTTAACATTTAATCATGCATATCACATAATCAATTAAGCAATTAAAATAATTTAATTAACCATTTTTCAGAATTCCTAGATTTAATTTGCATGCTGTTGGATTACGTCGTCTTAATTTTAGACCTTACAATTCCTCCCCCCTTAAATAAAATTTCGTCCTCGAAATTCGCTAATCCTAATAACCCATGGTTTAGATTCTAATATCCCAAAATCCATGCTTCCGTTGCTCTACTCTGATCAAACTGAAGTTCTAAAATGTTCTTACGTCTTCTTGATCCTAATTAATTTCTAATAACTAATTTAACATTTCATGCAATAGTAAGCAATTATAAAAATGTTAAATGACTAGGTTACCCGTGATAAGCGTAGTGTCCGCCTCTTTTTCAGTTTCTTTAGCATTCATAGCATATGCTCGTCCTACAGTAGGTGCATTCTTCTTCGGGCAATCAGCAGCTTTGTGCCCTTCTTCCTTGCATATGAAACACTTAGAAGTACCCCACACACATGGCCCATAGTGTAAACGATTGCACTTCTTGCATGGTTGTCCTTCTGTAGGCTTTGGTGCCGCAGGTGGTGGCTTTGGTGGTCCTGGCTGCTGGTTTTGCCCTTGGGGCTTTTGAGGCCCTTGAGGTCTAGGAGGACCGGTGTATGGCTTTTTGTTAGGCTGATTATTGTTCTGATGTTGTTGCCTCTTACGTTGTAACTCAAAGTCAATATCCTTCAAGGATTGCTCAGCCTGATATGCATAGGTAACTGCTGTAGCATAATCCACAGGACGCATCATCATAACCTTATCCCGAATGGTAGGTCGTAGGCCATCCATGAAATGTCTAAGCTTTTCTTCCGCATCCCTGGCGATAAGGGGTACAAAGTGACAACCCCTATCAAACTTTTTCACAAAATCAGCAACGGATACGTCTCCCAGCCGGAGAGTCATAAATTCCCTCTTTATTCTGCCTCTGACATCAGCAGTAAAGTACTTCTCATAGAATTTTGTCTTGAATTGAGCCCAAGTGATGGTAGCAAGGTCAACACCATGCTCGGCTCCTTCCCACCATAAAGAAGCGTCATCCCTAAATAGATAAGTGGTACACCTCACACGGTCATCATCTCCCATGTCCAGATAGCGAAAGTGTACTTCAAGTGAACGTATCCAGCTCTCAGCAGCAAAAGGATCGGTAGTGCCAGAAAATTACTTCGGCTCTAGCCTCCGGAACTGCTCATAAATGTCGTGATGTGGCCTAGGTGGCTGTTGAAGGTGCGGCTGCTGCATCTGCTGTCGCTGCTGCTGTAGCTGTTGTTGCTGTAACTGCTCCTGCTGAATCTGCTGCTCGAAGAGGCGAGCCAACCCCTCAAGAGCACGTGTAGCAGCATCGGGTGGTGGTCCATTTCCTTGATTATTCACACTGTACTCTACTCGGTTCTCATTACTAGGGGCACGTCTAGGAGGCATCTTATCTGAACGTTTTTCAAATTCTAACGTAACCAACATGCATTTAAATCTAGGTTTTCTAATCATGTGACATATCCTATTTCATTTTAGCAATTTAAGTATGGAAAGCATATATACTTAAAAAGCTAGTAAACATGTAGCGTAAACATATTATTCATGTCATCATGCAGGTAACATCGTATCAAATCATAAAGCATGTAAACTTACAAATTGAGGCTTGACGACTGATCTTCCCGGCGCTGATGGTGGCACAACCCTTTTCAGGACCTTTGCTCTGATACCAACTGAAACGTCCTGCCCTTTTTATTGCTTTAAAAGTACTGGAATTTTTTTTTAAACACTCAATTTTCGGCTATATACGTTTACCACATGAAATATTTTAATAAAATATTTTATCTTTTTAAAATAAAACATCAACTAACTAGCATTTTAAAAATCAAGTGCAATAGTCAAAGAATAGAATCGTCGCATGTTTACCAAACCTAAAAAACAATAATTTGAAAAGTATAGCTCATACTAAACCTCTCAAAAATATCCCAAAAAGTATAAATAAAATGTCGTAAAAATCTTTAACTTAAAATCATGAACTTAAATGCGGAAATAGAAGCGCTGGTCCTCGGGTTGTGTGCACCGACAGTCCAGCTAGTCACTCGTCAAGACCTCCAACATCCTAATTATTAATATCACCTGCATCAACACACCTAGTGAGTCTAAAGACTCAACACGTCCTACCTTTGATAACAAGTAATACGTAATACAGTTAACATATAACAGTGAAAAATACTTGTACTTAAAATATCATTTTCTTAATAATGCATAGTCTTTAAACTTAAACTTTTTCAAATCATAAACATTTCCTAAACATAACATATCACATAAACATATTCATAATCATATTCATAATCGTATTCATATTCATATTCATGTTCGTGTTTGTTGAATTCAGATCGTGATTGTGACTCGTATTCTTAATCGTATTGGGCGATGGATCCATCTAAAGAAAACCACAGTACTGGGCGGCGGGGGACACCAGCAACATTCTCACCGGTCAACTGGGCCCTGGCCTACGTATTAACATATTCGTATTCCTATCCGTATCCAAGGAAACACGATCGTCGGGCTCCCACTGAGACCATAACCCTCACGTTATTTCCAACATATTGTAGTCACAATCCCTTCACATCCTTCAACATGTTATCATCACTTAATAAAAACCATGCATATACATATCGTTTTATTTTGAAACCAAGCATGCAACATATCTTTTAAATGTCAACGTTAAATCATAAAAATTCCATAGACATTTAAAAATCATCAACATCCATAAACATTTTAAAATAAACATTTTAACTTATTAAAAATCAGTAAACATTTAAAATAAACGTTTTAACATATAAAGATCATAAAAAGCCATAAACGTATTAAAATCAACATCATAAAAATTCATAAACATTTGAAATAAGCATATGAGCACATAAAACAGCATTCAGGACACTGCCGTGACGTTTACTAATTTTTAGGTGTAAAAAGACCGTTTTACCCCTGGACGTGACGTTTCACATTTTTGACGTTTTCTTGACCCTAACATGTCCTAAATAATTATTTAAGCCTACACAAACTTTCTCATATTTTTATTTAGCTTAAATCGAGGATTTTCAATTTATTCTTTAATTGTGACGTATTAATGCGTTTTAATCCCGAATTAAACCAAACCTTAATATAAAATTCCCAAATTAAAAAATTAGACTTCTAATAATTATTTAAGTTTAACCCTAATTTTTCATAATTTTATAAGGCATAAAACTAGGCGTTTCAATTAACTCGTTAATTAGCGTTTCGTGCGCCGATTAAATCCTGAATAAATCCAAAACTCGTTATTTTGATCCCAAATTTTTAACATAACCTTTTTATGATTTATTCTACCCTTCCAAGTCATGAGCCACACCCGTGAACCCATGGATTCAATTTTAATTCTTTAATTTCAGTTTTTGACACATTACCGAACCACTCGAGCCAATTTCTAATTTACTCGAGCCACGCCCGAGCCACCTTGAGCCAAAACCTAGCCAACCCATCTAGGGATCCTACTGTGAAATCCCCGCCCAAAAACCAGACCCTAACTCGCTCAATCACTCCTGAAACCGAACCTAAATTTTGTACGTGTGTTTGTGTGAGCTTCCTTGCACTCCTAGGACTCCTAACCCAACTAGGACTCTCCCAGCCGAGCCACCACCGAGCCCACCTATCCCTAACCATCCCTGGACCATGCCCAGACCATACCCAGACAAACCCAAGCCCCTGGCCCATGCAGCGAACCACCTGAACTCATGACAGCAACTTCTCGGCTAACTTGCTGTCATGCGCTTCTCCCCCACGTTTTGGTGTTTAGCTCGAGCCATGTCGAGCCACCCTGCCCCAGCTTATGACCAGCCCCTCTAGGCACCCTCCTGGACCCTTAGAACCCCTAGGACTCGATCCTAGCCCAAGAACCGAAACTCTAAACCAGCAGCTACAAGAACCAGCCGAGAAACCCACATGCACTATAACACTTGTTTGTGTTGCTAGGACCTAGCCCACCCAACCAGGCCCTGAACCATCCCAACTAGCACCCTTCTAGAACCCAAAGGACCTATCCTATCCCAGCCCAAGCCCTCAGGCCGAGCCTTTCCCCCTTACATAAACTACTGAAACCTGCGCTAGTTCCATCTTGCTGCAACTCTCGGGTGGAAGTCCTGCTTGGCAGGGACTCCTCCAACCTCACCGACTCGAGTCCTAGCATGGCTAGGACTCTACCCCTGACTCCTCCACAGCCCTGGCTAGCCTCGGGACCCAGCCATAGCCCAGCCGTGCCATGGAGAACCAACAACCGAACCCTTGAACACTTATGACAGTAACATGCTTCCAGTTCGTTTCTTTTGTTCTACTAGCGTGTGTGGTGTGTGTCTAGAGTCCCTTAACATGTATAAAACCACTCTTAATCATAACCTAAATCATGGCAGCCCTTAAACAACATACAAACATGATTTAAGAATCAAAAACCTTGCTTAACAATTCACGTTATGATCAAAAACGAAAATCTATCAAAGTAACACTTGTTTTCATGTTTTTCATGCATAAACAAATACTATGATGTGTTGATGGTTCTAGAAGGAAAGAATAGGCGTGTCTTTGTGTATTTTACGCACGAATTCTCGTTGACGAATCGAAGAACGACGGCGAGACTTTGGCTACAAGTTTTCCTGAAAGCTTCCTCGAGTTTTCTCCTCTAAATTTGTGGGTGTGTGCACGTGTATTTGCTGCTGGTGGGGAAGAGTTTTAAAACTCTAGGGGTGTGGGGCGTGTAGAATAGGTTATGGGGTAGGATTTAGTACTTTAAATACTTAAATTAACTATTCAAACAAGCTTAGGCCCATGAAAAAATAATTAGGCCCATTAATCTTAATTAGGGTTAAATAAAATTTTAGCAAAGTTTTGGTAAAAATATGTTTGTGAATTAAATAGCCGGGTTGTCAAAAGAGTTCGTATTTTTGTTGAAAAACCAACACCGATAAAATTTACGTCCCGGCGTATTAAATCATCTCAAAACCCCATATTTTCCAAAAATAAGAAAACCATCCACCATATTTTTAAATAATTAAAATAATTATAAAAACATTTTTTTTTGTTATTCAGTCATCGGTCTCCGTTCTTCGATCGCAACTTGATTAATTCTTAAAAATACAATTTTATGCATAATGACAATAAAATCCTGTTTAACATTTAATCATGCATATCACATAATCAATTAAGCAATTAAAATAATTTAATTAACCATTTTTCAGAATTCCTAGATTTAATTTGCATGCTGTTGGATTACGTCGTCTTAATTTTGGACCTTACAATTCCTCCCCCCTTAAATAAAATTTCGTCCTCGAAATTCGCTAATCCTAATAACCCATGGTTAAGATTCTAATATCCCAAAATCCATGCTTCCGTTGCTCTACTCTGATCTGAAGTTCTAAAATGTTCTTACGTCTTCTTGATCCTAATTAATTTCTAATAACTAATTTAACATTTCATGCAATAGTAAGCAATTATAAAAATGTTAAATGACTAGGTTACCCGTGATAAGCGTAGTGTCCGCCTCTTTTTCAGTTTCTTTAGCATTCATAGCATATGCTCGTCCTACAGTAGGTGCATTCTTCTTCGGGCAATCAGCAGCTTTGTGCTCTTCTTCCTTGTATATGAAACACTTAGAAGTACCCCACACACATGGCCCATAGTGTAAACGATTGCACTTCTTGCATGGTTGTCCTTCTGTAGGCTTTGGTGCCGCAGGTGGTGGCTTTGGTGGTCCTGGCTGCTGGTTTTGCCCTTGGGGCTTTTGAGGCCCTTGAGGTCTAGGAGGACCGGTGTATGGCTTTTTGTTAGGCTGATTATTGTTCTGATGTTGTTGCCTCTTACGTTGTAACTCAAAGTCAATATCCTTCAAGGATTGCTCGGCCTGATATGCATAGGTAACTGCTGTAGCATAATCCACAGGACGCATCATCATAACCTTATCCCGAATGGTAGGTCGTAGGCCATCCATGAAATGTCTAAGCTTTTCTTTCGTATCCCTGGCGATAAGGGGTACAAAGTGACAACCCCTATCAAACTTTTTCACAAAATCAGCAACGGATACGTCTCCCAGCCGGAGAGTCATAAATTCCCTCTTTATTCTGCCTCTGACATCAGCAGTAAAGTACTTCTCATAGAATTTTGTCTTGAATTGAGCCCAAGTGATGGTAGCAAGGTCAACACCATGCTCGGCTCCTTCCCACCATAAAGAAGCGTCATCCCTAAATAGATAAGTGGTACACCTCACACGGTCATCATCTCCCATGTCCAGATAGCGAAAGTGTACTTCAAGTGAACGTATCCAGCTCTCAGCAGCAAAAGGATCGGTAGTGCCAGAAAATTACTTCGGCTCTAGCCTCCGGAACTGCTCATAAATGTCGTGATGTGGCCTAGGTGGCTGTTGAAGGTGCTGCTGCTGCATCTGCTGTCGCTGCTGCTGTAGCTGTTGTTGCTGTAACTGCTGCTGCTGAATCTGCTGCTCGAAGAGGTGAGCCATCCCCTCAAGAGCACGTGTAGCAGCATCGGGTGGTGGTCCATTTCCTTGATTATTCACACTGTTCTCTACTCGGTTCTCATTACTAGGGGCACGTCTAGGAGGCATCTTATCTGAACGTTTTCCAAATTCTAACGTAACCAACATGCATTTAAATCTAGGTTTTCTAATCATGTGACATATCCTAATTCATTTTAGCAATTTAAGCATGGAAAGCATATATACTTAAAAAGCTAGTAAACATGTAGCGTAAACATATTATTCATGTCATCATGCAGGTAACATCGTATCAAATCATAAAGCATGTAAACTTACAAATTGAGGCTTGACGACTGATCTTCCCGGCGCTGATGGTGGCACAACCCTTTTCAGGACCTTTGCTCTGATACCAACTGAAACGTCCTGCCCTTTTTATTGCTTTAAAAGTACTGGAATTTTTTTTTAAACACTCAATTTTCGGCTATATACGTTTACCACATGAAATATTTTAATAAAATATTTTATCTTTTTAAAATAAAACATCAACTAACTAGCATTTTAAAAATCAAGTGCAATAGTCAAAGAATAGAATCGTCGCATGTTTACCAAACCTAAAAAACAATAATTTGAAAAGTATAGCTCATACTAAACCTCTCAAAAATATCCCAAAAAGCATAAATAAAATGTCGTAAAAATCTTTAACTTAAAATCATGAACTTAAATGCGGAAATAGAAGCGCTGGTCCTCGGGTTGTGTGCACCGACAGTCCAGCAAGTCACTCGTCAAGACCTCCAACATCCTAATTATTAATATCACCTGCATCAACACACCTAGTGAGTCTAAAGACTCAACACGTCCTACCTTTGATAACAAGTAATACGTAATACAGTTAACATATAACAGTGAAAAATACTTGTACTTAAAATATCATTTTCTTAATAATGCATAGTCTTTAAACTTAAACTTTTTCAAATCATAAACATTTCCTAAACATAACATATCACATAAACATATTCATAATCATATTCATATTCGTATTCATATTCATATTCATGTTCGTGTTTGTTGAATTCAGATCGTGATTGTGACTCGTATTCTTAATCGTATCGGGCGATGGATCCATCTAAAGAAAACCACAGTACTGGGCGGCGGGGGACACCAGCAACACTCTCACCGGTCAACTGGGCCCTGGCCTACGTATTAACATATTCGTATTCGTATCCGTATCCAAGGAAACACGATCGTCGGGCTCCCACTGAGACCATAACCCTCACGTTATTTCCAACATATTGTAGTCACAATCCCTTCACATCCTTCAACATGTTATCATCACTTAATAAAAACCATGCATATACATATCGTTTTATTTTGAAACCAAGCATGCAACATATCTTTTAAATGTCAACGTTAAATCATAAAAATTCCATAGACATTTAAAAATCATCAACATCCATAAACATTTTAAAATAAACATTTTAACTTATTAAAAATCAGTAAACATTTAAAATAAACGTTTTAACATATAAAGATCATAAAAAGCCATAAACGTTTTAAAATCAACATCATAAAAATTCATAAACATTTGAAATAAGCATATTAGCACATAAAACAGCATTCAGGACACTGCCGTGACGTTTACTAATTTTTAGGTGTAAAAAGACCGTTTTACCCCTGGACGTGACGTTTCACATTTTTGACGTTTTCTTGACCCTAACATGTCCTAAATAATTATTTAAGCCTACACGAACTTTCTCATATTTTTATTTAGCTTAAATCGAGGATTTTCAATTTATTCTTTAATTGTGACGTATTAATGCGTTTTAATCCCGAATTAAACCAAACCTTAATATAAAATTCCCAAATTAAAAAATTAGACTTCTAATAATTATTTAAGTTTAACCCTAATTTTTCATAATTTTATAAGGCATAAAACTAGGCGTTTCAATTAACTCGTTAATTAGCGTTTCGTGCGCCGATTAAATCCTGAATAAATCCAAAACTCGTTATTTTGATCCCAAATTTTTAACATAACCTTTTTATGATTTATTCTACCCTTACAAGTCATGAGCCACACCCGTGAACCCATGGATTCAATTTTAATTCTTTAATTTCAGTTTTTGACACATTACCGAACCACTCGAGCCAATTTCTAATTTACTCGAGCCACGCCCGAGCCACCTTGAGCCAAAACCTAGCCAACCCATCTAGGGATCCTACTGTGAAATCCCAGCCCAAAAACCAGACCCTAACTCGCTCAATCACTCCTGAAACCGAACCTAAATTTTGTACGTGTGTTTGTGTGAGCTTCCTTGCACTCCTAGGACTCCTAACCCAACTAGGACTCTCCCAGCCGAGCCACCACCGAGCCCACCTATCCCTAACCATCCCTGGACCATGCCCAGACCATACCCAGACAAACCCAAGCCCCTGGCCCATGCAGCGAACCACCTGAACTCATGACAGCAACTTCTCGGCTAACTTGCTGTCATGCGCTTCTCCCCCACGTTTTGGTGTTTAGCTCGAGCCAAGTCGAGCCACCCTGCCCCAGCTTATGACCAGCCCCTCTAGGCGCCCTCCTGGACCCTTAGAACCCCTAGGACTCGATCCTAGCCCAAGAACCGAAACTCTAAACCAGCAGCTACAAGAACCAGCCGAGAAACCCACATGCACTATAACACTTGTTTGTGTTGCTAGGACCTAGCCCACCCAACCAGGCCCTGAACCATCCCAACTAGCACCCTTCTAGAACCCAAAGGACCTATCCTATCCCAGCCCAAGCCCTCAGGCCGAGCCTTTCCCCCTTACATAAACTACTGAAACCTGCGCTAGTTCCATCTTGCTGCAACTCTCGGGTGGAAGTCCTGCTTGGCAGGGACTCCTCCAACCTCACCGACTCGAGTCCTAGCATGGCTAGGACTCTACCCCTGACTCCTCCACAGCCCTGGCTAGCCTCGGGACCCAGCCATAGCCCAGCCGTGCCATGGAGAACCAACAACCGAACCCTTGAACACTTATGACAGTAACATGCTTCCAGTTCGTTTCTTTTGTTCTACTAGCGTGTGTGGTGTGTGTCTAGAGTCCCTTAACATGTATAAAACCACTCTTAATCATAACCTAAATCATGGCAGCCCTTAAACAACATACAAACATGATTTAAGAATCAAAAACCTTGCTTAACAATTCACGTTATGATCAAAAACGAAAATCTATCAAAGTAACACTTGTTTTCATGTTTTTCATGCATAAACAAATACTATGATGTGTTGATGGTTCTAGAAGGAAAGAATAGGCGTGTCTTTGTGTATTTTACGCACGAATTCTCGTTGACGAATCGAAGAACGACGGCGAGACTTTGGCTACAAGTTTTCCTGAAAGCTTCCTCGAGTTTTCTCCTCTAAATTTGTGGGTGTGTGCACGTGTATTTGCTGCTGGTGGGGAAGAGTTTTAAAACTCTAGGGGTGTGGGGCGTGTAGAATAGGTTATGGGGTAGGATTTAGTACTTTAAATACTTAAATTAACTATTCAAACAAGCTTAGGCCCATGAAAAAATAATTAGGCCCATTAATCTTAATTAGGGTTAAATAAAATTTTAGCAAAGTTTTGGTAAAAATATGTTTGTGAATTAAATAGCCGGGTTGTCAAAAGAGTTCGTATTTTTGTTGAAAAACCAACACCGATAAAATTTACGTCCCGGCGTATTAAATCATCTCAAAACCCCATATTTTCCAAAAATAAGAAAACCATCCACCATATTTTTAAATAATTAAAATAATTATAAAAACATTTTTTTTTGTTATTCAGTCATCGGTCTCCGTTCTTCGATCGCAACTTGATTAATTCTTAAAAATACAATTTTATGCATAATGACAATAAAATCCTGTTTAACATTTAATCATGCATATCACATAATCAATTAAGCAATTAAAATAATTTAATTAACCATTTTTCAGAATTCCTAGATTTAATTTGCATGCTGTTGGATTACGTCGTCTTAATTTTGGACCTTACAATTCCTCCCCCCTTAAATAAAATTTCGTCCTCGAAATTCGCTAATCCTAATAACCCATGGTTAAGATTCTAATATCCCAAAATCCATGCTTCCGTTGCTCTACTCTGATCTGAAGTTCTAAAATGTTCTTACGTCTTCTTGATCCTAATTAATTTCTAATAACTAATTTAACATTTCATGCAATAGTAAGCAATTATAAAAATGTTAAATGACTAGGTTACCCGTGATAAGCGTAGTGTCCGCCTCTTTTTCAGTTTCTTTAGCATTCATAGCATATGCTCGTCCTACAGTAGGTGCATTCTTCTTCGGGCAATCAGCAGCTTTGTGCTCTTCTTCCTTGTATATGAAACACTTAGAAGTACCCCACACACATGGCCCATAGTGTAAACGATTGCACTTCTTGCATGGTTGTCCTTCTGTAGGCTTTGGTGCCGCAGGTGGTGGCTTTGGTGGTCCTGGCTGCTGGTTTTGCCCTTGGGGCTTTTGAGGCCCTTGAGGTCTAGGAGGACCGGTGTATGGCTTTTTGTTAGGCTGATTATTGTTCTGATGTTGTTGCCTCTTACGTTGTAACTCAAAGTCAATATCCTTCAAGGATTGCTCAGCCTGATATGCATAGGTAACTGCTGTAGCATAATCCACAGGACGCATCATCATAACCTTATCCCGAATGGTAGGTCGTAGGCCATCAATGAAACGTCTAAGATTTTCTTCCGCATCCCTGGCGATAAGGGGTACAAAGTGACAACCCCTATCAAACTTTTTCACAAAATCAGCAACGGATACGTCTCCCAGCCGGAGAGTCATAAATTCCCTCTTTATTCTGCCTCTGACATCAGCTGTAAAGTACATCTCATAGAATTTTGTCTTGAATTGAGCCCAAGTGATGGTAGCAAGGTCAACACCATGCTCGGCTCCTTCCCACCATAAAGAAGCGTCATCCCTAAATAGATAAGTGGTACACCTCACACGGTCATCATCTCCCATGTCCAGATAGCGAAAGTGTACTTCAAGTGAACGTATCCAGCTCTCAGCAGCAAAAGGATCGGTAGTGCCAGAAAATTACTTCGGCTCAAGCCTCCGGAACTGCTCATAAATGTCGTGATGTGGCCTAGGTGGCTGTTGAAGGTGCTGCTGCTGCATCTGCTGTAGCTGCTGCTGTAGCTGTTGTTGCTGTAACTGCTGCTGCTGAATCTGCTGCTCGAAGAGGCGAGCCATCCCCTCAAGAGCACGTGTAGCAGCATCGGGTGGTGGTCCATTTCCTTGATTATTCACACTGTTCTCTACTCGGTTCTCATTACTAGGGGCACGTCTAGGAGGCATCTTATCTGAACGTTTTCCAAATTCTAACGTAACCAACATGCATTTAAATCTAGGTTTTCTAATCATGTGACATATCCTAATTCATTTTAGCAATTTAAGCATGGAAAGCATATATACTTAAAAAGCTAGTAAACATGTAGCGTAAACATATTATTCATGTCATCATGCAGGTAACATCGTATCAAATCATAAAGCATGTAAACTTACAAATTGAGGCTTGACGACTGATCTTCCCGGCGCTGATGGTGGCACAACCCTTTTCAGGACCTTTGCTCTGATACCAACTGAAACGTCCTGCCCTTTTTATTGCTTTAAAAGTACTGGAATTTTTTTTTAAACACTCAATTTTCGGCTATATACGTTTACCACATGAAATATTTTAATAAAATATTTTATCTTTTTAAAATAAAACATCAACTAACTAGCATTTTAAAAATCAAGTGCAATAGTCAAAGAATAGAATCGTCGCATGTTTACCAAACCTAAAAAACAATAATTTGAAAAGTATAGCTCATACTAAACCTCTCAAAAATATCCCAAAAAGCATAAATAAAATGTCGTAAAAATCTTTAACTTAAAATCATGAACTTAAATGCGGAAATAGAAGCGCTGGTCCTCGGGTTGTGTGCACCGACAGTCCAGCAAGTCACTCGTCAAGACCTCCAACATCCTAATTATTAATATCACCTGCATCAACACACCTAGTGAGTCTAAAGACTCAACACGTCCTACCTTTGATAACAAGTAATACGTAATACAGTTAACATATAACAGTGAAAAATACTTGTACTTAAAATATCATTTTCTTAATAATGCATAGTCTTTAAACTTAAACTTTTTCAAATCATAAACATTTCCTAAACATAACATATCACATAAACATATTCATAATCATATTCATATTCATATTCGTGTTTGTTGAATTCAGATCGTGATTGTGACTCGTATTCTTAATCGTATTGGGCGATGGATCCATCTAAAGAAAACCACAGTACTGGGCGGCGGGGGACACCAGCAACACTCTCACCGGTCAACTGGGCCCTGACCTACGTATTAACATATTCGTATTCGTCTCACGTATTCGTATTCGTATCCGTATCCAAGGAAACACGATCGTCGGGCTCCCACTGGGACCATAACCCTCACGTTTTTTCCAACATATTGTAGTCACAATCCCTTCACATCCTTCAACATGTTATCATCACTTAATAAAAACCATGCATATACATATCGTTTTATTTTGAAACCAAGCATGCAACATATCTTTTAAATGTCAACGTTAAATCATAAAAATTCCATAGACATTTAAAAATCATTATTTAACATTTTAAAATCATCAACATCCATAAACATTTTAAAATAAACATTTTAACATATTAAAAATCAGTAAACATTTAAAATAAACGTTTTAACATATAAAGATCATAAAAAGCCATAAACGTTTTAAAATCAACATCATAAAAATTCATAAACATTTGAAATAAGCATATTAGCACATAAAACAGCATTCAGGACACTGCCGTGACGTTTACTAATTTTTAGGTGTAAAAAGACCGTTTTACCCCTGGACGTGACGTTTCACATTTTTGACGTTTTCTTGACCCTAACATGTCCTAAATAATTATTTAAGCCTACACGAACTTTCTCATATTTTTATTTAGCTTAAATCGAGGATTTTCAATTTATTCTTTAATTGTGACGTATTAATGCGTTTTAATCCCGAATTAAACCAAACCTTAATATAAAATTCCCAAATTAAAAAATTAGACTTATAATAATTATTTAAGCTTAACCCTAATTTTTCATAATTTTATAAGGCATAAAACTAGGCGTTTCAATTAACTCGTTAATTAGCGTTTCGTGCGCCGATTAAATCCCGAATAAATCCAAAACTCGTTATTTTGATCCCAAATTTTTAACATAACCTTTTTATGATTTATTCTACCCTTACAAGTCATGAGCCACACCCGTGAACCCATGGATTCAATTTTAGTTCTTTAATTTTTGTTTTTGACACATGACCGAACCACTCGAGCCAATTTCTAATTTACTCGAGCCACGCCCGAGCCACCTTGAGCCAAAACCTAGCCAACCCATCTAGGGATCCTACTGTGAAAGCCCAGCCCAAAAACCAGATCCTAACTCGCTCAATCACTCCTGAAACCGAACCTAAATTCTGTACGTGTGTTTGTGTGAGCTTCCATGCACTCCTAGGACTCCTAACCCAACTAGGACTCTCCCAGCCGAGCCACCACCGAGCCCACCTGTCCCTAACCATCCCTGGACCATGCACAGACCATACCCAGACCAACCCAAGCCCCTGGCCCATGCAGCGAACCACCTGAACTCATGACAGCAACTTCTCGGCTAACTTGCTGTCATGCGCTTCTCCCCCACGTTTTGGTGTTCAGCTCGAGCCATGTCGAGCCACCCTGCCCCAGCTTATGACCAGCCCCTCTAGGCGCCCTCCTGGACCCTTAGAACCCCTAGGACTCGATCCTAGCCCAAGAACCGAAACTCGAAACCAGCAGCTACAAGAACCAGCCGAGAAACCCACATGCACTAAAACACTTGTTTGTGTTGCTAGGACCTAGCCCACCCAACCAGGCCTTGAACCATCCCGACTAGCACCCTTCTAGAACCCTAAGGACCTATCCTATCCCAGCCCAAGCCCTCAGGCCGAGCCTTTCCCCCTTACATAAACTACTGAAACCTGCGCTAGTTCCATCTTGCTGCAACTCTCGGGTGGAAGTCCTGCTTGGCAGGGACTCCTCCAACCTCACCGACTCGAGTCCTAGCATGGCTAGGACTCTACCCCTGACTCCTCCACAGCCCTGGCTAGCCTCGGGACCCAGCCATAGCCCAGCCGTGCCATGGAGAACCAACAACCGAACCCTTGAACACTTATGACAGTAACATGCTTCCAGTTCGTTTCTTTTGTTCTACTAGCGTGTGTGGTGTGTGTCTAGAGTCCCTTAACATGTATAAAACCACTCTTAATCATAACCTAAATCATGGCAGCCCTTAAACAACATACAAACATGATTTAAGAATCAAAAACCTTGCTTAACAATTCACGTTATGATCAAAAACGAAAATCTATCAAAGTAACACTTGTTTTCATGTTTTTCATGCATAAACAAATACTATGATGTGTTGATGGTTCTTGAAGGAAAGAATAGGCGTGCCTTTGTGTATTTTACGCACGAATTCTCGTTGACGAATCGAAAAACGACGGCGAGACTTTGGCTACAAGTTTTCCTGAAGGCTTCCTCGATTTTTCTCCTCTAAATTTGTGTGTGTGTGCACGTGTATTTGCTGCTGGTGGGGAAGAGTTTTAAAACTCTAGGGGTGTGGGGCGTGTAGAATAGGTTATGGGGTAGGATTTAGTACTTTAAATACTTAAATTAACTATTCAAACAAGCTTAGGCCCATGAAAAGATAATTAAACCCATTAATCTTAATTAGAGTTAAATAAAATTTTAGCAAAGTTTTGGTAAAAATATGTTTGTGAATTAAATAGCCGGGTTGTCAAAAGAGTTCGTATTTTTGTTGAAAAACCAACACCGATAAAATTTACGTCCCGGCGTATTAAATCATCTCAAAACCCCATATTTTCCAAAAATAAGAAAACCATCCACCATATTTTTAAATAATTATAAAAACTTTTTTTTTTGTTATTCAGCCATCGGTCTCCGTTCTTCGATCGCAACTTGATTAATTCTTAAAAATACAATTTTATGCATAATGATAATAAAATCCTGTTTAACATTTAATCATGCATATCACATAATCAATTAAGCAATTAAAATAATTTAATTAACCATTTTTCAGAATTCCTAGATTTGCATGCTGTTGGATTATGTCGTCTTAATTTTGGACCTTAAAACTGCACAGGCGAGTTTAGGGGCAACTCGATTTCTAGTAAATTATGTTGTGCACTGAAATATGGATCAATTATAGGTTCTGGGTCAGCAGGGATTGTTTCAACGCAGGTGTCCTTATCATATAAAGAAGTTGGTTGTCTGCTTCTTCCGCTGGTAACTTATGAGGGGTAATAAGTGGTTGAGCTTGGAAATATGAGATCGTTAATAGATGGTATATGCTGAGAAGTATTTTCTTGTTCTATTGCTTGTTGTTGCGGTGGAATTGGTGAGGAAAGATCAAATGCGGACTCTACTGTCACAACTTGTTCATAGAGGAAAGGTAGTAAGAATTTTTGAGTCTATAATCTGGGGAGCATAGACTTGAACTACTTTAGGGGCAATCGTTGATGTCAAGGGACTGTAGAACCTTTGCTATTGTGGTCAAAGGAGCTTCAGGAAGTGCCTCATAGTATTGCAAAGTCACTTGAGTTTTTTCAACATTCATACCAGCAAATTGTTGATCAATTTCGAGTTGTTGTGAGATGGAAACAATATGAGCTTTTACAGTTTATTCTTGCTGTTGGGGTTCAGAATCTCTTGGAGGAGATTGATCTGTAAGAGCTTCTTCAATCTATATAACAACTATTTGTTGAACTTTTGAAACTTGAGAAGGAATATAATCAGTCAGCAACTCTTAAGATGAGAAGTTTGTTCTTCTGATTGTTCTAACTATTTAGTATGTTCTTCTAGATCCATCTGTTCTGATGGGATTTCTTCTTGAAATTCTTCAATAGGAAGGGACAATTTTAGTTTGTGCTCATGAGTTTCACTCTCATGGACAGCCCATGCGCATTCATCTCCAATTGACTTATGACTGCAGAATCATCATAAGTTGTTGGCTCATGTGGATTGAAGTTCTTCTTTTTCTTGGTTAAAAATAGTCTTAGACCACTTCCTATTAGCATCATTGCTAAAATTTCTCTTCTTTTTATTGCTTCGGGGAGGACATTCTCGATCCATTCCAAAAATTTGATTATCTT
This sequence comes from Primulina huaijiensis, assembly GCF_012295235.1. NCBI lineage: Eukaryota > Viridiplantae > Streptophyta > Magnoliopsida > Lamiales > Gesneriaceae > Primulina > Primulina huaijiensis. The sequence continues at coordinate 12,132,014 of NC_133321.1, forward strand.
GAGTTGTCATTTGATCTAACTTCTTTAGAGGTTTGATCTTCTGAGTAATGACCAAATTTTCTTTTGTGCACCCACTTATCAAAATTATTCAGCTGAGTTTGTACTTTGTTTTCCACTTCTTGCATTGCCAAATTGATTCTGGTTTGATCTGCTGACAACGGCTTGGTTGATTCTACTAGAATGCCCTTGCTTTTTTTTCTTTTGAGTCAATCTGAGGTAAACATGATTCGTGGGAAATGATGTTGGTTTCAAAAAATTTGAAACCGGGTAAAACTTTGCTCATCAGAACAGTTGGAATGAGAGCTAGTCTGATGTTTGTTCATTGAAGTTTTTCATCATCTTATTTTTCTGGGTTCTCTTCTTTTTTTCAAAAGTTGGGGAGAAAACTTTTGTTAATGAGAGCTTCTCTTGATCTGAATCAATCCGTTTTGATTCAGGAACTTCAACCACCAGTTTGAGCTTAACTGTTCTTCTTCTTATTCTTTTCGACCACTTACTTCTTGAATTTCAAAAAATCGTCATTTGAGTTTATGTTCTTTGAATTTTATACAACAATGAACTTTTCAATAAGCACCTTGTGAGAATGCTGGGAAGAAGATGGACTGATGTTGCTTGCCTGGAAAGGGAGAATATGGTTATCAAAATGTTGAATACAATGGCAGACAAGTTTATTTTTGTCTCTGTAGTGATAGATATCATCATCTCCAGCGGCTCTACGGTGAAAACATCAAATGACCCAACTTTGGCAGTTAGATATTTGGCCACGATATCATTGACCAGCCTGTACTCGATCTTCATATATTTCTTCTTGCTGAAAGATTTAAAGGGGACACCTAGCAATGAGAACTTCACCTTCATTTTTTCAATGAATGCAGATGAAATACCATTGAATTCTATAATTCCTTCTGTGGGTAGAACGAAGATCTCTTTGAAGAAATGTTGGTTGATGGAGATTGTCTGCTCACTGATTGTCTGGTTTATGGCTTCATCCACGAACTTGTAGAAGCGAAGAACTGAGATAAGCCTTCCTCTTAGATGTAGTTTGCACAACCCAGAATCCTTTCAGTTGGTAGCTTCCAGAGATTTGAACATGGTGACCATGCTATCATCCAATATCAGATAAACTTCATCAAAGTTGATTTGAAGAGCTTTGCAAGTATAGGAAGACATATTTCGAGAGTTAGAAAAATTTGAGGCCAATAAATTTTTTTTATACGAAAATTTGATGGCGAAGATGATCAGAAAATAGTAACTAAAGTCTATGAAACCAAATGAGCATATATACGGTCGCAAGTAAGATAAACATGTCGGTCCACGTGTTAGCATGTTTGTGGAAATATTTGAAATTTGTAAAAAAATTGAAAAGACATAAACCGTAATTAAAACGGTAAATAAATGTGTCTATCAAACTTAAATATAATAAATTAAATAAAATGGAAAATTTATTGTTCTTATCATCTTAATCTGAAAATTTTCCCTAAGAACATGCATTATTAATTTAAATCAACAAGTCCAATAGTATTTCTAAAATAAGAAAACTTAGTATCAGATAGTGGCTTGGTAAAGATGTTTGTCACTTGCTGATCTGTTGAAACATGCTCCAATCAGATGTCTTTCTTCATGACATGATCTCTTATAACATGGCGCATGATGTCAATATGCTTGGTCATTGAGTGCAAAAAAAGATTATATTTTATTGCTAAATATTGGTGTTGTCACAGAATATTAGCGATTCATCAACTTGAACACTATAATATCTGAGTTGTTGTTGAATTCATAGTAATTACGCACAACAACTTACATCAGCTAAATACCCTGCTTTTATTGTTGAGGTAACTCTAAAGTTTTGCTTCTTGCTAAACTAAGAAATCAGACTGTCTCCCAAAAATTTACAAGTTCCACTTGTGATTTTTCTGTCAATCTTACAAACTGCATAATATGCGTAAGATTAACCAATTAAATTGAAACTGAAATCTTTTGGATACCAGAGTCCAACACTTGGAGCACTGTTAAGATATTTCAATATACGTTTAAAAGCAATATAATGTGATTGCTTAGTATTTTCTTGAAACCTAGCACAGATGCAGACAAAAAACATGATGTCTGGTTTGCTAACAGTTAAGTACAATAGCGAACCGATCAAAACTCTGTATAGTGACACATCAACTGATGGTCCACTTTCATCTTTGTCTAGTTTGATTGATGATCTCATAGGTGTAGAAGTTACATAATATTTTTACATTCCAAACTTCTTGAGAAGTTCTTTGGTATATGTAGCTTGATTTATGAAAATTTCATTATCAAGCTTTTTTACTTGTAATCCGAAGAAGAATGTCAACTCACCCATCAAATTCATTTTCAACTTTTCCTACATTAGCTTGGAGAACTTTTCACAGAGTTTGGGGTTAATTGACCCAAAAATAATATCATCAACATAAATTTGAACTAATAAAATGTGATCTAATTTATTGAATTTGAATAAAGTTTTATCAACTGTTCCGATGGTGAACTCAATATCAATTAAAAAATTGGATCAGGTGTCATACCAATCTCTAGAAACTTGCTTTAAGTCCATATAAGGCTTTGCCTATTTTAAACGCATAATTAAGCAATACATGATCCACAAATCTAGGAGGTTATTCTACATTCACATCTTCTTATAATAATCCATTTAAATATGTACTCTTAACATCTATCTTACACACTTTAAAGTCTATAAAAGCTATATAAGAAAAAATATCCTATTAACTTCTAATCTTGATACATGTACGAATTATTTTATCAAAATATATTCCTTATTCTTGCTTGTATCCTTATACAACTAATCTAACATTTTTTCTAATTAGATTACCATTTTCATCTTATTTATTTTAAAAACCCATCTGGTACGTATGAAATATCGATATGATGTTTTGGGAACTAGATGTAATACTTTGTTTATATTATATTGATTTAATTTCTCTTGAATAGCATCTATTAAGTTTGAATCAATTAAAGCTTCAGCAATCTTCCTAGATTCTAATTGTGAGATAAAGACAACATGCAAAAATTCATCAATTATTTGTTTCCCCGTTCTTAATCGAGCTTATAGATTACTTATGACCAGCTCAGCTGGGTGATTCTTACTCGACCGATAGCATGGTCCAAGATGATTTTGATTTTTAGTAGAAGGATCTCGTTCTTGAATTGGATCAGCTGATTCTGGAACATGCTCAGTTTGATTTTGAACTTGATCAGCTTGATCGGTTGTCTCTTCACCTTGATTTTCAAGTATTATCTAAATGTCCCCATCAACATGATTGATAGAAATGTTTGGTTCATGATGAAAATTGTCTGATCTTATCAATTGTCTATCATCGTCACATTCAGACCGAAGATTAATGATTTTCATTCTATTTGTAATATCGTTCAAGAGCGCATTGTGTGCATTTGGAACAACAGATGATTCGTCAAATATTACATGAACTGACGCTTCAACAGTTAGAGTTCTTTTATTAAAAACATGATAAAATTTGAGTCCTAAGAGTATTCCAGTATCTGATTTTACATCAGAAGCAATTAAATTATTTTTACCATTGTTATGAATAAAACACTTTACAACCAAATATTGGGAAGTATGATATTTCAGGTTGATTGATATTCTAGATTTGATAAAGTGTTTGTCTATGCTTTTTGTTGATCATCAATCAGTTTTGTGTGTAACATGCGGTGTTTATGGCTTCAGCCCAAAAGTGTTTTAATATCCCAGAATATTATAACATGGTTCGAGCTGCTTCCTTAAGTATTATTTTCTTTCTCTGAGCAACACCGTTCTGCTGAGGTGATCTAGTAGCAGAGAATTCATGCTTGATTCCATTTTCCTCCATATATATTATAAGTAATATGTTGGTAAACTCAGTTCCTCGATCAATTTTAATTCTGTCGACCACAACTGTTTTTTCATTCTATAAGCGCTTTAGTATCTTTATAAGTTGAGAACTGTTCTAATTTTTGGAACTTAGAAAGATAACTCCTACATATCTTTGAGAAATCATCGATGATCATCAGGGTCTACTACATTCCTCATAAGTTCATTACTGGTATAGGACCAAACAAGTTCATATGGAGCAGTTACAAACATCGAGCTGATGTAGTACATCCTTTTCTTTTGAAGGTTGATCTAACTTGCTTTCTCATCGGACATGATGAAAAGATATCATCTTGTCGTTTGAGAAATCAATCTTTGGTAGTATGGATACTAAGCTGTTCTTACTAAAATTAACGATGTTCTTAAAATTCAAATGATTTAACCTTATGTGCCATAACCAATTCTTACTAGTATTAATAGCAATAAAGCATGTTGGATCAAATGGTTTTCAAAAGACCGGACTATTTTATATGTATTATCAGTCCTATCCTATCAGCATGGTTTTACCATTTAGATTCTTGATAGTGCACTGTGTTTGTGAAATTCCACAATGTATCAATTATCATATAATTGACTTATGTTAATTAAATTATAATCGAGATTTTCAACCAAAATTATATCATTAATGATGATGTTACTATAGATAATCTTACTTTTACCCACATGTTTACCTTTTGAATCATCTACAAAAGTGATTTTGAGACCTTGATAATCGATGATTTCATATAGCAATTTCGCATTTCCTGTCACGTGCCTTGAACATCCACTGTCTAAGTAACAGATGAACTTCTTTAATAGCTCAGTCAGACTTACCTGAAATCACATATCAAAATAACTTTTGGTACTCATATCTCATCTGTTCCAGATCATATTAGTCTTTTTGGGACCTACACTTGAATTATCATCACATATTTTCCATTGTGTCTCTCCAATATGATGTATGATTATGCTGAAATCTTATCGGTGTTGTGTGGTGAATGTTTAACAAGACTCTATTTAGGCCTTTCCTTCGGATCAGAAAACATATATCTCTTATGAATTAGTTTGCAATTTTAGTAATGACTATGCTTAACCTTCATAGAGTTCTGTTTGATATGTCTCTTATCAAACTAGATTGATTTGGAATGAGGGTCATACATTCTTGCTTCGTAAGTTTTTGAGCCAAATTGACTTGTAATTCTCAGGTTTTACATACATAAGCCCACGATACATTCATTTGTTCTTTTGATAAACATATTGACAAACATTATTTATGGCTATACATGTTCATATATTGTGTTGGATATGACAAAATCTATGAGTTTAGATTTGTCTTTCTCTAAACACAACTGAGTATTTGTTTAAAAAGTGTTGCAACCATTACTATCAAAGCCTAAGACTGATTTGTCACAAGTTTGCTTTTGACCTTCATGCAGTTTTCAAAGTGAAACAGAAAATTTTGTTCAAGTGTTGACCAAATTGTTCAATATTTGATTTTCAATCTTTATTACTTGGACTTCATATCAAATATTTTCATTTTATCTCGTTAGCATAGCAACTTCGGTCTTAATACTATTTAGCTTGTTAAGTTATTCACAACTTGAGCTTCCAAACTTGTTTATCACACTTGTTTTCTGCTCTGACTTCATCAAACGACTGCGAAAGTGCTTTGTATTCTATGACAATTTCATTTAGTGCAATGATTAAGTCATCTTGTGTGAACTCTCTAAGGTAAAGTCAAATACCTCATCATTGTTAGATTCCAAGTCATCATTTTCCATTAGGTACTTGATTCACTCCTCATCACTCTCATTGGATGCATCTTCTGAGCTGGTGGTATCTGGATCCAAATCACTTGATGTTGATCTCTTCAGCTTGCAACAACTTTTGCTCTCTTTTTTCCACAAATGATTTCTTCTCAATTGTTGTCCTTCTCCTTTTAGATGACTTATTTTCATCCTTCTTCGGTCTGGTACATGCATTAATGAAGTGGTATGTTTTTCCACAGTTATAACAAGGTTGATCAAAAGAATTTGATTATTTCTTGTAAAAAATTTCTTATAGGAATTTTGAAAGTTCGTATGATTTTTCCTCATAAATTTTCTAAATTTCTTTACAAGTAGTGACACAGCCAGGGGCGGATCCATTAAAGGGCTATACTGGGCTGTAGCCCAGCCCACTTTTTTTTTTTTTTTTTCTACTTAAGTTAAAATTTTAGCCCATCCACCAATGTCCAGTCCAGTCCAGTCCAGTCCAGCCCAGCCCAGCACAGCCCAACCCATTTACATGCAGATCCAACTGTAAGAAAGTGTGTGTTGTAGACTCAGCCGCTCGAATCAAAACAAAACCGTTCTCCAAAAACTGGAATCAAACCATTTTTTCAATTTTTTTGATATTTTCCAATATCATGGCCTACCAAGTACCAACTGTGTTTCGTTTTTCTTTTTGGGTTGACATCACTTGCGAGGAAGAATAGGATACTCGAACCCATCCGTACTTATTTAAAAATTGCATGATGTGAATGAAAATTTTTAAATATGTATGATGAATTTTCAATTTTTAAATACTCAATATCATGAATTTTTGTTTTTTGTTTTTCTTTTTGCCGATTATTTGACACTCTATACTGAACGAGATTTAGCTAGACATATTGATGTAAATTCTATTATTGATTATTTTAAGAATATCGTAGAGCACAACTTCGTTGAACGATATAATGTAATTTTTTTAATGATAAATAACTTATCATATTGAGTTCAAGCCCCCTCAAACTCTTATTTCTGGATCCGTCCCTGACAACATCGTTGCTAAGTTGTTAAACTTTGATGGAGATTTTTTTGCTACCACAAGAGCTTTTTTGGATGAGAGGTTGATGGTTCTTCTTCGTTTCTGGTTCTCTTCGAACTCATAAACCTTCATATCAGTAAACCGATCGTGCAACTCTAGCTTGTTCAGATTTTTTGATTCTCACATGACATGGTATTCACAAGAGCTGCCAGCTCGATCACTATGCTGCTTTCATCAAATTCATTCATTGTCTCTCCAGCCTTCACCTTGATATTACCGAACTTTTGAATGCCCACCATCAACTTATTCTCCTTAGTATGGTCAATTCATTCACAAAGTTGAGTTAGTTTTTTCCTGATTTCTTTCGTAGTTGAACATTTTTTAAGTTTATTAAACATATTTTTATCTAATGTTTTATAAAAGATATCTTTGGCCACGTTATCCAGTTTGGATTTCTTTTTATCTTCAGCAATTAATTCCATCCTTGGATTTTCTACCATTTGATGAGAACATTCTGTTACAACAACTGTGTTTGCTTTCATTATCTTCGTAGATTTATCTGTGATGACATATCACATGTCATCATCTTGATCTGATAGATTTGCATGTATTCGAATTTTTCAGTCATCATATTCTGTTGAAAACATAGATATTTAGTTAAAGGAAGCCATGCGAGTATACCAGATATTTAGAGATCGAAATAAAACTTATCTGATACCACTTGTTAGGATCTAAAGTAACACTTTAGAAGGGAGGTAAATAAATTGTTAAGCAAATATGACAAATAATGCAAAATTTCAATCGTGTTAACAACTCAAGTTAATATTACAATCAAACAAAATAAAATGAGATACTAAAATACTAAGTGTGGAAATAGTTTAAAGTACCAAGTACATGTGATATATTAAAGTGCATCATATCGTTTCAGATAAGAACATATTATGCACATAAGATATCTGAAAATAAATAAAGGCGATGATTTGTTTATGGAAATGCTAAGACTAAGCTTCTACGTCTTCCCTTATTCTGTTTCCAGAAAGATTCCACTAAAAGATTTGATTTGTACAACCCTTAGTACAAACTCACTTCAGCTTGGTTCACAAACCCTTTGAGCTAAAACTCCTAGAAACTATTCTCTTAACTCAATCTGTTCAGAAAAAATCTTTTGAGAGACAAAGTGTGCACAATATGATTCTTAATTGATCTGATGGAACTTTGTGTGTGTACAAATCAACTTAAAGTAAACCTGTTTGGAGAGATACTGAGAATTCGAGGAATGTCGATGATAATCGATGAATCAGTAGTCTTCTTCAATTCATGCATCTCTTTTTATTAGTGTTGGTCCCCAATTTCAATAAATATATACAGTACTCATAGATTTATTGGGTAGCCGACAGTTGTGCAGAGGGTGCGCCGTTTCCTTGCCGTGTTTCTGGAAATAGTAACAATTAATTCAAATTTATTGAACATTAGCTGAAAGGGGTAACCAACAGATCTTTTGTATTGTCCTGATTTATAACTTAGAAATATACTTGGAGATAATTGTCTATTATCTTTATAGAATGTTGTTAGATCAGTTTGCAAACTGATTGTTCTGTTATAGAATAATGCAAACAACTTTATTCAGAATTGAACAACTGAATTGAACTACTATAGATGTGCGTAAGATCGGTTAAGTTGGATAGTTCGAATTGTCTATTCGTGTCTGTCCATTTCATCTTGTATTAGCATAGTTTAACTGCACTTGGTCAGCTTAATGGGTGAATCGCTTGAGGTGAATTATCGATAATCTTTTTCAGTTCAGTTTTGTTCAAATATCTGCATTAATTAATTTTGAACAAATTAAATCATTTTAGTTTGTGATAATCAAAACTTATATTCTAATTTTATCTTAACATTTATGATACTTTTTTATAAAATAAAAATTGAGTGTTTTAGTAATTTTTTGAGGTATTTTTTGTATTTAAAAAGTGTTTACACCAAGAAACCAAATGTAATTTGTATAACGTCTAAAAATTTTATAATACAGGAAAAGATAAATAAATATGTTTAGAAATTTAAAATATTCTTGAAAGTGGATAAGATATGTTATTTTATAGATAAATTACAAAATTACCTCCTTTGACTTTGCTTTTTCTTTTTCTACACTTTGTTCCTTTAATTTTTAATAGTTTTCTTTTTTGGGCCTTTTAGTGCATAAAGCCCATTGGTTCCATCGAGTTAGATTCTGATTTCGTTGCATATTACCAAAGGCATGAATGACAATGCAGGCAGTGTTACCTAAGCCGTTTATTATTACGATAAATGTCAAGTGAAATTGTGGTGATATATGCAACTCAAACATCTTAATACACAGGTACACTTGAATCTTGTTTCTTCATGATCGGATCAATTTTGACGGTTTGTTCGATCATACCTATACAAAAACTACTTACACGTCAAGATCTTGACATGTTTAAAAAACATGTATCGTTTTTTTTGACAAATTTCAAGATTCTGCTCGAACTCAACATCAAATGCTCGAGTAGGATCTTGAAATGTGTCTAAAAATGACATATGCCAAGATTCTAGCCGTGCAAGTGATACTTGCATGAGTAAGATTGTAAAACCGACACAAATATACACACTATCTCGTTACTATATTATCAATACTATTATTATTAAGTATGCACATATATGCTAATTAATTTTAGTGGGAATTAATATTAGATATCGAAGAAAAATTTCATTATTATAAATTCACTATCATATAAAATTATCTCAATCTTTATCCAAATGAAGTTTATTTTTAAATTAATGAGTATATCGCTCATCATCCAAAATTTATTACGAAACACCATAATTTTTTTAAAAAAAACTATCAAAAAAATAATCTATATAGTTTTCATTTTAATATAATCTCTTGAATTTTTACATAAAAAAAATTACTTAACAAAAAAAAAATTAGAATAGGTCTATCGTGAGATAGACGGTCTCATAAATTTATATCCATGAGACAGGTCGACTCATTCCATACATGCAATGGTCGTATCCGATATCCATCTCATCGGAGTTTTTGTCATTAATCTTTATAAGCCATATAATGATATGTATCAAGTGTCGATCGATATATCTCTCACATTGAACCCTAATTGTCGCAGCAGATAAAATATGATCCGCATCCATAAATACCACAACAATTTCAAGAAATCTGTTCACGTTCTTCATGTAAATTATAGATTAATTTCATCACATCAAAATTGCTTAATGCATGAAGCATGATAAATGGTGTCCGAAATTAATTNAATTATGTAAGGAGTTCACGAGACATGGGATGATGCATTGAAGAAATTATGTGTGTGTAAGTTATAGGATTTATGTTGGTTGCCTAAATTAGGTGTGGGGGGATTCATATTATTTATGGAAATTTTGGCCATATTAAATTAATTGAAGTTGTCATTTATTAATGTAGTTGAGTTTCGAGCGAACCTTCACAAGTATTGGGTTGGAGGTTCTCTAAAATTTGCATAAATATGTGACCAATTTAATGCTAGTCCATGACACACACCAAATCTTAAAGGATTCTTTATAAAAATGATTGGTAATTCTTTTAAGATGTTATGAGCCTAAATTAATTTCTCGAGTTCGATATTTTTTTTGGTATTAAGTAATTTTTATGTAAAAGATAATATCATGATGAAATATTTTAAAGTTAGATAATTATGTTATGGGAAAAGTAAATTTGATTATATATGTATGTCTCTTTGCGATATTGGTTTCTCATATTGTCAAATTTGGATATTAGTATGGTATGTTTCAATTGATTTTGGAAATTTATTTATTTTTTCTCATTAATACTGACGTGACATTACTTATATTACAATCATATCGATATCATATCAGCGTCACATCGATACTACATCAGTAACAGGTAAAAAAAATAAAAAATTAAAAATAACATATTAAAACTGAAATTTGGTAATATAAAAGACTAACATTGTAGAGTGATATTGCATTTTTTTTTCATATTTTTTTTTGAAACAATATAAAATATATTTTAAGTAATGAAATAAAAGGAAAAATTTGTTAGTGTCGGTGCAATAACTTGATTATTGTTAAATATAGAATGTTATGATAATAGATTTTTTGTTAAGACCAATATCTCAATCATATTTTATTGCTATGCCTATTTGTAAAGTTCTTAGTTATAATTAAAATATTTTTTCTTCTCATTTAGTTTATAACAATTCTTTTGTATTTAACTGAGTCGAATACAAAATTCGCTCAAAAGATTAGAGAGATTATATATATGGAGTAGGTCTCTTGTGAGACGGACCAACCCTACCGATATTCACAATAAAAAGTAATATTTTTAGCATAAAAATAATATTTTTCATGGATGACCTAAATAAGAGATCCGTCTCACAAAATACGACCCGTGAGACCGTCTCAAACAAGTTTTTACCATATATATGCTATATTATCTCATTCTTTTCATCGCGGTTTAACTAAAATTTCTGAATTATCTATACTACATTATTACATGTGAGATCTGTAGATATCAAAATATTTAATTATATAATTATCTTTTTTATGCTACTAAAAACCTCACCAAGTCACTTCATATTTTGCATAGAAAAAAATCTAAACAAAACTTCACTTTTAAATCAAACAATTCTTCTAAATTGAAAATACTTTCTTGTAAATTTTTTATTATTATTTGATCAAATTAAAAATAATAATAAATTATGCAACATGTGTGCATCTTTTACTAGTGTGTAGAATGTGTGTGTGGTAATCAGGTGGGGTCTTGGGACGAAATTTTATGCTACATTTAGTGTTCCAAATCGTGTTAATACTTTGTTCAAATAAGTTTCGTTTGGAATGCACTAAACATCATGCATGAATAAAATAGAATAAGTCACATACAAAAACATTCAATTCATCTATTTTTTTAATTAAAAAAATCATCAATATTTTAATCATTTTTCGTACGTGTGATATAATTTATGGTTGATTTGTTTTTTAAAAAATAGATGAATCAAATGTTTAACTAATGATAAATTATCTTTTGTTCATACATTATATTTAATAAATTTAATTTTTAATAACTTTCGTAAACGATATTTGTTTGATTAAAATATATCAAGATATATAACAGAATTCTAGTAGAGGATTTCTCCCCGTGTCCGTGCATTTCTCGATAAAAATTCTGTTACGATATTACAGAGTTACTGCACTCTTCAGCATGTTTCCCGCTTCTTCTTGAATGTAATCCTCTTCGATCTGACCCTTTTTGTTTCTTTCTGTTTTGCGAGGGACTATTGCATTAATTTTGTGTGGGTATGAAGCGAACTAAACACAGGGCCTTAAAAAAGGGATAGACATAGATATATACAATACACAGTAACACATACATGGTATATATATACAGAAGAACTGGGAGCATGGTGGTGAGACCTGAGAAATAGTGAACATAGAACAGAGTGAGCGTGAAGGGGAGAAGGGTGTTAATACCGATGGACACTCCAGAGAGGAATAAGAATTGCTATACCAAATATGAGGTTTGATTTTTCTTTTGGGCCTTAAAGATTGCTTTTTTTGTTGGTATGAACGTATGGTTCATTTTTGCTGATGGGTTTGTCCTTTGGTTGAATTCGGGAATTCTGAAGTGGGGTTTGGGTAATTTTTGTTGCAGGTTTTTGTTTTCTGTTCCTGGAAATATGGTGTTCTTTGGTCTTTGGTCAGTTATGCATGTTACCAAGATTATGTCGATATGGTTTTTTATTTATTTGTTTGTGCGGTTAGTTTGTGTGATTTGAGTTTCAATATAAGTGTAGCAATGTTATCTTGGTTGGTCATATTTTCAAATTTTGGCTTATGGAAGAGTATTATGAGAAATAAATTCATATGCTTGGTGAAAGTCCTTTCTTTTTACATGTTTTTCAGGCATAGTTTATGATGAATCGGATTTTTTAAATTTTGTTTGGGCAGTGTTTTTCATTAGTTCTTGGTGTTGGGCAATAGGGATTTTAGGTAATTATAATGTTTGCTTTCTCCATATGTTTGGAGAATCTGGTCTGATTTATTGCAATGTTTTAGCTTTCTTGACATATTTTAGCAAACTGGTTATGTTCCCTGGTGTTAGATTGATCTGTTTTATGATCCTTATTATTAAATTTCTTATTCCACATTCTTGTACATCTCTCAACTGTCCATAATTAAGGCGCTTAGAAGATTTAAGAAATCGATTTCCTGGCTTCATCAATCACAGTGATATTCGATTAAATATGTCTTCTCCAGATTTGCATGTATTCCTGTCAACATATTCTTGCTTTTGTTGTTTCATTCGTTGTAAGAATGCAAATTAAAAGAGATGTATTTATTAATGGCCTTTCAATATGGTTTTGTCTGGTACAATTTTTTGGCAATGATCCGACCTCCATATTGCATGCAGGAGTCTCCCATTTTCGATTTTCTCAACAGTCTTTCGCCTATCAAGCCAGTTAAGTCCATACATATGACTCAGACGATCAATCCGTTTACTTTTACGTCTCTTCCGTCCATTTTTACTTCCCCTCATGTTGGTTCACTCTCGAGATCTAGATTTCTTCGATGGTAATTTGTCCTATTGATTATAATATTACATATTTTCTCCTTTGGTATCATGTCCCTGGCAAGCCTATCTTGTTTAAACATTTCCTTGTTTCCAGGCGTCAGCTTTCAGATTCATCAAAGTTTGAGTTTTCTTCTGATGATGGGAGCACAGTTCTAACAAACAGGATGGCTGAGAATACTTCTGAGAAATTGGTTGAACAAGAAGAAAATCCGGATTCCAGGCTATTTCTTGGTGAAATTGATGATGATCCATCTTATGATATATCAAAGATTGGTGCCGAATTTGCACATAGTTTTGATTATAAGTGCAGCAGTCCTAGTTGTGATATTAAAGTCGAACAAATGGAAGAGTGCTCTACAAATTCACCAACACTTTTCCCATTCATACAGAAGCCTTCTCGAATGGATTTATGTGAAAATGAAGTGAATCTTGCGAGGATACGCCAAACAGAACAAAATAAAGAAGTCATATCTTGTGGTTGGGAGAATATGATGTTTGATGATCCCCATCTTTTAAAATTTGAATCACCAAACCATAAATTGTTACACAATAAACCAACTGATCTAGGAGCAATGTTCAGAGAAGGAAGTGAAGCAGAGAATATGGCTACTTTGCCTGATAAAGAAATTGAGGTTTTGGAATTAACTGAGCCCCATGATATATTTACTTCGTCGAGGAACGATTCGAATGAAAAGAAGGATAACGAGGTAAAAGAATTAAGTGCTTGAACTTTGACTCAAAATTAGTTCTACTAATTTTTGATTCTGGTATCATGAGTTTCAATTCTGAAGGTCCATTTCCAAGCATCTGATGTTGCTTGGCCATTGTAAATGATGTATTTAACTATGTTTTCCCTTCAATATAAGACATGTGATGTTCCTACCCATGTTTCATGAAGATTTAAGATATTCTCTTTAGAATGTAATTTCTTTTACCTATTCTTATAGCAGATTTCCGTTTCTTACCAAGGAATGAGAAGACGCTGTCTCATTTTTGGGGCGTCAGAAAGTCAAATGAACCATTTGGACGACAATGGTGGTTCTGATTCTTCCATGTTGCAACAATCAGCTGGCAGTACTTTCTTAAGTGACCAACAATTGGTATCAATTAATATGGAAAACGAGTCTTCAGGGTGCATTTTAAGTAACACGGGCCTGCACCTAAATGGTCTTGCAGCAGCTCAAAAGGACTCCAAAATTGACGAGAATGAAGCTTCTAATTCTCGGAGATTACTGATTGGATCTTGCTTTTCTGTCGATTTTAATTCCTCGGTTGCTGATCAAGAATTTCAAACTTATACATCGGATTTTGCCTCATTGAAACGGGAAAGTAATACTCTCGAAAATGGTGTTTTGCCTATGGAAGATGATGGCCAGGTATCTGGATATGTGGCAGCTAAAGAGATCAATCAAAATAGTCCTAAGAGGAAAAGGTATGCGTGCTTGTTTGTTCATTTACGTGTTTTTAGAATATTGTCTGGCATAGCGAATCATTCGAGCTATAGTTGAGATTTTGTGTTTTTTGAAAATATCAAGTTTTTCTTGGTAGATTTTCACAAATTCAGATAATTTTGTTTCTCGGATTGTCCACAACATGAAATAAATTCTCAGGTGTAGGTCTGAAAGACCAGGAGATGGTGAAGCCTGCAAAAGATGTAACTGCAAGAAGTCAAAATGCTTAAAACTGTAAGTTTTTGAAATATTCTCCATTTCTTCCAACGGCAAACCTTTTGCAATCAAGTATTTCTCTGTTTTCACAATATTTTTATTTAATTCATCTTCTCGACACAGGTACTGTGAATGCTTTGCTGCTGGCATTTTCTGCATGGAGCCATGTGCATGTATAGATTGCTTCAACAAACCTGTCCATATAGACACTGTCCTTACAACCCGAAAGCAGATTGAAACAAGAAACCCCCTTGCTTTTGCTCCCAAGGTGATCAAGGCCTCAAATTCTCTGCCCGAATCATGGGTTAGTTGATAAATTTTGCACATCTCGATCTTTCTCGCTAGGTGATTTGATGCCTTGCCATATTTTGTCCAACTGTTCATTACAGGAAGACCTGAGCAAAAGTCCTGCTTCAGCCAGACATAAAAGAGGATGCAATTGCAAAAAATCAGGTTGCCTCAAGAAATATTGTGAATGCTATCAGGTAATTTACGTTTTATGCACATTTGATCAATACTTTACGTATCTTTCTTTACTTTGTACTGAGACACGATGAAACTTTGTTAGGGTGGGGTTGGATGCTCCATTAATTGCAGATGTGAACGTTGTAAAAACACGTTTGGTATAAAGGACGGTAAGTGCACTAATATTTTACTTTGGTATGTTTGCTTTCATGTGATCAGCAATTGTTCTACGTCTCATATACATCATAATAATCGAGACAAAACACTTCAGTTGAGTTTAAAACATATGAAACGTATTGTTACTATCTGCCATAGTCTTTGTGCAACAACAAGTGCTCCGTCTTAACTTTGTGGTGTACATAAGACCACGGGGTGGATTCACGGTTAGAGGGTTTCTCAAATTCGGTGTAAGCAACAGCTGTGTTTTGGTCTCCTGAATGACGCCATTTATTTGGTCTTTGAGTCTAGAGAGACTCCCCGATTCCGAATACTAAAAAAATGATAGAACAGGCATTCATGTCCTATTTAGAATTATAACTTTGATCTCCCCAAAATAAAGTTATTATCACTTTGAAACATTTGTTACTTCAAAATCAGGACCTTGTTTATCAACCATGGAAGCTGATTCTGAAGAAGATGAAACAAACCTCATCGAGAAAAGTGTGCTCGGCAGAAGTCTGCAGAAGACCGACCTCGAGCAAAACTTGGGTTACACACCTCCAACGCCTTTACAGGCAGTAAGGTACATAAACACTCAACTCACTATATTGGCTACCCTTATCTATAATACTATTACTCTATATAAACTCCACATTCTTTACATAAAATTCCAGGCAATCAGTTCAACTTCCATATTTATCAAACAAGAAAACACCTGCATCATCTTTCCCTTATAACAGCTCCTCATCTAGCTTTTACGCCAGTCAAATACTCCAGAGACCAAACTTCTTTCAAATTCCATCACGCTTAGATAAGCGACTTCAAATGGTTAAAGAAGATGACATTCCCGAGTTTCTTCAAGAAGGATCATCGCCTATTCCTTGTATCAAATCAGTATCTCCCAACCGGAAGAGAGTTTTGTCTCCTCACAGTGTACACCTGTCTTCTCCTGGTTTCAGGAGTAGTCGAAAGCTGGTCCTTCAGTCCATTCCTTCGTTCCCTTGTCTCACCTCTAATCAGTGAGATGATCTGTTTTTAGCCGATTGATCGAGGAAATGATTCGATTCTCCTTATAGTTATGGAAGTTGGCTTGATTTTTTGTGTATTGTATAGTAGTGTTGTCACTTTTTGAAGAACCAGATTCTAGTTTGTTTTGCTTGGTGTACCAGCAAGTTTTGCAAGAGTTGCAATTTTTGTAATTCAAGAGATCAATTAGCTATTGTCTGTGTGTACAAATATTCTTGCCTTATAATTTCTTTGCTAATATTAAATTTTATTTGATAGTTACTCCTCGAGACTTACAAGAATACTTGATGTGTTTCACCTTATATGCTAGTTATCAGGCATACCTGATATTTGTATGTAGTTTTCATATCTTAAAAAAGATATAATTGTTAGCACCGTATCAGTTGTCCTCCAACCGCCTTAAAAAATATAAGATATGTTATGATCGAGTAACATACGGGAAGTAACATTTGTTTGATGTGATTTCAGAATGTCATTTGTAGAATTACTTGAATTATATGGTATGAGTTAAATTACATGATAGTATGAGTCAATGTGAATCTGTAATGCTCGAGTCGATTTTATTGAAGATAAATATGTGAGAAGTACACACACATTGTTGAATCATTGGTTAATCAATCATAGCATATGGAGCCTCGTTTCTTTGATAATATTTTTGTATAGCCCATTGGCTTGAGCGATGATTGGAAGGAAACACATGAGAACGTGAGATTATGGTTGGAGAACCAGAACCGTCCTGTTAAGATCAGATCAGAGTTGGTTTATGAGAACCGGAATCGATTCCACGAGATAACTAGAACTGGAACCGGTCCGGTTAAAAGAAGAAATCATCACACTTTATCTAAAAAATAAAATTTCTCATAAAATATCATAAATTTTAAAATTTTCAAAAATTATATTAATTAAATAATTGCTTTAATTAATTATCATAAAAGTCTTATGAAAAGTTAAATTTTTCAATTTTTAATATCAATATAATATTTGAAATTTTCATATAAAAGTTAGTTAAACTAAAAAAAAATATAATAACAAGAAATTTTTTTAAACAAATAATTAAATAGATTTAACAAAATTTTATTGTACGAGTTGGTCGGACCGATGAAATCACTTTCCATTATAGGTTTTGTTGGGCCAAACCAACTCTTGCGTAGCCCAATTATGATAGGAGATTTTTTTATTTTATTCAACGGAGCAACTATTGCTTTCCAACAATTTTCATCTAATATGAGAGATTATGACTCTTATATTAATTATGATATTAACCACTGCCATCTTTACTAAAACTTATAGTTTGTAATAACGTTACAACTCAAATATTTTAAATTGTACAATAGTTCAACCATCACATTTCGATAGTTGGACAATTATTAGTTTCAGCAGCCAATTCGATCATATAAAAATAAGTGTATTTTTTTAAAAAAATTCTGGGTTTGGGGTCGGTTTTTTTGTTGGGTTGTGGAAACGGTAGCAATCTTGATTTTGATAATAACAAAAATTGTTGTGATGTTTTTAACATATTTATTCAAATTTGTAGTTGCAAAATGTCAAATTGGAACTTAAATAAAGTCAAACTGAAAATTTGACGAGGTCAAGTAGTTCGATGTTATCTCACAAACCATTATTAATCCCTTTTTCTAAACTCGGTCTCAATTCTAACACCCTTTCTAAGAAAAAATGACTATGAACTTCCCCATCCATATAAAAAAAATTATGTACACTCTGAACCCAATCGTCTTTTCATTGATGAAAATCAGTAAAAAAAAAAATTAAACTAAAATATGATATTTAATTACCAATTGTTTCAAAACTGATAAAAAAATATTTTGAGCATAAAATTGAAATAAATTTGTTATTATAAACACCTACCTTAAATTTTTGGGGTACTAATTTAAGAAATTTCAGGTACAAAAATATTAAATGAACATATTGATTTATATATCTATGGTTTCAAACGACTTAAATTGAGTACAAAATCATGATTTAGGTTTTCAGTCAAGTGAAATGAAGTGTAAAAAAAATAAAGATCATATATTTTTATACTCTGAACACCTGTTTTTACTAAATACACCTGATACAAATGAAAAATATATCCTTTTGTACCTTTTCTTTTTAAAATTTTCAATATTTATATTGAAACTTTTTTATATCAGTTAAAAAAACAATTTTTCCGTTACATTTATTAAGAAAATCTATAATATATTATCTTTTTCTCTACTATTAATTTAATTTTATCTTTTACAAAGTTTAAAAAGTTTAAAAATCTTATAGTAATATTTTATGAGTAAAAATTTTATGCTAATTACACGGGGAAAATTGTAGTTTTGAAAGAAAGAATAATTGTAGTGTCCAAATTGTATGTGGCCCCCCTTTCTACACAAGTTCTACGCAACAACATTTTCCAACAATTTAAAATGTTTGACCACCTAAACATAATTATAGTATAAAATCAACACATACAATAAATTCAATTAGATAGAAAAAGAAATTTTAAAAGACAACAAATCTTAAAGTAAAAGTCGTCTAAATTCATGTTTTGATCTTATATCCTATATATTAAAATTAGATCTAATAGAGGCAAACAACTTGGTGTTATGATACGCTTTTTATTTAGTACCAAATTTATCCTCGTGCATTTTGATACATTACAAAATTGCACAAGGTGTAACACTTGCATTCAATGGTGGAGTACCGGTTTTAAGAGGTAATAACTCTTCTTGTAAATCATTACGAACAGATCTTTCTCCTTCTTCGATCGTCAAATCAAGAGTATGATCAGAAAGTTTATTCTCGTATAGATCGTACTAGAGATCTAAAAGAAGTTTACGTCGAGATTGGATCGCCAGAATTTTAGAAAATCTGACGGTGTTGCCGCAGCGCGATGGAAGAGTGATGGCCAAAATTTCGTTCTCCAAAATATGGGGTGACAGGAGAGAGATGAAAGAAAAATTATGTAATTTATTTTAATCCTTAATGAAATATTTATATGTTTTAATTCTTGATTTAATAAAAAATCCTACTTCAATTAGGATACAATAATTTCATTATTCAAAATTTCTCATGTATGCAATTTCTATACTTGAAAATACCACGCATAGTCAAATCATTATGCTTTTGTAATACAATATATATAAATTCATATATCAATATACACGCAAAAATATATACTTTAAATAACTTTTATTTAATTACTCAATTAATTAATTAATCTATTTTAGATTTTTCTAGAGTGTTTATTGCTCTTAGTAGCCACCATTAATAACATCATTTTTAAATTAGTAAATTCTAAATGTCCTAAATAAATAATTGCGACCTCATTATAACTCCATTGACGATCAGACAACGTCGATGTGTCGAGGGCATAAATCTCGTTCATATAATGAAAAATGAAAATTTCGAAAGAAAATTTTCCACTGATTCATTTTTAATAGCTGTCAGTTTTGTTAACTCATTAACTAA
This sequence comes from Primulina huaijiensis, assembly GCF_012295235.1. NCBI lineage: Eukaryota > Viridiplantae > Streptophyta > Magnoliopsida > Lamiales > Gesneriaceae > Primulina > Primulina huaijiensis. The sequence continues at coordinate 12,152,058 of NC_133321.1, forward strand.
AACATATAGTTCCACTCTCGTCATTTAATTAGCTGTTAAGCTAACTTACACACATTCCATTAAATGAAATCAATTTATAAACTCTTTTTTAAGCAATTTGTTTGATTTTCATTAAACTACAATCGCCAAATTCAACTCCTTGAACTTGATTATATCAACGAGAACACATAATCTAATACTTATGTGATCTTCAATGGTTGAGCGATACAACTAGCCATGAGTTCACGATTTCATGTTATTCAGAATAACATTTATTCTTATTCGGGCTTACCCTAATTAGTCTCATTCTTTTCATCAACCCTTTGATCAAGCACGTCAGAACTCAAGTCTGATTACACAATTAGACCATGGTAATAAGGTCTAATGACATCACCCCATGATCCATTAGGTATCATTGATAGTGTCTGCAATAACCTTAAGTTATGTCTAACATACAGTACGGTCCCTTCAATTCTTATACCTCGATCGAACTTGTAACCATTGGTATATCGAGAGTTGCAAATGAATTCGATAACGATGGAATATATCTTTGAGTCTTACAGTGACACAGTACGGGCAATTGAGGAAACACCTTCCAAAATGCACATGTCTTACTTTTGCCAGAGATTCCTTGCACTATTAACTCATCAGATCACATAAGATATCTTCACTCGTAGGTGAGCCGTGAATCCCCAACTATAATACATTGAAAACCTTGTCGACCGATGATCCTCAATAGAGTCGATAAACGGATTAAAGTGCATGCTAGTACGTAGAACCTCTAAGTTCTTCCGGGTCAGAGGACTAATGATGTATAACTATAATAGCGGACTATTTCACTCGAAAAATGATAACCACTTGGACAGTTCGATGAAAGGTTGTTCAATAAATCATCGAATAATCACTCATCTATATGAATGAATATCTTAATGCCCTTACCGATAAAACATGAAATTTTCATAACAAATGTTAGTCTTAAGCTCAAGCGATCTTTATTCTTATTTTAGGCGGCTGAATCGACTAAGAACCTGTTTAGAATATATGATACACTTCCTAATGAGTTTCATGATCTTATGTTGAGAGACATATCTCATGTTATCTATAGTATATTCAATGACTTTATATATACAGCTTGTATGAGAATACAGATAAATACTATAATTGGATAAAACCATAAAATTCTATTAAAATAAATATTATTTTTACATGAGAGTCGATTAAAGCTCAATCCAAAAATTGACATGCTGGACATCTACTCTAACATTCGAATGTCAGTACATAAGAACTTTTTGGAACCCGTTCAGTTATAGAATTTATAATGTTTCATAAACATTGGAGTTAATCTCAATAGAACTAATAATTTTTTCAGATTTAATCATTTTATTTGTGTGTTATCAATTATGATCCAGCTTGGTTGACATCTCGTAGCATGCCTTAAAATCTTGATAGAAACCAATAAAAAAACAAAGAACCTTTAATTAATCACTCTAAATGTGATGATCTACAAACAAAAAACCCATAATTTTAATACATATACATAATAATTAATAGTATTGAAAACATTGAATTAAGCAAATGCAAAAGATGGAATTCGAGAAAAAAGAATTACTCCACATATAAAATTGAAAAGCCGGATTTGCTTTGGAAATTTTAAAGATTTAAATTTCACGGTTTCCAATTTATATCGAAAAAATATTTTCTTTAAAAAATGAGTGATGAACGTTGTGCGACAAGAAATGGAAATTCAAATGCTCATGATCAGCAGTTTTTTTTCCCTTCAAATCTTTAATCTAACATTTTCAGAATACACTATCATTTATGAAATATCTTCAAATACAAATATTAAATAAAAAATGATGGCATAAAATTTTATTCAAAAAATTAACTATAAAATTTAATGAATATTATAACAATAAAGTATTTAAATAATTGGATCCCTGAATTAAAAATTTTAAATGTAATCTTTTTCTAAAACCAAAAATGTATTAATTTTCAAACAGTAAATTTTTGAATTAGCATATTATATTAGAGAAATATTTATAATTTTGTATTTAAGTTTTTATTTTATGATATTTTTTCCCTCATAAAACGAAAGGTGGATGATATAAATATAAATATAAATATAAATATAAATATAAATAATTAAAAATAGACTTGGCGGCATATGAATGGCGGAGGGCCCATGCTATACCACAATTGTGTAAAATGATGGGCACTTTCCCTCAACTCCCCCAACAACATCCATAATAGCATTTTGACTCCCCCATACCCTTTCCTTCGACCAGTACTGTTTTATAAATCTCCATTTCAATATTTTCCAACTTCATCCTTTTTTACACACCAACATCATCATGGTTACACTTTGTGAATCTTCTTTTCTTGCAATACTTACTATTGTTATTCAGTTCTACGTTGCCACTGCGGCTCCTTTTGACTACATCCCCACGCTGCCTCCTCTCTTCGGTTTGTATATTAAGTTTTTTCGAAATCCATAAGTCTTTTAAGAAGTTATATTTTCAATTTCAAACAAAAAGATGTATATATATATATATATATATATATATATATATACATAGAGAGTGCATATCCAACTTTCGACGAGTTATAATCACGTGAACATGTTGGTTGTTTGTTTATAATCGGTTTCTTTGTTTAACTATTTTAGGTGTTAGATTTTTTTTTTTGTATATATATCATAGCGATTATGTTAAAAAAATCCGCTGGTTTTTTAATAATATCTTTCGATAATTAATTAGAATTTTAGTCTTTTTTCTACGTGACGCTAATGTGTTCAGTATAACAAAATGAAATTAAAGTTACATGACAAATATATAATCTTGATAACATAACAGACCAAAAAATCGCAAGACGTCAAGTATAGATGACGAAAAAACAATTTTCCCTTTTATTATATTTTTCACTATAATACCAAGATGATTATTTTACATCTCTTGTTGATCATAATGTAGCACAGATTATATGATTATTGGGGCAAACTTGTGGAATTTATATGTTCATTGTTGAGTATAGGGGGGGATCCTTGCCAAGGCAACGTGTGTGGGCGAGGTTTTTGTTCTGTCACAGATAACAGTACTTTTGGTTACGAGTGTGACTGCGAAGATGGTTGGAGACAAGCTCGTTATGATGAAGATGGTAGCTTCTTGAAGTTCTTGCCTTGTGTTATCCCCAATTGTGAGATTTTTTTCTAGTTATTTTGTTTAATTTATTCTAGATTATATTTGAAAATAAATTATTTCATATATTGATTTTAAAATACTAGGTATTAAATCACAAGTATTGGCATATTTATAACATTTTACCACATTTTTTTTAATCTATGAGTATATAAAATCTTTCAAAAGTTTACAAGAAAATATTAATTACTTATACACAAGCATTAAAGTTAGGGAAAAATGCATTTTTGGTTATTTAATTTTGTAGCTTTACGATCTTGATCATCTATGTTATCATATTTCAATTTTAGTCTCGCATCTTCCTATTTTTGGCAATTTCCACCTTTCTTCATCGAGAGTGCAGATGTGACACTACACACTTCAACATCGCATCAGCACTATATTTATTTCAAATCAGAAATAGACAAACATCATTACCAAAAAAACAATTTTACTTTATATTATTTCAAAATTATCATTTTGAGATAGATATATATAATATATCCTTTGTGTTCAACAGGCACAATCAACTACGCCTGCGAGGATACTCCTACACCGGATTTGGACGACACACAAAGAGAAAGACAAGCTAATCTATCCATCTTCGACTGTAATAACAATTTTACAACTTTCCCATGATTTCGAATCCATCGAATAAAATATATATATACGATAGTGATATAAAGTTTATTGGATTTCTTGGTTGTAGCCTGCTTCTGGACTAATTGTGGGGGAGGTTACTGCAATCAGACCACTCCATTTACGCACAGCTGTGAATGTGAAGAGGGCTACTACAATCTGCTCAATTCCACCATTTTTCCATGCTTCAGAGATTGTAAGTGCATTTCTCATCAAAATGATTTCATTAATAATGAGGCGGATTCAATCTAGATCAGATGGATCGTTTTTGTTGCAATATTTCTTATTTCACGCGGATTTTTCGATAAAAACAATACAGTCTCAATTCTGTATTTATTCCTTTTCTTTCTGAGACCTATATCTTGTCTCAGAATTTTTATATTTTGAAAGGGTACGAGTTTCATTTATTTTTTCCACAAAGTTTACATTTCCCAAACTGTATTCTGTTGAGTTTAAAAAAAAAAAAAGGTTTGTTGATATATAATTATACTGATTCTTTTATTTTACGATCTTAGGTTCGTTTGGAGCTGGTTGTTCAAGCTTTGCTTTCAACTTTACCAACACATCAAATTTTCCAAGCCATTTGCCAGCAGTTGATCTGTTTGGTCGCACGAGCCATGGTTAGACTCTACATACCCCTTCATACGGCAATACGATATCATATTTTGGGTTCAATTTTTATGTTTCGGTATCAAACATACTTCATGCTGTGGTATTATTATTTTTCTGCCGGAAACATTACAATTTTATTCATGTAATTAACTTTTCTGTTTTCTAATTTCAGTCTTAAAAAAATTTCACGTTAGAGTTTTAGTGCAAAAAAAATTAGTCCTTATTTTCACTTTTAGTTATATTTCATTGGAGTGCTTCCGGCTTCGAACACATCAGCAATGTCCAACACGACATGAATATTTAGTTGATTTGTTTATTTTATTTTTGCATGCATGTATATGTTATTCATTTTTGGTTGTCTGCAGTGGGTATCTTGATCCCCAGCGTGGGATTTACTCGGTTGATTATCGCGGTTGCAGGCTTGGCTTGGTTGTATGGAATTAATTAGCAACATTTAGGATTCAGTGTAATTTGAGTTCTGGTTGTTTGGTTATATTGTACCATTTTAGAATTAATATTTTCTTTTCATGTGGACGATAATATATATGATTTCCATGCAAAAATGTTATACTTTTATTCCTTCCATAATTAATACATCAAGTTGATGTTTTATATTAAATAATCAAATAAATCTAATTAAATGACGATCAGAATAAAGAAATTTTGCGTAAAAATATTTTAGATATGATATAAATTTTTAAACATTATTTTGCTTAATTTTTTCACGATTAATTTGATTAAGTAATTATTTAAGTCCAATAATTTGTTCTTATTTTTAAAATTATATGGTATTTTATTATGAGTTTTTTTATTATTAATTTTTTTTTTTTTTGGAATTACTTAAGAACTGAAAAAAAAATCAATCCTTGATTTGACTGGACCGTAAATTGGGTCGCATTGGGATCTGATGGAATTATGGCTGGTCTCGAGACTATAGGATATGAGAAAACACCAGCTATGAGGTAAGAAAATCATAATACGCTAGGGATCGAAGTAAGAAGCACTTGGCCTCTTTTCACCACTTCATAACACTTAAAAATTTTTCACTCTTACACCATTTCATCACTTCACACAACACTTAAAATTTTTTTTCCCCGTACACAATTTTATCACTTTCACACAACACGTAAAATTTTTCTAACCACTTTATAACACTTAAAATTTTTCTATTTTACACGATTTTACTACTTCACAACACTTAAATTTTTTCCTTTTACACGATTTTAGTTTGGATTATTAGTTTTTTTTAGATTTATTAAATTATTAAAAGTATTTTTTTTATTTTTCGAAACAAATTAGCGACGGAAATCTTGACAGATGACCGTCGCTAAAATTAGCGACGATCGTGATTGCTACCCGTCACTAATTTTAAATTAGCGACGATTTACAAAACCGTCGCTGATTTGAACTAGCGACAGTTTATGTAAATGTCGCTAATTTTGAATTAGCGACAGTTTAATTCATACCCGTCGCAAATTTGATCTACCACAACGGATAAAAACCGTTGTCATTGAACGGATTTTCAACAACACCCTCAGTTACAACAGTTTTTAAATGGCTACGACTATGGATTGTAGTAGTGTATGAATATAAAGTTATTTAATGAAAGTTTTGGCTTATAAAAATTCACATAAATGTGGATAATTAAAGTGAATAATAATTATAAGGTGACATGAGAAAACATGATCTGGGTGAGTTCTTCGTAGATCGGTTTAAACTGCCTTGACTAGCCACTGGTCTCTTTGATGAACGTTGTTCTGTATAGGAGTTAGGTATTTAAAGGGCCTTAGCCATACCTATCTTTTTTGGTAGCAATTTTGGGAAGTGTTGATTGCGTTAATAAATAATTATTATATAAAGCATTAAGTAAAGCCAAAATTTTGTCCAGTGAACCGTATAATTTTAAATAATTGAGGAATAATTAACCACAACATCCTCAATTGTGAAAAATTATGCATTAAATGGATTTATATTACATAATGGACATCAATTGCAATTAATTATATAAACACAATAAATTTTACCCAACATGGATTTTTGTCATATTTATATAACTAATTAGGTTAAAATATTAAAATTATATTTTTCTTAATTTACCCACAGGAGTTAAGGAAAAATACATTTCGATAGTTTTATCATAAAGTTACAGAAAAATCTTATTGAATTAAAATTTTAGCCCACGGACAAATTTTATGTCACTAGATTTTTAAAGACATGAATTGAATCGGTAAAACATGATATTACCTCAAAATTTTAAAAATAATAAGCATATTATATTTTTATGCAGTTATGCAACCTGCGAGTTTATTGATATGAAATGCAACATTCCCGAACTTAAGGGCGATAATTATAAAATATGGAAAGAAAGAATTATTCTTCAATTGGAGTGGATGCATATTGATTATGTTATACGGAAAGACGAAAAATCTCTACTGGTATGCGTGGTTCTATCGATCAGCATAATAATTTCAAAGAATTACTGAAGGCTATTGATGAATAGTTTCAGTCGTCAGATAAGGCAGTTGTTAACACCCTAATTATGGAATTCTCTTTATTAAGGCTCACCAATATGAGAGGTGTGCGAGAGCACATCATGAAAATGCGGGACATATCGGCTCGACTCAAGACACTTGAAGTGGAAACGTCTGAAACTTTTCTTGTGCAGTATATTTTATGCACTCTTCCACAATATTATGGACCCTTCAAAATTTCTTATAACACACATAAAGATAAGTGATCAATAAATGAATTAATGACCATGTGTGTTCAAGAGGAAGGAAGGTTGTTAATGATGACGAGTGATAATGTTTTTATGACTTCACAAAGAAAGTATAAAAAGCAAGTCGAAGTCAAGGGAATAGGAAAATGAATAATTCAACTCCAACTTGACATCAAGAAAGAATCCAAGTGTTTCTTCTATAAAAATAAGGGAAACATGAATAATGATTGCAATAAATTTAAGGATTGGTTTGAAAAGAAAAGTATTCCTATTTTATTTGTCTGTTATGAATCTGATATGATTGATATGATTTATAACACATGATGGATTGATTCTGATTCTACAATCCATGTTACAAATACCTTGTAGGGTATACAAAACCTAAGGAAACATCAAGGAAATGAGCGAAACATCGATTCAAGAAACATGATGTCTTTGCATGTGGAGGCTATTGAGACTTGCTGTCTGATACTCACGGGAAATTTCGGGTCCGATCCCAACGAACGTCACTAGTTCAGACGTGGGCTTTAAGATCACCCTGAGCCTAAAATCAAGAATAAGACCGTTAGAAGAGGGCCGGAGGGTGTCCTGGCGTAGCCCCTCCGACGCTCAAGTCAGAGACTGAGGATATATGGGGGGAGCAGCTAAGGGTGCTGCTGAAAACAATATAGTGAATGAAATAACCGTACGCTCAAACCTGGTATTTATAGGAGAATACCTGGCTTCTCATGGGCCCTTCACCTGTGGGCCCTAAATATGGGCCGGATCTTGATGGGCTCATCCCCGAGATATCACCAGTCTCCCCCTCCCGAGTCGAACTGAATCGTAAGTTCAAAGTTCAATTAATTGTGTTGTCCTTGGTTTATTGGCGATGAGGACGTACCATGTTAGAAAAATTAATTTCGTCTGTCGTTAACGAACGATGTTACCACTGCAAAAATTACGGGGATCGACCTGTCCGATCAGGTCCTGGGGGTTTGGGGGGCAACGCCCGCAAAAGCTCTTCAGAAACAAGCACTCGCAAGGGTGAGGCCGTGCATTTTTCCTTTGCCGCTCATCAGTCTCCAAAAATTTGGAAACACATCAAATTGTAATCCTGCTCCGAAGGGAAAGATATCAAATCAAATCGCAATCTTGTTCTGAAAGGAAAGATTTGGTCTCGGCTCTCCCTATAAATATAGGCCCCCTCCCTGTTTTATTCTCACTTCTCCCATACAGAATTTCTTACTCCCTTCAGTTGCTAGTTCTCTCCTGTACGTACACCCTAGCACTGCTTTCCCATCGCTGCGCCCTAGCCCGCGCTGGCTGCACCTTACCCACGCCTCGCCCGAGCCAAGCACAGCCCCCCCTCGCGTGGCCTCACCCGAGCACAGCTCAGCCCTCGCCGCGCGCCAAGGCGCGCCTCGCCTTCTCGCCTGCGCGCGCCGCGCCAAGCTCTCGCCGAGCTCGCTCAGCACGCCACGCCTCGCCTAGCCACCCTGCCCTCGCCAGCTCGTGGAGCGCGCCTCGCCTTCTCGCGCGCTCGCCCGCCTGCCGCACGCTCGCTCGGGCCCTCCTCGCCCCAGCGCGCCTGCTCGCCCTCGCGAGCTCGCCGAGCGCGCCTCACCCCAGCGCCCCTGCTCGCCCTCGCCAGCTCGCCGAGCGCGCCTCGGCCCAGCGCCAGCTCGCCGAGCGCTCCTCGCCCCAGCGCGCCTGCCCGCCCTCGCCGAGCCCGCCGAGCGCACCTCGCCCCAGCGCGCCTGCTCGCCCTCGTCGAGCCCGCCGAGCGCACCTTGCCCTAACGCGCCTGCCCGCCCTCGCCGAGCCCGCCGAGCGCCCTCGCCCCATCGCGCCTGCCCGCCCTCGCCGAGCTCGCCAAGCGCGCTTTGCCCCAGCACGCCTGCTCCTCACGCTTGCCCGGCACGCCAGCTCGCCCCGCACGAGCGTGCACCCGACTTGTGCTTGTCACCGGCTCCTCCTTGTGGCTTTTTGAGTATTCTTACACATCTTTTCCGGGTCAGTTCTCTCCTTTTGTTGTTTGATTATCCTTAACACTCATGTCTTCTTCCGATTCCGAGTCCAATTCCTCGAGTGGCTCCGATAGGTCTAGCGGGTCTAGTGAATCTAGTGAGTCTAGCCAGATTAGGACCTCCCTAGCTGATCCTGAATTTACCCTCGATTCCCATGAGGAGGAAGTCATCACTCACAACCATCCTGGTAAGGAAGTCCGTCACGTGACCCAACAAATGAACATATCTGAAGCAGGTAACTTATGGTACGGTCACTTGTCGTCCCACATCCCTCCTGCTAGCGAGTCAAAACTTATGACTTTGTGGCACATTCCTTCCTCTCTCCAGATCATCATTCCTAGTCCAGAGGACCGACCCTACCTAGCCCCCAAGGGCTATTATACCTTTTTTCAGCACCACCTTAACGCCGGTCTTCGCTTTCCCTTGTGCGATTTCTTCCAAGAATTGAGCAAGTATTATCAGGTGCATTTGGGTCTACTTACTCCCAATTCTCTCCGCTTGATAAGCTGTTTCACTGTGTTATTTCGAGCCCTAGACCTCTCTTTGAATTGCACCACTTTCTCCTACTTCTTAGTTCTGTCCAGATCCAAAGAAGGACCTTTTTATGTGACTTCTCGGTCTAGCCATAAGCTTTTCGAGGGGGCTCCTAGTCATGTTAAGGACTGGAAAAAATACTTCTTCTATATCCAACCACCCACAGAATTGACTTGTTATACCGATTGGTACCCTACTTTCCCCAAGCCTGAACTTTCCAAGGATTATAAGAAGGATAAGGAGTATCTGGAGATAATGAGTGCATTAGGAGACCGATGCTTTAGCATTCCTAAACTTCTATCTGAAGATCTCCTGTGTCATGCTGGGTTAAGTCCCGCGAAAATTAAGCTAAAGGAGGACGCCTGTAGATATTCTCATCTCTTCACCATTTCTGTCTCTCTTTTGCTTATTGCGCTCTTTGACAATATTCTCATTCGGTTCACTGTTTTTATTTGCAGGTGTTAGAGTCATGAATGCTGCATTGCTTCGCGAGATTGCGAAAAAGAAGGCTGGGAGTTCATCATCAGCTCCCCAGAAGTCGGTTGTTCCAGCGGTCACAATGGGCACAAAGGGAGACTGTTGTGCTGCTGAGAAGAAGAAGACATGCTCTTGCTCTACTACTGCGAAGCGACCTGTTAGCTCCCCTACTGCTGTAAAGAAGAAGACAGGCTCCTCTTCCTCCGCCCCAAAGTGAGCCTCCTCTCCACCTCCTCGAGCCAAGTCCCCTTCTCCACCTTGTAAGAGGAAAGCATCAACTGATCCTAGCCCGTCTGTCCCATAGCATGGTAAGCGCAAGATTTTTGAGATCTCCGTTGTATCGGTCTCCTCTCCAGAAGGGTCCGAGTCAGATGAGGGGCCTCCCCCTAAGTCGGGGGTATATCCTCTGTACACCTCGGATTCGGCCATCGTGGGGCGGGGTCCTACTCCTCTAGCTCAGAAGATAATGTATCAGCTTCTTTCCGACGCAGATTCAGCGTTCATGAGTTCACTGGGGTGGTCCTACTCCGGACATGTAGCAGTATCACTGAGGTATATTTCTCCTTCTAGTCCTTAGATTGATGTCCAATATATGTTTGATCTTCTTGTCGTCTTTTCACTCTTATCTATCTTATTCAGGGCATGATGTACGTCGGGGAGTTGGTGGAGCGCGCCAATGATATCAGGTCCATCGCCTGCCAAGACTTACGCGAGGGCAAGGCTCTCCGCGAACAGCTCCAGGCTACTATTGACGAGATGAAAGTGACACACGCTAAGGAGCTTTCGGAGTCCCAAGCTCGAGGCGACGAGCTTTTAAATTAGAAACAGGAATTTCTGAAAGAGAAACATGAGTTTCAGCGACTGACAGAGGATCACGTAAAGGAGAACCAGAGGCTGAAGGAAGAGTTAAAGAATGCTCTAGCTGAAGCATCACAAATCCGTAGGGACCTCAAGGATGCCAAGGCGCAACACGCTTCCGAAGCCTCTTCATTCAAGGAAGAATTCCTCAAGTCAGAGGAGTTCAATGAGATCTGTGCCCCTAAAGCTTTTCACTACTTGGAGGTGGGTTTTGAGGGTGCAGTCGACCTCTTCAAGGCCCATGGCTATCCTCCGCCAGGCGCACCTACTGACTTCATCGACATTGAGGGTTTCATAGCGAGTCTCCCCCCCGATTCTTAGACCGAGCTCCTTTACTTACGTCATTTTTTATTTACGCAAATATTGTATGCCTTCGGGCCATATTCTGTTATTTTCTGCACTCCTTTACTTTCCGTAGTACTATGCAACATTTGCGATGTTTACATTTGGTTATTTCCTTTTGTGCACTTTTGGCATGTACGAACTCGCTTTATGCAACATTGAGTATTTTGCATTTGCATTCACTGCTTCTTCCGAATTTATCTTCGATGCTTTCAAATCACTAAGGTGAATAAAATCGGCAGAGTGCGAACTCCTCTACTAGGCGATGTCTTAGTATGAAAATAAAAATTCAACGCCCTCGCTCTCTAACTCCTCTGCTGGGCGAGGTCTTAACAGGAAAATAAAAATTCAACACCCCCACACCCTAATTCCTATGCTAGGCGATGCCTTAGCAGGAAAAGAGAAATTCAACACTCACACTATAAAGGCCTAGAAATCCTTACTTGAAAATTTGCGGAAAAATTAAAAATTTTCTTTTAAACTATATGAAATATCCAGTTCATAAAATAAACTGTTAAATAATGTATAATGTTTAAAAATAGCAGCGGAAGAATTTAATGTTGTAAAAATAACTGTAAAAATTTTACCCAACGGTAGGTAAAATGTTTGAGCGATAACAATAATAAATGCTGAAAAGTGAGGTCCTCGGGTCCCACTACTGCCGACTCGAGCTGGCTCACTGATCCCCGCCCTCGGTCCCGACATCATCAGTATCTAACAATCAAGTCTAGTGAGCCTAAAGACTCAGCATGCATATATCGTAAATAACAAGTAAATAAATAATAAAGTCGCATGCAAGTGAAAATTTCCTGTACTGAGGTGTAACGTAAAATATCATTTCAATGGTAATTATAGTACGTGCATAACTGAACTGAAAATATCATAGTGAAAATGTTTGCTCCTTGGAGCCCTGTAATGAAATAACTTGTAATAATTTTCTGGTGAGATTATGGTCTATGCAAGTGGCCCCTGAACTGAACTGAACTGAACTGAACTGACCGGTAACTGGCGACCGGGCCGGTAACTGGCGACCGGACTTAAGCATGATAGTAAAGTGATCACAAGCAATATCGCATAAATCTCAACATGAATATTTGCACGTAATATAATTAACTAACATAATTAAATATGAACAATTTCGATCTTCTTGCAATAAAATCATGTACTTGCGATGTTTAAAAATACCTATATGGCTTGATTGAAGAGTGAAAGAAGATATAAACATGCTTTGGTTTGTTTTGACATAACACAAACGAAATAACGACGCGGCGCGGTGGAGACGGAGTGCTCATCACTTTCTTACTTTTTCTCTCTTAATTCCTTTAAACCAAGCATGCACCATAATTATTATAATAGCGAAAAAAATCGTAAACATGATGCATGAACATTTAAAAAAATATCATGATTTGTGCTCAGGGCGCTGCTAGGACCAAAACATCACCCCGGGTGCCAAATGACCAATTTGCCCCTAGAAACCCGAAAATTATCGTTTTGCCTCTAGACGTAAAATTCCACTTTTTTGACATTTTCTTAATTCCATTGACTCTAACATGTCCCAAATAATTATTTAAGCCTACAAGAATTTTCCCATATTTTTATTTGGCTTAAATCGATGACTTTTAAATTAATCTTTAAATATAGCATATTAATGCGTTTTAATCCCGAATTAAACCAAACCTTAGCATAAAATTCTCAAATCATGTGAGGCCCGGGGACGAAGAGGGCGGGGGGTGATCGTCGGTGCCATCAGTTGCACGGACAATGAGCGGCTCCTAGCAGGCTTCTAGGTGGAAGGAACATGAATGAACCGATCCCACACGGGAATGAGAGGGATTCCGAGACTGCTCAATGTAATGGACTGTACAGTTGAAGAGGGCTTAAAAGATTTGATTTGTACTACTCATATCACGAAGGTGCATCTTCTTTTCGGTAGCTCATCACATAAGAACTCCAAAGTTAAGCGTGCTTGACTTGGGAAAATGTTGGGATGGGTGACCTCCTGGGAAGTTTCCTAGGGTGCGTATGAGTGAGGACATAAGCAAGCTGGAAAGACTCGTCTTGGTACAGTGAGGACAGTCCTCGAATCTGAGGCTTTACACACACCTTCTAACTCTTCTGCTAGGTGATACCTTAGCAGGAAAATAAAAATTCAACACTCCCACCCTCTAACTCCTCTGCTAGGCGATACCTTAGCAGGAAAATAAAAATTCAACACCCTCACCCTCTAACTCCTCTGCTAGGGGATAACTTAGCAAGAAAATAAAAATTCAACACTCCCACCCTCTAACTCCTCTGCTAGGGGATACCTTAGCAGGAAAATAAAAATTCAACACCCCCACCCTCTAACTCCTATGCTAGGAGATGCCTTAGCAGGAAAATAAAAATTCAACACCCGCACCCTCTAACTCCTATGCTAGGGGATGCCTTAGCAGGAAAATAAAAATTCAACACCCTCACCCTCTAACTCTTCCGCTAGGCGATACTTTAGCAGGAAATATGAATTTCAACACCCCCACCCTCTAACTCTTCTGCTAGGCGATGCTTTAGTAGGAAAATAAAAATTCAACACCCTCATCCTCTAACTCCTCAGCTAGGTGATACTTTAGCAGGAAAAGAGAAATTTTTCTCCTCCACACTACTCCTCTACTAGGCGATGCCTTAGTAGGAAAATTTAACTTTTCTCCTGCCCCAACTCTGCTCCTCTATTAAGCGATGCCTTAGAAGGAAAATTTAATTTTTCTCCTACACTCTGCTCCTCTACTAGTCGTTTTTTTTTTTAATAATTCTGCTTCCTCCGAGATCTACTCCCCTTCCCCACACCGCTCTCTTCCGAGCTAAATTTAACTTTTCTCCTGCCCCAACTCCGCTCCTCTATTAAGCGATGCCTTAGTAGGAAAATTTAATTTTTCTCATGCACTCTGCTCCTCTACTAGGCAATGCCTTAGTAGGAAAATAAATTTTTTTTTTCACCCTCACAATGCAACAACATTCATGAATTAAAAAAAAGAACTTGATTTTATTGAATTCCAACGGATTACATAGGAAAATTAAGAAAATAAAATACATCAACGATAGAATCAAGAATAATACTTCCTAAGGTGATAAGCATTCCAAGGCCTCTTCAAAGCCTTGCCTTGTGCATTCTCCAAGTAATAGGCTCCAGAGCTCAGCCTCTCGATCACTTTGAAGGGACCCTCCCACTTTGGGTCCAACTTTCCTCTCTGCTTTTCTGGCACCTTCCTCAGGATCAAGTCACCTACCTGGAAGTTTCTCTGAACGACCCTCCGATTATAAGATTGTGCAATGCGGTTCTTATAAGCTTCCATGTGAATGCTGGCAGCCTCTATCTTTTCTTCCAGAAGATCAAGGTCAGTGGCGCGTCTCGCACCATTGTCTTCGTCATAAAACATTATTCTTGCTGATTCCAACCCAATCTCAGCTGGGAGCACTGCCTCATTACCATAGACCAAACTGAAAGGAGTTTCTTTGGTTCCTTCTCTTGGGGTGGTTCGGTATGCCCATAAGACACTTGATAGCTCATCCACCCAATTTCCCTTAGCATTGCCAAGTCGAACTTTCAGACCCTGCACCAGCGTCCGATTAGTCACTTCCACCTGCCCATTACTTTGCGGGTAAGCTACAGATGTAAAGACTTGTTGGATCTTCATCTCTTTACACCAAGCTTGGATCTTAGCCCCTTGGAATTGTCTCCCATTATCAGATATCAATCTTCTAGGCACCCCATATCTGCACACTATATTTTTCCATAAGAATTTCAGAACGTCATTCTCAGTGATTCTTGCCAACGGCTCCGCTTCCACCCATTTCGAGAAATAGTCAACTGCCACCAATAAGAACTTTTTCTGAGCATGAGTTATAGAAAAGGCCCTACAATATCCATTCCCCACTAGTCAAAAGGACAAGCGGCCGTGATAGCCTTCATCATCGCGGTCGGCCGGTGATGCAACTGGGCATGACGTTGACAACTATCACAAGACATCACTATCTCTTGAGCATCATGCAGCACTGAGGGCCAACAATAACCGGCTAGCAACACCTTCCTTGCCACCGCATAAGCCCCCAGGTGATTTCCACAGCACCCCTCATGAACTTCTCGGAGTACATAATCAGCCTCTTGATAACTCAAGCATCGAAGAAGCGGCCCTGCGAAAGACGTTCTATACAACACTTCTCCGATCATCACATAAGGCGAACACTTTGTCTTCAACTTACGAGCTTCGCGAGGGTTATCAGGAAGCTTTCTCTCTTTCAGGTAATCATTATGTCAGTCCTCCAATCCTCCTCCTCTTGTTCAACTGCGGGTGAACTCGTGTGAGGTGTGAGTTCAACTTGGAATACCACGTCTCTAATCTTCCAACTTCCCAGTCTTCCAGCTATTTTGGCTAGAGTGTCCGCCTTTTCATTTTCTTTCCTGGGAATCTATTCAAATGTAATCTCTGCGAATTTCTCTCTGACTCTGTCCACTTCTTGAGCATACTCAATAAGTTTTTCATCTTTCACATCATACATTCCCTTCATCTGTTGTGCTACCAGCTGTGAGTCAGAAAAAATAAGTACCCGGGTAGCTCCCACATTTATGGCTGCTCGAAGTCCTGCCAACACAGCCTCATACTCTGCCTCATTGTTGGATGCTCGAAAGTCCAACCTTACTGCTAACTTCACCTCCTCCCCAGCCGGTGAAATCAGTACCACTCCCACTCCACTTCCCTCCTTCGAAGATGAACCATCCACATATACTTTCCAAGGGTCCTCATTTTCTTGATGCACGGTCTCAGCCAGAAAATCGGCTAAGGCTTGTGCTTTAATAGCTGTTCTCGGCTCATACTGGATATCATACTCTCCCAGTTCAGTAGTCCACTTGGCCAAACGACCAGACATATTTGAATGAGTTAAGATCTTCCCCAATAGACTGTTGGTGAGTACCACAATTGGATGAGATAGGAAGTATGACCTCAAACGTCTTGCTATCATCACCAAAGCCAAAGCCAATTTTTCCAACCCTGAGTATCTGATCTCTGTACCTTTGAGTGCATGCGAAACATAGTAAACCGGCTGTTGAACGGATCCATCTAGCTTGACAAGGACCGAACTCACAGCTCCTTCAGTGGCAGATAAATATACCCACAAAGGCTTACCAGCTGCCGGTTTGGTCAGGACAGGAAGCTCGGCAAGATATTCTTTCAATTCTGTGAAAGCCCTCTCGCAATCCGGGCCCCATTCAAATTTTTTCGCCTTCCGCAAAGTCCGGAAGAACGGTAAGCTTCTGTGAGCAGACCTCGAGATAAACCTCGCCAGCGCTGCGATCCTCTTCGTCAACTTCTGCACATCATTCGGTCCTCGGGGAGAAACCATGTCTTGGATAGCTCGAACCTTCTCGGGGTTAGCCTCAATCCCCCTCTCTGTCACCATATAACCCAAAAATTTTCCACTCCTCACCCCGAAGATACACTTTTGAGGATTCAGCTTCAGCCCGTAGGATCTGAGGGTGGCAAAGGTTCCCACCAAACCCGGTATGAGCTGGGCTGAGTCTTTTGATTTTACCATGTTGTCGTCCACATACACTTCGACATTCCTTCCCACCTGCTCAGAAAAGACTCTATCCATCAATCGCTGATACGTGGCTCCGGCATTTTTGAGTCCGAAGGGCATGACCACGTAATAGAAAGTTCCTTCAGAGGTGATGAAACTCACTTTATCTTGATCCTCCACAGCCAATAGAATTTGATGGTACCCTTGATAAGCGTCCAGCATGCACAAATACTGATGTCCAGCTGTGGAGTCCACCAACTGATCTATCCGAGGCAAAGGATAACAATCTTTAGGACATGCCTTGTTGAGATCTCTGAAGTCCACACACATCCTCCACTTCCCAGAACTCTTCGGAACAAGAACGACATTCGAGAGCCAAGTAGGAAACTGTACCTCTCGAATGTGCCCAGCATTGAGCAACTCTCCCACCTCCTTCTTTATAACTATATCTTTCTCGGGCCCGAAGTGTCTTTTCTTTTGCTTCACGGGACGAGAATTTGGTAAAATGTTTAATCGGTGTTCTGCTACATCTGGGCTCGTCCCTGTGAGCTCTTGGGCTGACCAAGCGAACCCGCTGAGATTAGCATGTAAACAAGTAATGAGTTCATCCCTGATCTCTGGGTCAAGGCCAGGGGCTATCCTTAGCGTCTTCTTATCGGGCCCCAATGCCACGATCTCCGGCTTCTCATCCATCACCTCATGAACCTCCCTCACTATTACGGGCAACCCGCTTCGCCCCTTTCTGATCATATTGACCTCCACACGCGCCCTCTTCCCCTCTTCTTTCACTATCCCCTCATAACACCGCCGCGCGACCCTCTGGTCCCCGCATAAGACTCCAACCTCCTTCCCTACAGGTAACTTCAACTTCTGATGATACGTGGACGCTACAGCTCTGAAATCCTTTAGGGCTGGTCGCCCCAGAATTCCATTGTAAGCGGATGGGGTGTCCACCACAGTAAACGTTGTCATCTTTGTTACCCGCCGAGGCTCATGTCCCAAAGATAGAGGAAGGACAATCTGACCGAGTGGCGGGATGGCATGTCCTATAAATCCATATAGAGGAGTAGAGATCGGCTCTTGAACAGGATATTAATAGAGCTTCCATTATCAATAAATATTCATGCCACATCGTAATTGGCAACGGTGGCCGTCACCACCATGGCATCGTTATGAGGAGCCACAATGCCTCGGAGGTCATCCGGTCCAAAACTGATGACAGGATCCTGAGGCAAGTCCGCACTCCTAGATATTTCAAAATTCTCCAACCTCCTCCCATGCGCCTTCCGCGCTCGCCTGGAATCCCCATCAGTAGCACCCCCCGAGATCATATGAATCATTCATCTCGTAGGGTGGTTATCCTCATTCGTTCCCCTCTTCGGTTCAGCGGGCTCCTGAGGGACATCCTGACCTCGTCCTTCTCTCCTCGGCTCCTTGATCCTCTGGTGTATCCACGGAGGGCCTCGCCCCCGCCTAGAAGATGGGCGAGATCTCAGCTCACTCCCGGATGAGGATCCTTCTTGTCTACCCTGCGACGGAGGTCGAGCACTGCTCTCAACCCTCTGCGACTTCTCCCTCCTCTCCCCTGACTCCCTCACCTCCATTACCTTATCCCGACTCCTATTCAGAGGAACATGTGATGAGAATTGTCCTCTACTTCTGGTTATGTCCTCTTCCCTCTCACCTACACCTCTATTCCTACCGCCTTTCTCAGCTCCCTCCACCCTACTCCCTCCGGGTCGGTTTTCCATCCTTCTGTACCGTTGGGCATCTTCCAAGTTTACATATTTTTTCGCCCGAGCTAACAAGTCATCATAGCTCGACGGAGGCTTCTTGACCAGCGACTTGAAAAACTCCCCTCCCCCCAGTTCTTGTGTAAAGGCACTTATCATGATGTCAGGGGTAGCCGTCGGTATCTCCAGCGTTGCACTGTTGAAACACTGGATAAATTCTCGCAAAGTTTCAGTCTCTTGCTGTTTCATCACGAACAGGCTCAAATAATTTCTCTGGTGCCTCTTGCTGCTGGCAAATCGGTGCAAAAAAGCTGTAGCAAAATCCTCAAAAGACTGTATGGAGTTGGGCTGCAGGGTATTAAACCATTGCTGGGCTGACCTCACCAAAGTGCCCAGAAACACCCTGCACCTGACTCCATCTGAATATTGGTGCAACAAAGCCGTATTCTCAAATCTCCCCAAGTGTTCCTCGGGGTCAGTATGTCCGTAATACTCACCAATGTTAGATTTTCGGAAATTCGGAGGAAGCCCTTCCTCCAAGATGGCTAGTGAAAAAGGGCTTCTTCTCTTGGGTACCGGCGCTCTGCTTCCTACCTGCTCCCTCTGCCTCCGTATCTCCTTCCACATCTCCCCCATCTCACTAATCTCCCCAGTTGGGAGGGGTTGCGTCTCCTCCACCCTGCTCTGGTGGACTTCAATATTTTCCTCACGTTCCTGACGGGCGGCCTGTTCCTCTACAAACACAGACTCTTGATTCCTTTTCATGGTCTCATCCACTGTCCGGGTGATAAATTGGCCCAACTGCTCTAGGGTCAAGTTCCCCACATTCTCATTGGGACGGGTTTGCTCGACCCTTGTCTCGTGAAGGGGCTGCTCGGTTCTTGTCTCTTGACGAGGTTGTTCCTGTCTCGTATCAAGACGCGGTTGTTCATGTCTTGTCTAAACATGAGACTGTTCGGGTCCTCTCTGAAGACGCGATGATGCTGAGGTAGCTCTTCTACTTCCTTTCCTACCTACCATCTCTACGTCTCAACTCAAGTTTTCCCACAGACGGCGCCAAGTGATACTCACGGGAAATTTCGGGTCCGATCCCAACGAGCGTCACTAGTTCAGACGTGGGCTTTAAGATCACCCTGAGCCTGAAATTAAGAATAAGACCGTTAGAAGGGGCTAGGAGGGTGTCCTGGCGTAGCCCCTCCGACGCTCAAGTTGGAGACTGAGGATATATGAGGGGAGCAGCTAAGGGTGCTACTGAAAACAATATAGTGAATAAAATAACCGTACGCTCAAACCTGGTATTTATAGGAGAATACCTGGGCTTCTCATGGGCCCTTCACCTGTGGGCCCTAAATATGGGCTGGATCTTGATGGGCTCATCCCTGGGGTATCACTGTCTTATATTGAATAGAAGTTTTATTTTAAAATTGGAAAAGACATTTTATATTCCAAGTTTTTCTAGGAATTTAATTTCGGTTTCAAATCTAGTACATCTTGGTTATTCATTTCAGTTTTTGGATAAATCAATAAATTTATTTTATTAATCAAATATTGTTGGAAATGGTACAATGACTGATGGTCTTTTCTGTATTTCTTTACAAAATAATAACACCACTATGCATGTTCAGAGAGGTATTAAAAAATGTGTTATAAATGAAGATTTTTTTATATTGTGGCACATGAGATTGAGAGACATCTCAATAGAGCTGATTCAAAGATTAGTGAATAATGAATACTTAATACTTTAGATTTTATTGATTTTGAGACTTGTGTGGGCTGTATTAAGGGAAAACAGGCCAATAAGTCTAAAAAGAGTGCCAAGAGGAGTACAAAAATATTAGAAATCATACATTCAGATATTTGTTGTCCAGATATTGACATGCAAAGTCCGAAATACTTCATCTATTTCATTGATGATTATTCACGATACATGTATATCTTCATGCTTCATAATAAAAATGAAGCACTTGAAGCCTTTAAAGTTTTTAAGGCTGAAGTGGAGAAGCAATGTTGAAAACAAATTAAGATCGTGAGAACCGATAGAGATGGAGAATATTACGGTAGATACAGTGAGAATGGACATGCACCTGGTCTGTTGGCGAAGTTTCTCTAGGAACATGGGATTGTTGCCCAATATACTATGCCTGGTTCTCCGGACAAAAACGACGTAGCTGAGATAAGAAACCGAACATTATTGGACATGATGAGGAGCATTTTTAGTAGCTCCAAACTTCCTAAATCCTTTCAAGAAATGCAAAATTTCTTGAGAATGATTTGATTAGTGGGAGTGATAATTCAAATGACATAGTTCTTGAGAAATATCATATTAATTCACAACCCTCTTATTCAAATGATAGATTGATTGTTATTCACACCCCTTAAGACCAAACGGGTGTTAGGCAACTGGTTACTGAAGCTCCACAAATCACTGATGAAAATCAAGTAGATCAAGTTGTTAATGAAAAACAACAAGAAATTGTTGATCAACCAAACAACCTAGCGAGATCTACTAGAATAAGAAGATCAGTTGTATCTAGTGATTATGTTGTGTATTTACAAGAATCGGTTTTTAACTTTGGAGCCGAAAATGATTCTGAAACGTTTTTACAAGCCATGAGTTGTAATGAGTCAAAATTATGGTTTAATGCTATGAAATAAGAGATGAATTTTATGGCATTTAATGGAGTCTGAGATCTTGTTCAGTTGTCTGATGGTGTAAAATTCGTTGGATGTAAAAGGGTCTTCAAAACAAAGAAAGACTCATTAGGCAACATTGAAAGATACAAAGCAAGACTCGTAGCTAAAGGATTCACTCAGCAGGAAGGAAACGACTACAAGGAGACTTTTTCTCATGTATCTAAGAAAGATTCTCTCCGTATCATTCTATTATTAGTTGCACATTTTGACTGATTTACAACAATGTGAAAACAACTTTTCTCAACGGAGAATTAGAAGAAGATGTTTATATGAAACAAACTGAAGGATTCTTCTCTAGTAATGGTGAGCACTTGGTATTTAAGCTTAAGAAATCTATATTTGGATTGAAACAAGCTTCCCGTCAATGCTATTTAAAATTTCATGATGTTACCTCTTCATTTGGATTCGTAGAGAACATAATGGATCAATATATATACCAGAAGGTCGGTGGGAGTAAGCTTTGTTTCCTTATTCTATATGTGGATGATATATTACTTGCAACCAGCGACAAGAGTTTGTTATATGAGGTGAAATAATTTCTTTCTAAAAACTTTGATATGAAGGACACGGGGGATGCATCTTATGTCATTGGCATTAAGATACATAGAAACCGAAATTAGAGCTATTCTAGGTATGTCTCAAGAAACCTATATCAACAAAGTTTTAGAGAGATATCAGATGAAAGATTGTTCACCAAATATAGCTCCCATTTTGAAAGGAGCTAAGTTCAATTTAAGCCAATGCCCAAACAATGATCTAGAGCGAGAACAAATGAAAAACATTCCTTATTCTTCTGCTGTCGGAAGCTTAATGTATGCTCAAGTTTGCACTAGACCTGACATTACATTTGTTGTTGGGATGTTAGGAAGATATCAGAGTAATCCAGGTTTAGACCATTGGAAAGCTGCAAAAAAGTGATGAGGTACCTTCAAGGGACCAAAGATTATATGCTTATGTTTAGACGAACTGAGAATTTGGAAGTAATTGGCTACTCTGATTCAGACTACGCTGGCTGCATGATTCAAGAAAATCCACTTCAGGATATATTTTCATGCTAGCTGGTGGATCTGTATCTTGAAAGAGTGCAAAGCAGACATTGACTGCTACTTCCACTATAGAAGCTGAGTTCATAGCTTGTTTTGAGGCAACCTCACATGGTGTATGGATGAAGAGTTTCATTTCGAGGCTTGGAATTATGGATTCTATATCTAGGCCATTAAGAATATATTGTGACAATTCAACTGCTGTTTTTATGATTAAAAATAACAAAAGTGGTAGTCGAAACAAGCACATCAACATTAAATATTTAGCCATATGAGAACGTGTTAAAGATAAGAAATTAATTATCGAGCACATTAGCACTAAATTGATGATTGCAGATCCTTTGACTAAAGGCATGCCACCATTGAAACTTAAAGATAGACTTGGTTCCTTTATGTAATTTTGTTGTAAAAACAAATTAATGAAACTATGCTGTAATATTTTCTCATATTTATTGTGCACACATTCATTGATTCGAGAAATATCAATAAAGTTGGACCTCGAATAAACATAAGGTTTATTCATTAAGTTATACAGATTTGAGATACATAATGTATTGCAATACATGGAAGATAATACTCGCTTTTAGAGGACATATCTCCATGATTTATGTGTTTTGTTTTCTACTATGGTAAATGAGATATATAAGCCAAGCGGAAGAATGTAAGAAAAATGGTTCATATCAAAAGAAGAATAAATGTGTAGGAAATGGTGACGACCATTGCCTACAACTTTTGACAAAATATGCGTACGCCGCCTCATTTTTAGAAAATTGGGACGCACATGCGCCTCTTCTTTTGACAAAAAGTCTCTCGCAATCACTCATTGATGGTATGAGAGGCTTATAAATACTGGTGATTGAGGTCCATAAGCACAAACTTCATAAAAATAAAAATACACCATCTACAAAGGGTGTTGAGTGCTTAGAAGGCTTCAATCACAGGAAATCAGAAAAATTACAAATCATTCGATGGCCGGAGGTAACGCTTGATCTACTTCCGCATATTGTTTATCATGTTTATAAATGTGTAGAAACATGATTTTTTTAAAGAAAAACTCTAACAAACACTTTTAACCCGACCTCCCCATGTGGATATCTCAGCCCTCAGCAATTTTACAGGAAGGTCGTCGATAAATTGCATTAAATCTTACAAGAGATCCGTCCTTTAATCACCGCAAAGAGAGTCCTTCAAAGAGAATGTTTTAGTGTCATTCCCTTGATTCTCTTCAAATTCCTAGACTTTCAACTCATTTTTTTTTAATGACGTGAGAATTCGCGGCCGCTATTATTCGATGTGCATTAGATAAATCCTAGTGATAAAGCAGTAGTCTTGCAAATCACGTTAGCTAATTAAAACAGACTGTACAAGTCTTGTGCGACAAACTTGTTCGAAAAAGGTGTTGGTAGTTGGAGGCGATTTTCACATCATCTCGGTCCAATGGTTTGTGGGAATGTGGAGACCTTCACTCTCACATGCTGCAGTGTTCTTCATTTGCTTCACTTCATCTGTTAACAAATCAGAGAGTTAACACCATCTGAGCTTTCAGATGCAGATTTAGAATGAAAGTCAATAATGGAAACTTTAAATTTTTTTTTTTTTTTATAATTTATTGCTATCCAGCACATATATCCCATGAAAGATTAGACACAAATGGTCTCTTCTCTGTTAGTACACGTATTCTTCAAGAACTAAAGTTGCCGCCCATTGTTAGCAATCAGCATAGAACTTGGTACATTATTCTGATTTTTCGCATAGGAGGGAAAACAAAGATTCTGTTCAAGCTTGTTTTGGTCGATCAGTGTTGGAAAGTTTTTACTACATAAGAACAAACCGCACAGATTCGACAATTTAAGGAAGAACGTAACTAGCAACAAAAACACAAATATCATATAAATAATCTTATCGGTTTATTCGTCAAATAATATCACACTTTTAATTGAGTGAATCTACATGCAAGTTGGAATGCTTGGAAGTTGAAACAAAATCCAACACTACAACATATAAATCGAACTACGCAACACAATAGCACTAAGCAAGGTAGTCTCCAAACCATTCGTGTACATTCGGCCAAGTATAAAAGGGTGTGGAGAGGATAAATTTTGTGAACGATAAAGCGACGAGCGAAGATAGAAGAGAGATGATGAATTTTGCGGCTGGATCTAGTGTCGTATGTTGGCTGATGGAGTGGATGGGATGTGTTGGATTTTGGGGTTGGGATTCGCTTGCCCATTAAAATCAAATGACCATATTAAAATCTATATAAAAAATAATATTATTTAACCGATTTTTTACGTATTTTTTAATATATTTTTGTGTTGTGACATTTCCTTAAAAATAAATATTTGATCAAATTTAGAAAAATCTTATTATATTTTACGTGTTGCGGCATTTCACTAAATTTAATTATTTGATCAAATTAAATAAAATCTTATTGAGGGTGTCTGTCTAGAATTATTTAAAACATCTTATAAACTCCTATATTTTATAAGATAATATATTTTATAAGATGATTTAGAAGATTATAAGTTGTGAGGTCTTATTTTAAAAATAAAATTTTAAAATATTTAAATAAAAAAGATAATGAAGCTTAAAGATTATCGTGTGTTTGGTATTATAGTTTTTTTTATATAACAATTGCCAAAAAAAAACATAACACTATGCGTTGGACTGTAATTTTTTAGTTTTGATGATAACTAACAATACATAACTGTTATAGATTTCAACCATCTTTTAATATATTTGTAGGTGTTGGAGCTGGAGCTCAAGTAGTCCAATCACATTGCTTGGAACTAGACTCGTCAAAACTAGATCATAGTGCACATTCATTTGGACCGGACTAGTTAAGTACTACAACCAGACACTATTCGGCCCAACCAGACACTACATATTTAGTGCATTTGGTATTAGAGCCGGACATCACAAAGTTCAAAGATATCATACTTACCTCTGCTTGACCAATCATGCACAGACACAAGACAATCAGAAAATTAGAATGTCACCCAATGTGACAAAGATTGTTGCAGTCTTATCTCTTATTCTATCAACTTTTCAAAGACATCTGTCATTATTTTTGGCAAGACGCTAACAAATCATTAAATGTAACATACTATGATTCAAGAAAGGACGAAGATAAAGTTTCTTTTGCATCAGAGAAATAAAAAGTTGAACATTGCAAGGATTTGAATGTTAGAGTCAAGAACTATAAATTCAGAGTGTCTTTATTCATTTGAAACAGCCCGAACAACTTACAAGTCTACAAGCTCTCAATTTTCTCAATATTTTCTATCACACATATTTGAATCATTCTTCGACTGCTCACAAGCTCCCACATTCAAGTTTATTACAAATATTTAAGCATCAAACCAGGGATCCACACAACTTCTCAAATCGTTATTTAATCAGTGTCGAGAGTTGTTTGAATATGAAGTTTCATTTATTTTCAATTGATGTATTCTTGTTTCAGTAGGACCAGGAGTTTCAATTTATACAAATGACAATTCCTAAACTGAAGTGAGTTTGTATAAACCATTGTAAAATCAAAGTCTTCTAATGAATTCCTTACTAAGCGGAAGAAGATGAGACATATGATTTAATATTAGAACTTCCATTAAAATTAGAGATGAAAATGGGTCGGGTTTGGCAAAATCCGAAACCCACTAAGAAAAGTTTAGACTCGCGACCCGCCCCAACACTCCTAGTCCATCTGTGATGATGGCATGTGGTCATGTTGAATTTCACAAACACATGTGCACTGTAAAGTCTATCAATGGAGAAATCATGCTAACCAGACTAAGAGAATAAAACACATACAAAGTTAGTTTGTTTGATGAATAACTTTATATTCCTACATGTTTTTTTCTTATGCATGGAAATAAGCATTGGTTGTGACACACTAATTGACTTGAATTTCAAATTTACTACCAGTCTGAGCGAGCAAAGTTGGTGACCAGTTTGCCCAAAATTAATTTTACTAAAAATAAGATCTATATTGCATGTTAGTTAGGCAAGCAAGTGAGATCTAATTTTAAAAACCATGGGTGTAACTCCACCAAATTCTTGGATTTACTGCACATGGACCTATTTGCACATGGACCTATTTGGTCCTACACCGGTAAATTTTTTAAGGGGAATGATATACACTTTAGTGATAGAGGATTATTACTTTAGGTATACTTGGGTGATTTTCTTCCGTTTATAGACCAAACTAGTGTCCACTTGGTCCAGATTCTAAAATGTTTACAAAATGAAAAACATCTTGTGATAGATATGATAAAAAGTGATAAAAAGTGATAGAGTGGGTCATATAATTTACAAAACAAAAAAAATGTCTCGTCCTATGTAGATGACCAAGAAATCTAACACGAGTTCTCTGCTGGAAGGTCACCTCAACAAAATGGTATTGCTGAGAGGATGCACTGAACCTTAAAAGAAACAACTAGAAATATGATCACAGATTCCGGTGTTTCTCAAAAACTTTGGACAGAAGTGTTCAATATTGATTGTTACACTGATAACAACTTAGTGATAAACAAAAAATACAACAAAACTCCTTATAAGATATGTCATGACACAAAACCAGATATTTTATATTTGGAGTGTTTGGCTACAAGTGCTTCATCCACAACAACGGTAAAACTCATTTAACCCCTTTTGATGCAAAATCAGATATGATTTTTTTATCAATTATTCTTCAGTTAGTAATAAGTCAACTGTTGAAGAAATCGTTCATGCTGTTTTTTTTATTAAGCTTATGTTTGTCCAGCTCAAGAAGATATTAATTTTCAAAATTTGAGCAATATGCGGTATTACACTAACCTTGATTATGTCAGTAATAATGAGATTGTTCTAATAAGGAATGGTGAAGCCATCCCTGAATCCGGTCAGTTTGCAATTAATTTTCCTACCAGACAAGAGCATCAAGAAAGAGAACCGGTGATTGAAAATGATCCGGAGATGTTGCCGATGATCAACCCACTCAAACAAAAGATACAGATCCCCTTGGACCTTGCTATCGATCGAATAGAGATCATCCACCCGAGCTGGTCATTGGTAACCCAACCACCCCTCCTAAAACTAGAAGACAAATATTAGACGAGTTTTTGCATTTTTACATTCATTTCTCATGAACTATAACCTAAGAAATTAGGCGATGTCTTAACTGATTTTAGTTGGATAGATGCTATGCAAGAATAACCTAACCAGTTTGAACGCAATAAAGTTTGGTATTTAGTTCCAAAAGGGATAGTCAACATGTTATTGGAACTAGATTGGTTTTTAGAAACAAACTGGATGAGAGTGACTTGGTAGTATGAAATAAATTCAGATTTTTCGCTCAAGGTTACTGACAAGAAAAGGGCATAGAATTTGATGAATCATTTGCTCTCGTTGCTAGACTCGAGGCTATTATAATTTTATTTGCATTTTTCGTATTTAAAGACTTTAAAGGTCTATTAAATGAATGTTAAATTTGCATTATTGACTGGTTTAATTGCACGAAGAAATATATGTTGAACCATACATAGATTTATAAATCATGCATGACCTAGCTTTGTGTATAAAGTGGACAAAGTCTCATACGTCTTGAAAAGAGATCCCCGAGTTTTATCATCACTAAATATCTTCTTTCTTTCGCCTGTTTCTCAGACTCTTCAAGCCCTTTCAATCTTTTACACAATTCATTACTCCAGCCGCCAGTCGCTTTTTTTCCTTTGCACAAGATTCTGACTGCGAAACCGAGAAAAACTGCATCACCCACCATTCACCTATTCAAGTATTGAAGAATTTTAACGAAATCAAGCTCCAATGAGTTACACTTCCGAGTGGGGAGTTGGTAGTTGGGGATAGACACAAGTGTTTTTCTCAAGTGGAGGGGGTCAACGCTCGATAATTGTGTTATTCTTGGCGCTTCCAATGTCATTTCATCGACCAATTCTCAAATTTTTAAAAACACGTAAATATCAAAATTTAAGGGAAAGATTTTGATGGGAAATGATGGCCATGAGTTTCTTTTATTTTGAAGAATTGTTTTTTTTTTTTTTGAGTTTTTAATTGATGGAAATTGAAAGGTTTTAATTTTAAGTAAGTTAACTTTAAATTTGAAAGAAAAAAAAATCGTGTTTAATAACAATTAAGCATGTTTAATGACGTTTAATATGGTCAACATATTGTTGATCGTTTTTCCATTTTTTTGCTGAATCATAGCATTTTCGTCACGTTTCACATTTAATCCCGTTTAATCTGCGTTTTAGAACATTGATGACGACACCCTCTCGTACAACCGAGCCTAAACCAAAAACACCACAGATAAACTAATCGAAAAAATGATATCATAATAACTAATAATACTAAAATACTTACTATCAACCCAATTGTGCAGTCATCCAAGTAAGTTTTATTTCTTTGATTCTGTAATTTTCGACGAAGAAATCGAAAGACGTAATCTCCTCAAGAAAATTTAAAAATGTGTTAAGATAATTCACATAAGAAAGATTAAGCCATGAGTAATATAATTACAAGTGGATAATATTATACAATTGAATGTCAACAAGATAAAAATCGAACAAAATCATCAATGTCAGCCTCTACATCACTATTTACAAGTGAAATGAGTTTCTTCTCAATAGCAACCCACTTAGAATAGCTTACTTTTTCTCTAAAATGTCGAGCCAAGAATCTTGAATCCATCTTAAAGTCAAAATCAACTTGTTGACCTATATGATGTAAGCCAAAAACGATAGAGAAATCGCTTGAAGCGAAATGAATGACAATATCGACACCAACAATCAAAGAGCATGAACGAGTCTCAAATATTTTAAATAAGTAGTCTTTTTTGCCACTGCTGATAAGAAAAATTGACACGTCTATCAATTTAGAAATAGGAATATCTTTATCCTAATAATTTGTTGCTTCACTACCATTTGCGTAAACTCTTCCATCATTTTTTACAATAGGGAGATAGATGAACATCGTGAAAAAATTACCTTCCCATTATTTATAAACTATTTCCTTTTCCGCAGCTATTACTAATATTTCAAAAATATATAAAAAGATTAACATTAAAACAATATCAAATATACATTAAGAATAACAAAAGCATCAAATTTGGGAATAATAGAATGACATGGAGCACTATATTAAAAAAATCCCGACCTTTATGATAATATATAACCATTTCGAAAAATTGATCCAATGCAACCACGAAATACATCAACAAGCAATTTCAGAACAATTTCAAGAATCAAAAGAAATTTTAGGCAAAAAGGGATTTACCATACTCATTGAATACTTTCTAATGTATAATAAAAAAAACTAGACTTGTCAAATTGGGTCAGGTCCATCGGGCAGGCCCTCCCCGCTGTAAAAATTGAGCGGGTTGGATTGATAAAATAGCAAACCGTTTGGAGACGGGCTATACAGGCTCAGCCAGTTTGGGTTGCGGGCCAAGGCAGGGCGGGCCTAAATGGGCGAGCCAGAGTCGAATTTTATATTTTTAAGTTTTATATAAAAATTGGAAGCGCCTTTATCATTCTCTTATCTTATTTCTTCTTTATTTTTCTCCCGCGTCTCGCCTCCATCACTCACTCTGATAAAATCTGAATCTCTATGTTAATGTAGAAGATCAAGATTGAATGGAATTTAATGAGAATTGACTTTATAGTATTTGTTTAATTTTTTATGTTTGGTTTAAGAACTTTAACTTTTATGCATTATGTTGTATGCTTTTTTAACTTCTTATTTCAATGTTTTTAAGTATTTTATGAAACTATTTGACTGAAATATATTTTTCTTCTATTTTTATTGTGATACTGTGTAACATTTTTTTCTTAAAAAAATTTGCGGTTGGACTGGGTTGGCCATTTAAAGGCCCGCCAAAATGGCGGGTTGGCCTAATGGCGAGTTGCGGCTGGTGTCAACCCGTTTTGACATGTCTATCAAAAACCACACAACAATTTCAAGGACCACCACCTAAAAATTGGGATAAACACATGGAAACCAAGAACTAAAAACAAATCTATGAACTTTAAAATACTTTTGAAGTATTTCAAATAGATACTCCACTGCGACAATCAGATAAATAAATAAATAAATAAACAAGTTAATTATTATCAAATCAAGGAACAAAACCTACCAATAGGTAATAAACAAATTTAAGCCAAGCATTATAACAAAAAAAGAACTTTAGCACAATCATTCAATAATTTTGAATGAATAATTAATCAAAGAAAACAAACAAATAATATAAACAAGAAAAGTAGCAACACAATCAACATCAGAACTCTAAAATTTTGGGCAAGATTTAGAAAAATGACAAAAAAAAAACACTAAAACAATAAAACCCTTCAATACTTGCGAAAACAATGACATTTTGGTCCATTTTCAAAATGGAACAGATTTTGAAGAAATAAAGCTTCAATACTTTTATGGATTTCATTCCTTTCTTCACTTTTGTCGATTTCTTCTATTCAGTAATGTTTGTCACTTTCTCTCTTACAAAAAATTTATTCGTTTCGTCATCAATGATAACGCCTGTATTATGAAACTTTTCAATGGAGATCACTGTTGTTTTCCTCATCCAAAGAGAAGAAAATTAACCATAACGATTATTTACGCTCTTTTATTTATAATTGAAAAACAAAAAAGAGGTATTAATGAGATTCCATATTATTTGAGGAAAAATTCGTATTTAGCCCTTGATTATGGAACTCAAACAAATGACAGAGTTTGCTTAGAGGGTGAGAACAAACAAAATTTAAATTGGGACTGGAAAATAAAATTGTTGCTAGAATGATTTATTGATCATTTCTCTTTTATTTAATTAATTTAAAAAATGTAAATAAAAAATTATAAATTTTCTCTCTCTAAGATCCAAATACTGGCCGGCAAGAAGGAAAAAAAATTTCATTTCATTTCATTTCATATCATATAACTACTTGTAAGAAAGAGACGAAGCTGGGAAATAAATTTTTAAAAAATATTCTCGTGACTCCATCCCACCATATCCTCTTTCTCCCTCCACACTCTGTCTGGGTCGGGGGATCGACTTTGCTTTGACATTATTCGTGAATTATTGTGATATGTATATTTGATTTACTCTCCGTTTGCTTTTTATTATTGTTCGCAGATTGATGAAATGTATTTTTGTACAGTTTCTTGTATGTGGTTCTCTCTCTCATCATTTCCTCTCTAGTATACCTCTCTATCTATAACCAGATCTCAAACCCTTGTTGCCACCTTCGACGCCTGAGTTTGCTGCCGTTTTGCGAAATGGGTGGAGGGTTTTGAAGCCCACGTCATAAACTCCAAAATCTTGACCTGTCACCCCCTGTTTCGCGTCGGAATCTGCGCGGTTACCGTCGCTGGAAACCTCCATTGTAGGCAGTGGATAGCTCGATTTATGCTTGGACAGAAAGTTGCAAGCTTCGCTACCACCCCTTCTTGTTCCTCGCGCTCGTGGCTTTCCAGTCAAGTCCCGCCGTGCCTAGCCGTTGTCGACTGATTTTTTGAGCTTACTTCGATTTTAAGGTGTAAAGCTCGATCATTCCAGATTATTCTTGACCATTTTTAGGCTGCCCGGAAGTAAGATTTTTTTTCTCTTTAATTTAATTCGGTTTACGTTGGCTTATTAGCTCGTTATTGATGATTTATTGGGTTATTATTATTGGTACCAAAGTTGATTGACCTTGAGGTATATTTCCGTGAATCTATAAATTTTATCGATAAGTTTTGGGAAATATTTCGATACATATTATGGATATTGTTGCTTTGGGAATTATATTGTGAATTATGGAATTAATTCGGCTAGAAATGGGAATTTGTGTTATATTTGAACTAAAATTTTTATTATGGGATTTTAGTTCGAAATTATATGATTATGATGGAATCTTGGAAATATTAGTTCGACACTTGAAAACTAGTTTTGACAATTTGAGAATTTTGGATAACTAGTTTAAATTCTAGCCTGACATTTGAAATTGAAAATGATGATTTTGGGAATCTTGTTTATAAGTCGCCAACTTGTGGGAATTTAAAAGCCTAAATTGTTATTTCTGGAATTTTAGGCTTAATAGGCGAATTACTGTAAAATGATTAACTCAAATTAATAAGTTAAATTAAATTGTGAAAAAGTAAGAGTTTAATGTTATAATTATTTTATGTCACAAGTTTGGATTATCAAGGAGATATTCAAGGAATTCTGTGGTATTGTAAGTGTTGGATTGAGATACATATGAACTGGTTTCACTGCGACGACTATAATGATGTGTAATGTCGTCAAAGTGTTTTGTGATGAGCTGTGACGTGTCTTATTTTTATTGTGGATGATGTGTTGCATTCACTCATTTATGATGATTGTTAACGTGAAGGGTTGAGAATGGTCCCATTCCCTAGTTTCTTTTATAAAATAAGTCCTTAGTTTTAAATAAATTTTATTGGAAAATTAAGGGATATTCGTTAAATAAGAACATTAACTGTGTTGCATGGCATGTAGAGCCCTGAATTCCATTGATTACTGTTGTTGTTTTCCATTATATCCAATCTGTTGAGATGAATACGAGTCATCGGTGGAGCGAGTGACATAGGATTAGCACACTCCATATGATAACATGAGGCAAGTGTGTAGCTACTGTTCCCTTGATGCTACGTTTAAGGGCAAGCAAATATTTGGACGCTGCATTCTTGGCACGGGTGGCCACTATGATGATACATTATTCTTGGGCTACATTTGGTATCCGTTATTCCAGTGTTATCTTACATGCATTGTATTTCATTGCATCTTACTGGACTTTATTTCATGTTCCTTGTATTCGTCATGATTTTATTGGTTTGTCGTACTACGGTCCCTCCTCTGTTTTCTTATGATGTAGTGGTTGTTGGTTCCATAGCAGGTTTCACGGGTTGATTTTATGTGTGGTGGAGCGTCAACTAGCGTCGCCCAGTGAGTGTGTTGGTCGAGTTTCCCAGATAATATTATTATATTGTTGGGAGTCTGTGCATTTACCAAGGAGATGCCCCTAGTTGCATTCTGATTATATTTTTACTCCTTTGGATTTGAATGATGGTGTGATCAAGCCAGTGCGGTTCTGCATGTGATTTAATTTAATACTGCCAATGCGAATATGCATGCAAACTTGTTTTGTTGTTGGCCAGTCGGCCTTTTTGTTATTGGATTATGATATTGGATTTTATATTTAAGAGCGGATAATTGTTTCGAGGAGTTGTGAGATTTTTAGCATGTCCTAACTACGTGCAGGTTATGCCAAAATTTCTGCAGGTCTAGAAGGAAAATATTTACATGTTTTCGCTGTTTAAACTAATTTATCCCGATTGTTCGATAATTAAATATTAATCAGGACTCGGGCCGTCACATGTTTACTTGTAGCTATTATTACTTTACTATTATTATAAGGATCTCAGGGGTTTGTGGATTTACTTGTGATCTTTCGTGAAAGATTTTGATTGAACCAAAAATGTTTGTGAAATTTCTTGAAAATTTTGTTCTCTGATTGTAGCTTTGATTACTTTTTGTGGATAATACGTCGGATTAAATGATATGGCTTCTCGTGTTTATTACTGTACTTGTCCTGGTGTTTAAAGATTCCCACAACAGTATTTTTTGTCTTCTTTGGACAGAATCTGTACGCAGCATGATTCAAAGCTAAGAGCTGAATTATAGTTGATTGTTGTGATAAAAGGAAAAAAATATTTTCGAATATAGGAAAGTGGATATTGGTGCTTGTTTGGGGAAATGGCATCTGATCTGGCGCAAAGCTTGTTGTCAAGCAGATCTTCATTTGGATCTAGTAATGGCTTTGAAATCCCTTCCAATCACTCCTTGGCCACCTCAAATGGAGAAGATTATGATTCGGATGGTTCCAACTTTGCCCCTCCGTAAGTTTTTCTCCATTCTTTCTCTGAGGCCTGTGAATTGTTGATTTTGTTTTTCATGACAGATACTAGTTCCATTAAATTGAGTTACCTTTTTATTGAGTTTTACCTTATTTGACTTGCAGCACGCCCAATACTCTCACATCAGTTATGTCTCCGGAACTTGCCGGTGCTATACCATTGATTGATAAATTCCAGGTGAAAATCAAAGTTCTTGCCTTTTGACAATTTGTAATTGAGTAATTGACAAAACTTTGTAAGTTTAAATGTGAGTTTTTAAATTGGTTTTGGAGATACTAGACTATATTATGCAAGTTTATATTCAACACATTATTACTTTTGGTTAGTCAGAGTTTGTTATGATTGATTTTCATTTTTTTTTCAGGTCGAAGGATTTTTGAGAGCAATGCAAAAGCAGATTAATTCGGCAGGAAAACGAGGTTTCTTCTCTAAAAAGGCGGTGGGACCGCAAGTTAGAGAGAAATTCACATTTGAGGATATGCTGTGTTTCCAAAAGGTAGTTTAATGTGTTTTTTGTTGGCTTTTTATTTCATTCTTAGTCTTGTATATGCAAGGTGTGCTACCTTTTTGACAGGATCCTATTCCAACCTCGCTGCTAAAAATGAATGGTGATCTTGTGAGCAGAGCGGTTAAGATGTTCCAGATTATCCTGAAGTACACTGGAGTCGATTCCTCTGATCGATTTACACCAACTAGTTTAGAGGATCGCATCGAGCTCGTTTGCAAAATTTACAAGCAGGCTTTGAAGCGTTCTGAACTTCGAGATGAGCTCTTTACCCAAATCTCAAAACAGACTAGAAATAATCCTGATAGGTAAGTAATACGTATTTAGATAAGGTGAGGCTAAAAATTTAATAAATTTTCTTTCGTCATGTGAATTTTTCTCAATAGTTATTTTCTTGGGAATAGATTGAGTCAATTGATTGAGTGCCTTAATTAGGGTTGTACATGTTTCACCCGTTCTATCGTTTCTCGATGATATATTGATTATGCTTCTGTCATCTGTAGGAACTGTTTGATTAAAGCATGGGAGCTAATGTATTTATGCTCAACATGCATGTCTCCTAGCAAGGAAATTGGTGGGTATTTGTCGGAGTATGTGCATACTATTGCACACAGTGTTAGTACTGATTCTGAGGTCCAATTCCTTGCAATGAATACATTAAATGCATTAAAACGGTCTGTCAAGGCTGGACCAAGGCATATTATACCTGGACGCGAGGAGATTGAAGCTCTTTTGACTGGTAAAAAGCTTACAACCATAGTGTTTTTCTTGGATGAAACCTTTGAAGAGATTACATATGACATGGCCACAACTGTAGCTGATGCTGTTGAGGTACTGCTTCAGCTTCTCTTGTGTGTTTATGCATGCATATTAGATCAGATGCATCAAATGACTTTACAAATGATTGTATTATTTTTACGCCTTATCAGCGGAAATATATAACATGGCCGATTTCAAAAAGTTTTTAGTTGTTCTTCATTATATTATCTTTAAAGTTCTTTTTCTTGGGTGGCCAGGAAATTTATTTTTCCATGCCTTCTGAATTTCTTATTTTCATGGATGTTTCAGTTGTGCCATAATCTTTTAACTTTTTCTCGTTGCATTATTGAAAACCTTATCATTGATTGCATGTGTTGGTTTATTCAAACTTCAGGAGCTTGCTGGGATAATCAAGTTATCAGCATATTCTAGCTTTAGTTTGTTCGACTGTCGGAAGGCTGTAATTGGTTCGAAATCTCCAGACCTCGGAAATGGTACTTAGATTAAAATGTCGCAACACTCTTTATTTAGTTACCTTGGTTGGGTTGCAATACTTGGTTATAGTTTCTAATTACCTAAAATTGTCAAGTAACTCTTTGCTCCCTTTTTCCCACATTAGTTTAAGAAATTGTTCTTATTATATGCAGAGGACTACATTGGTTTAGATGATAATAAATATATTGGAGATCTACTCTCTGACTTCAAAGCTTCAAAGGACCGAAGTAAAGGAGAGATTTTGCATTGTAAACTAACATTCAAGAAGAAGCTATTTAGAGAGTCGGATGAAGCTGTTACAGATCCAATGTTTGTGCAATTATCATATGTCCAAGTATGTCTGTTTTGACCTTTTGTTTTGCTTTGTAATTATTTTTGTCGATTTCTATCCCCATTGTTCTAGTTCTAAAATTGGCTTCACACTATTTTCTTGGTTCACTTTTTCTGTCTTTTTCTTGTTACAGCTGCAACATGATTATGTATTAGGCAATTATCCTGTTGGTAAAGATGACGCTGCACAGCTCTCTGGTTTGCAGATTTTGGTTGAAATTGGATATATAGTTTCTCCCGAAACCTGCACGTGAGTCATCTTCCCTGTTTCTTTTTCGTGCTGATGTTTCTTCCAATTGGTCCATGATTTTTGTTTCTTAATTATACATATGTAAGAGTTTCTAATTTGCTGTTACATGGGAATTTGTGCATACTGTTTCTTTTAGAAATAACTTACCATTTTCTTCGTTTATATATGTCTAGAGATTGGACATCTCTTCTGGAAAGATTTCTGCCCAGGCAAATTGCTATTACTCGAGCCAAAAGAGATTGGGAACTAGATATTCTTTCTCGGTATCGTTCGATGGTGAGAACCATTTTTATATTGTTCCAATTTTCTAAAATTTTGAGGATCAAGTAAATTTGATCTATGAAAATGCTTTATTCCAAGTGTTCAAATAACTTAAACACATTTATTTACATGAAAACAATAGGTGAAAGTTTTTGTTTTGTATGTATTCTTCAACGGTTATGCTTCCCTTGCAAAAACTTTTGCGCATGTTTTTGTACCAGTTCCTTTCTAACGTTACCTATAAATATTATGGGAAGTTATGATATTCAATATTCAATATTCAATATTCAATATGCATAATGCTTTCAACTCTCTTCATTGTTTTTTTATACTTTACGAATTAGATATCTGCGGTAACTTCTTTTGATATATCTAAAGATCTATGAAGTAGTCCTTAAAATTATTGAATAAATTCTTGCAGGAAAATTTGACAAAAGATGATGCTCGGCAACAATTTTTACGGATCTTAAGAACACTGCCCTATGGGAACTCAGTTTTCTTTACTGTCCGTAAGATTGACGATCCCATTGGACTCTTGCCAGGAAAACTCATACTAGGCATTAACAAGCGCGGGGTATGAATAATTTTTATCTTTCTGGGTTTGACATTTATAACTACCATAGCAGATAGTAGATGCCTAAGTATGGTATGTTTGTTTATCCAGGTTCATTTTTTCCGTCCTGTTCCTAAGGAATATCTACATTCAGCTGAATTAAGGGACATAATGCAATTTGGCAGCAGTAATACTGCTGTATTTTTTAAGATGAGAGTTGCTGGTGTTT
This sequence comes from Primulina huaijiensis, assembly GCF_012295235.1. NCBI lineage: Eukaryota > Viridiplantae > Streptophyta > Magnoliopsida > Lamiales > Gesneriaceae > Primulina > Primulina huaijiensis. Next base: position 12,189,706 of record NC_133321.1, read on the forward strand.
TGCATATATTTCAGTTTGAAACAAAGCAGGTTAAATAATTATTATTCACACGTAGATTCTGCCATTGAATTTGTAGATGTTATTATCCTGTTTTGTAAGAGTTCCTGATCTTGGATGATTTACCTTTCCACTAAACTCAGGGAGAGGAAATATGTGTTGCCCTTCAAACACATATAAATGATGTGATGCTACGGCGTTATTCCAAAGCACGTGCTGCTGCTAATGGTTCAGTTAATGGCCTTTCTTCAGATCATGCTAAACCACCTCCACCTATGGACGTCAATGAGAAGCGTGTGTTGGAATTGTCAAAATTACTTGAAGAATCAGAGAATAAAGCCAATCAAGTAAGTTATTAAATGCTTAGAGAAGGATCCACCCTTTTTTGTTCTTATAATGGCCTGACATTCCTTTGACCTGTCATATTGAGTTTTATATTGAAGAAGAATATGTGATTTACTGATCAGTTTATTGCCCAGATTTCATTCTCAAACCTTTTCTAAATGTTGTTTTATGTTTTCCAAGTTGCAAGAAGATCTGCGTGGAAAGCAAATGCAAGAACTGAAAACGAAAGAAGAATTGGAGAATGTAAAAGGTAGGTTGAGGTCTGAGAAGCAATACTTGGATGAAGTCATCACTGAACGTGATAAACTGCGAACGTTGTGTGATGGAAAAGATTCAGCACTTCAGGTGATTATCTTCGCGAATTCAAATTCAATTTTGATTGGTGTTTGCCTTTTTTTTTATTATCGATTTTCTGTAGGCTACATTATTGGAGAAACAAAGCCTTGAAGTGAGGTTTGCAAAGTTGAACAGCCGAGGGTTGGAAAATAACATCAGAAAAGAGTTGGTTGAAGCTAATAATCAGGTATATAGATGTGAATTTATTAACGTTGGAACTGGTGTTTGGTTTTATTATGTGTCTCTGTCCTTTACACAAGAAGGTTTACCTATATTTTAAACCTGAATAAATAGGTCTTGTGTAAGATTCAAGATGAATTAAAAGTACGCACTGCTGAGTTGCATGCAGTTGAAGAATCAAAAAGGAAACTTGCAAATGAGAAATTATCTATCGAAGAAAGACTTTCAAGGCTTGACAGAAAAAATGCAGATGAGGTAGAAAGACGAGTTTCTTTTTAATTGTTTTTAATTAGCCAATTCTATGATAGTTTACTATCTAATAACTTATTTATGTCATTCTTCAAATGCAGATTGCAATTATGAAGGAAAACTTTGAACACGAATGCAAGACAACGAAGCTTCGTGTTTCTGAACTTGAAAAGAAACTGGAAGAGGCCACACAAAGTTTGATTGTTTCTCAATCAATCATTGCAACTAAGGATGTAGAATTGTCTTCATTGCATAATAATCTGAGGGAATTAGAAGAGTTGAGAGAAATGAAAGAGGTGAAATCTTTATACTATATTTTTATTTTCTAGTGCTTGTAACTCCTATATATCATCATTTGTGCTTTAAAATCAATTGATAGTTACATTCCCAAAATATTAATAAATAGTTCCATACATAGGATATTGACAGAAAGAACGAACAAGCTGCTGCAATTTTGAAGATGCAAGGAGCCCAATTAGCTGAAATGCAGGCACTTTACAAAGAAGAACAAGTTATGAGAAAACGATATTTTAACATGATGGAAGGTTATATTTATGCTTCACAGTATAAATTTATTTATCATTTGAATCTATCATTCTTCGTTTATGAACTAACTATGCATGTCTACCCTATTTATAATTGAATGATTATGCTTTGCAATTTTGATACTTTTCAGACATGAAAGGCAAGATTCGAGTGTATTGTCGATTGCGGCCTCTTAGCGAAAAAGAAATATCAGAGAAGGAAAGAGATGTCTTAGTGAATGTTGATGAGTTTACTGTTGAACACTTGTGGAAAGATGACAAAGTGAAACAACACATGTATGATCGTGTTTTTGATGGCCATGCAACTCAAGATGATGTTTTTGAGGATACCAAGGCAAGTTCAAAGATACTTTATTTATATAGATATATTGAATAATTGTCATTTTTTTGGCACATATTCTCTTTTAACTTTTTTTTTGAGAGAATATTCTCATTTACTTTTGAATCACTTTGGTTGTGATCATTAAAGATTTCACTTGAGTGCAGTACCTGGTGCAATCTGCTGTCGATGGTTACAATGTGTGCATATTTGCTTATGGACAAACTGGATCTGGGAAGACATTTACAATTTATGGATCCGAGAGCAATCATGGTCTCACTCCACGAGCTATATCTGAACTTTTTAAAATCATGAAGCGTGACAATAATAAGTTTTCATTTACATTGAAGGTAATTAATTTTGAATGCTAACAGATCTTCCTGAAAATCATCTTTTTTGTTATGAATTTTATTGGTTATCGATGCCAATACCATTCTTTTTTACACTTGTTGAGTGGCAGATTTTATAGATTAGTCATAATAAATAATTTTGTGAGTATGTGCAGGCGTATATGGTTGAACTATATCAAGATACTTTGCTAGATCTTCTACAGCCTAAGAATGCAAAGCGCTTGAAATTGGACATCAAGAAAGACTCTAAGGTTATTGCCTTTGAATATTTATCAAAGATATATATTTGATTAGAATAAGTCTTTATTTTTTTGTTTCTTCCATAATTTTTTAGTTTATGGAAAGTTGTGTTTTCTCACATCGTTATATGCTTGGCCATTTTGTCTTAGTAGGGAATGGTTGTTGTAGACAATGTGACCGTTGTATCCATTTCAACATATGATGAATTAAGAAGTATTATTGAGAGAGGATCTGAACAACGTCATACGACTGAGACTCTTATGAATGAGCAGAGTTCAAGGTCGCATTTGGTACTCTCTGTTATTATCGAGAGTACTAATCTTCAAACTCAATCTGTTGCCAGAGGAAAGGTGCGTATTGAAAAAAATCGTATTTAACATCGTCATATTTCATTTTATTTGGGTTATAAATGGTTAATTTTTGCAGTTGAGCTTTGTGGATCTCGCTGGATCTGAAAGAGTGAAGAAGTCGGGCTCTTCTGGAAATCAGTTGAAGGAAGCTCAAAGCATTAATAAATCACTTTCCGCTCTGGGTGATGTCATTGGTGCTTTATCTTCAGGCAATCAACACATCCCCTACCGAAATCACAAGCTGACCATGCTGATGAGTGACTCCCTTGGTGGAAATGCTAAAACTTTGATGTTTGTCAACATATCTCCTGCCGAATCAAATTTGGATGAGACTTACAACTCTTTAATGTATGCTTAGACTCCCTTGCACCTATATAATCTGCATACACCACTTTTATAGTTGGTTTTGCATGTTAGTCTTCTCATTTCATCTACTTAGAAAATTACATGTAGGATCAAATGCTCATCGATATTTTGAAAGCTACAGTTGGTAATACAATGGTAGGTGGTAAGCGCTTTGATATCAATGTTAAGATCACATACGTAGTTGTAGGTTGCACGAATGACTGATGGTGGATTGGCCGATGGTATGTCCCTGTCGTGTTATATGGCACTACGATCATGATGTGTTATTTGGGTGGTTATACGATATTAAAATATTTCTTTACATGGTTATAACTGTTAATAGTTTTTGGCATACTGAAAGACGCGAAGTCCATCATCACTTGTCAATGACGTCCACATATTTAGAAAATTGAATGTTTAAGCTCCCAAAAGCATATTTTGTTCATTTTCTTGAAAGCTAGTGTGTTTCGCTTTACAGTTGACAATCTCCACTCCATGAAATCAACAGGTATGCTTCCAGAGTGCGATCTATTGTTAATGATCCCAGTAAAAATGTTTCATCAAAGGAGGTGGCTCGTTTGAAGAAGTTAATAACGTACTGGAAGGAACAGGCAGGACGAAGGGCAGAAGATGATGAGGATCTGGAAGAGATACAAGAAGAACGAATTCAAAGAGAAAAGACCGATACTCGTCATTCAATGTGAGTTTCCTTCCGTGCCTACAAAATCTTCCATATTTGATGTCATTGGCTATTCCGGTATAGTGTAGAAAGGAGGTCTCGTGGCAAAGGAACGACTTGTTTGCTTTGCTTGTTCATCAGAAAACTCGGAGATTTATGTTGTGGCAAGAGTGGTTAGTTGAGAATCTTTTGTACAGTAAAAAATTGTCCAAATATTCAAATCAAAACCAATACTGGTATTGGTTTTCTGATTTCTCCCTTTCTTGGAATCAAAAGTGTGAATCCACTGAAATATTTGTCTTCCAAAATTTTGTGGTCTATACAATTTCAACATGTCTGCTTTATTTATCTAGAATTTGGTTAAGTTGAGCTAGGCAGGTAATGAACATGAAAATTGTTGTAAATCTGACCTAATATCTTATCGCATGCACCAAAATTCTTAACTCTCACATATAATGTAAGAATATTCTGTAGAAACTTATGGACATAGCCTATTCATATTTTCCATTCATCCCTTTATATCAACACAGCACTTGAAAAAAACTACTATAATAGAGAAATATACGTTTGACTTCCCACCAGGCTTAAAATAAACAAGCAAAAATTCAATTCAAGAATTCATTTTGATGATACTTCTTAACATATGAAATTACACCATAGGGTCACCATATCGAATATGGTTCTCCGGCCTACTGTATCCAGTCGAGTCCGCCCTAATCGAGTCCCCATCAGAGTCGTACCGGCAGAATAAATATACCACTGCTGGCTTGGACAAAGGCACTGGAACAGTTTTTGACACGATCATTTGAAGTATTGCCTTTGTTTTCGGCCTCTCCCAGGCAACCATACCTAACAAAAGCAGTCTCTGTGCTGCTTCCATAACATATTCGTTGCCCAACCTCGAATCCAGTGTCTCGAACAACCTTCCAGTTACATATATATATATTTTGAAAAATTATAACTCCAAATAAAGAACCATAAATTTTTGTAACAAAGAAAAACTCATTGGACTTGAATAGTTATTTAAATTAATCGTGAAAAAAACTTAAAACAAAATAATGTTTAATATTTTAATTTTAATATCATCTCTAAATTTTTCACAAAATTTCTTCATTCTGATTGTCAAATAATTAGATTTATTTGATTAATTAATATAAAACTTTATTTTACTCACTAGTCGATAGTTCCCATTAAACTGTGACTGTCTAAATTTCTTTTACAAGGATTAATTAAATATTATCATAAATAAAATATATCGGTGTAATAAATAAAAAAAAATAAACTAATAGAAGTGGATAGTGGCAGACACAATTTAGAAGGTCATGAAATGACTGGTGTTTGACAACCTTTTGAGGATAATGTTGAAGATGATGATGTAAAATGATTGATATGGCAAATGATTTAGTTATGTGTTATAAAAATATGTATTTGACAAATATCGTGATTATAGACGATATAAAATATATATAAGAAATAAAATAACTCAGAAGTATTGAAATATGTGCTGTAAGATCGAGCGGTTGTCGTTTTACCAAAAACTAAGCTCAAAAATGAAATCGGAACGACCCAAACGACTACATGGGCCGATTCCCTTGGCCTAGTGGAGGCAACTGCCACTTACACCGGTCCATAAATTTTTTTTATTAATCAAATTGTATATCTTTATATTCTTCTTGTAAAATTTAATTAAAGTTATTAAAATAGTAAATTATCTTAGTTACGATTAAGTTATTGTAGACTTCTTAAAATTCTTAAACTTAAATATCTAACACCATATTTCATATATTTTCATTTTTTTTATTAAATATGTCATACATTATTATACAATTTACTTTTAAATAAATAATCAAATTGCTAGTGATAATATGTTATATATTAATTCTATTGGTTATGAGTGTGACTGTACATATGGTGTTTTCGATCAAATGTGTGATGATTGGATAAACGATAACCTCATTGTTAGTGTAGAGAAAGAAATATTTCTAACAATTGATAATGAAGTTATTGTATAAATGTTTCAAAATATAAAGACCCCGAAAAAAACTAATTGTAAGAAAATTATTTTGAGAAAGTTGGCACATTTCCTCCCAGTGAAATCGTCTTACAATATTAATTAGTATGCTAAGGAATATATTAAATAAATAGTTCGACTTCACAGGATTCCAGTGAATATGTTCAGATTTTGGAAGACATGTTGAGGTTTTGCGCAATGGATTTTTAGGTCAGTTGGGATATAAAGTTACCATTATCTGAATTTGCTTATAGAAAAATTATCAAGCTATGATGGACATGGCTCGCTATGAAGTTATCTATAGCCAAAAATTCAGATCACCATTACAGTTAGATGGAGTTGGGGAACGGAAATTGTTCTGGCCAGAAATCGTACAACAAATTAACATCAGATTTTTTGGAAAAATTCGAGATGGAATGCAAACAACCAAGTGCAGACAGAATTTTTTGTGTTGTACAAATTGATGTACAAATATGAATGTACACGTAGCATCACCATTGAAATAAATAATTTTTTAAAAATGTTGTAGCCGAAATCGGGTTAAAACTAAAAATCCAACATGATACTCCATACTTGAAAATATTTTCGATCTTCTTCTAAAACGTTGACATGCATGACGTATATTTTACGTTCAAGTTTCGAATTATCTATCCTTACCGATATCGAATAATTAAGTTTAATTTTTGTTTATCAATCTAATAATAGTTAATTTTACATGGTATAAATTTGAGCAAGTGTATAGTAAAATCAACCAGGATTCAAATATAGAATGTGAAATAAGGAAGAAGTAAATTGAAGGAGTGGTCGGAAAAGGCCATCTTTTCATTTTTTACTTGCAAGCAAGAAAGCCACTCTTTACCATTGGATTCTAAATTTTTAATGGCCATCACTAGTAAGCTTCCTTGAATTTCTCCTTACCACAATCCCATTTCACACAAATCAAGAACCCTCCTCTTTATATATATATGTTACGCTTGGTAGCTACATTTCAACATGCATCGTTATCGATTTACTCTCGAAAAAAATTAATTTTCATAGACTAACTGAAAATGGCTTCAAGCAAGGTTGTTTCGATGCTATTCGTGACCATGATCGTGCTGTTTGCAGCCTCGGTGGTGGTGGTTGAGGTTGCAGATGCATCTCAACCCGATACCCTTGAAGAATGTGTTAGCGATGCAATGCTTATGGGTGCAACTCGTGCCAATGCAGAGTCGGTCTGCGAAGCCTCAATGCGGCGAAATCATCCTTGAAAATGTAATAAACACATAGATATTTATATTTATCAGTAATAATAATCGTCTATACATGATGAATATAATTATATTGTGTTACTCACTTATTTTATGAAATTTAGGGTGTTCTTGTGGTAAATTGAAATAAGTATTGGTATGGGATTTCAATACAAGTTATGTTTTATTCTTGAATGTAACTGTTTGTGGGTTGTTATATAAAATAAAAGGAAAAATTTAATTTTATTCTTGTATGTTTACATAGTTTAGATTTTTGATAATATGCTTATTCAAAGTTTGGTCGTTATATGTAGTAACTTGTGTTTTTTGTTTCGGTCTTTTTTTTTTTGAAACCACTAAAACCATTTAATATTACTCATTTGACATCGTTGTTTTTCTACATAACTTATGTGAAAAGAAAAATTAAAATAAAATAAAACGTCAAGATTAATTTTCCTTTGATTTTCTTATATCTAATTTCTCGGTGATATGGAAACCTTCAAATAAAACAAATATAGAGCTCTCAATCCACTATATTATCTTCGGAACCAAGTTGTCAATTCAAGGTCCTTAACCCGACTGTACGTAGAATCGCAAGTGAATTTTGAGTACACGAAAACTCCTGTGAAACGGATATTCTATATCGGTCATCCACGAAAAAGTATTACTTTTTATGTCAAATATATTAATTTTTATTGTAAATATGGACATGAGTGATCCTTCTCACGAATAAAGATCCGTGAGACCATCTTATGAAAGACATACTCTTTTGAGTATTGGTTTTGATGCTTAGGGAGGTACTAAACCCTTGAGCAAATCATAGATTTGTTTAGGAAGCACAATTGAGTATCGATTGCATGATTAAATCTTGGTTAATTTTGAGTGCAAAACTAACAATCTTTCACCCAAAAAGTGCTTCTTCAATTCCTAGTTGTAGAAATGGTTACTGGTTGCGAGAATGGGGAAATAGATCTCTCATTTTGCCTATAGTAGCAAGCAACTTGTGAAGAGGGAAGATTAATATATATTTTCCTCATTAGTGATCTACTTTGAAAACTTGGCAGATTTTGTGTGTTCTTATTAGATTTATGAATAAAATGGAAAATATCTCAATTGATTTCTAGTTGGAAGGGCAAATGTAATGGAGTTTATTTTCTTGTCCACTAAGCTAATATAGATATAGTAGGAAATTACTAATAAATTTAGATATTTCTTTAATGAAATTGTCGGGAAAAAAAGGGATACAAGGGGTGGACGAGCTAAAACATAGGTCACGATCACTTGGTTAATTTTGGATGATAAATCATCTGTTGAATAGTAAATAGATTAGATCATGTCGAATTCTTACATAGGGGAATCTCAATGAAGTGTTTGAAATACAGCAAGAACTAGAAACAAAACAATTAGGTTTGTTGTGGTCAAGTAACACACGACATGTAACAGTATCATTTGATTTACGATTAGCTGATTTATGTGAAATTAAGTGCTTATGATTCCTATATTTGAAGTACGTTGCATACATGACAAGTAAATCGATGTATAAAATAAATATTTTATTAAAACGAAAAATTTATATACACACATCGATGTAATATGCACGTTGAGCTATGATCTTTGAATACTTTGATATCATTGGACTTTGATATTGATTTAGGGGATAGAAAACGATACTCTATCTGGCATTATGTGAACCATAAAAATATACTCATTTGTAACCCCTGTGATTGATAATTTGAGATTTGGTTGATGATGTTTGTCGATGATGTTATAAGAATATTCTCTTATACTTGATTGTGACACATGTGTCTGCTAGGACTTTGATGATTTCATTGCGGTTTGATTGATTCTGATATACATTCAGTGTATGAGTGATTGAATTAATATCATCATGACTTATATACATTGCATATCATATATCATTTTATATATAAATGCTTTATTTAATATGGTTATTCCATTGAAGTCGTTCGCTCATCCATAAGAGAGCTATTATCATCTTTCCTATGTGGACAATGACAAGTACATGTTATCAGTAGACTAGATATGGTACTTTTTGAGAGAATTACATCTGAGTTGATGTTTAAGTCTCATATCCTAATGTGTATATATATACCGGGACATGTCTCGAAAATATAAGTTGTTTATATCTTTATATATGTGTAGTTATTTGTGGACATAGTTTATATTGTGATGTGTGTAGAAGAGATTTTATATTATACTATTTTAAGTATAATAGGCATGCTTGTCGTATTTTGGGCTCAAGATGAAGAAAAAATTAACTCCTTTTTCATTGTCATTAACTAAATATGATCAAATTGCATGTTAATAACGATAAGGAGTAAAAGCCCCGCACCATCTAACCCCGAATTGAATTTTTTTGGGTAAAATACTTTTTCTCCTAAAATACAAACTATATTTTCTAATATTATATGACAGCTGTAGAATATTAATGATCCGTTATATCATGTATGGTCACAAAATGACCATATTACTCATATTTTTTAAAAATTAAAAATTAAAAATTAAAAAACTAGAAATAAAAACCATAAAGTTAAAAAATAAAAAACTAGAAATAAAAACAACAAAATTACTTAAATAATATTTAAATTAACAGTGAAAAAATTAAAAAAATTATTTTTAAAATTTTATATTTTGGTATCATCTCTAATGGTTTGCCTATAATTTCTTGATTCTGATCGCCAATTAATTAGATTGATTTGATTCATTAATTGAAAACTTCAATTTAGCCACTAGGTTATAGGCTCCCATTAAACATTGGCTGCCTAAATTTCTTTTACAATGACTAATTAAATAATATCATCATAAATAAAATATGGATATAACAAATATACAATGATAGGAAAAAAATAAACTAATAGAAGTGGGCAATGACATTACCTTAGAAAGTCGTGAAATTAATGAATCATGTTTGACAATCCCTCTTGAGGATAATGTTGAAGATGATGAGGTAAAACAGTTATTATGTCAAATGATTTAGATACTTGTCATAAAAATATGTATCGACAAATATCGAGAGTATAGTGATAAGCTCGTAATAATTTGCATTTTTGTTGTCGTATCTCTCATTGTTACTACTTTCAACGAGCTTGATTGACACATTTTTGTGTGATTTTATTGTAGGAGAAAGTTTTCTACTATTGGGATAAATTTGGACTAAAAAAAGTGATTTTATATCATAATTAAAGTTGTTGATATGATCTTCGTGGAAGACTTGAAGCAGAAAAAAATTCAGAAGTCGTCTTTCCACAAGGCGTGATCACGCCTTATGACTATTTTTCAGCTGCCGGCACAACTAAATCTGAATTCCGAAAATTGGAAAGATAAAATATCATATTTTAGACTCCTAATTATGGTATTTGATTTGTGGAAAATAATTGGAGAGATATTTTTTTATTGAGAGAAATAAAGATAAGATAGAGTTTATTCAAAAAAACTCTATCATATCTTTGATATGACTTTTTTGGGATTAAGCTTTAGATTAATGGGCTTTCCCGTTGACCAATAAGCACTACACGTACAAAAAGAAGAAGGAGGCTCACTATTGAAAAATATATAGATTTCTCTCATTCTCTCTCTACCATCGTAACTAACGTGAAGAACAAGAACAAGACGAAAGAATTTCTCATCTCCTCTCCACACCTTTAGGCTAAGTTTTATTTCTCATTCAGGAGATATTTTTACTATTTTCAATTTATCACTGTGAGACTTTTTGCATTTTAATTTAATATTCTTGTTAGTCCAAGTATTTGTTGATTTAAGATTTAATTCTCTATGAATGTTGTATATCAATTAATCTGACAATTTAATTCGATATATGATTTTCAACTGCTAATCATGAATTCAGTGATCCGTAATTGTCATGAATGATTGGTATATGAGTAGCATAGATTAGATGTGTTGTGCTATCATAATATATTTAATCTAAATAAATCAATATAACTGAATTTATCAATTGCAGCTATCTCGGTTCTTAGATTTCAGGATTAACTGTTTTCACAAATCTAAAAGTTATCTTTAATTAATATGGAACGCTATCGTGTCCAGTTAGTTATTGATAAGTTTTGACTGAATGCTGTGTTTGGTCAATTAAATTAGAAAAACACAAGGATTTTAGCGGTTATCCCTATAATTCTAAAATTAATTACTTGTAACTGCATGAACAAATAATATGTTAGCCGATGAACAGTGACACAATTATATAGTGAAAATCTCCTTGAATCAGAATTTGGTAATTTAATTCTCGTTTAGATTTATTATTTTTTCTTGCTTTCTAATTTAGTTTTAATATTTTATTTTGTTCTTATCCAACAAAACCTCTTGTTATTAATTTTTCCTAGAAAGAAATCATCTCTCATTCTCTGTGGATTTGTCCCTACTCATCATAACACTCATTTTACTTAGAGAGTAGGAATTTAAGTTTGTTTGGCTCAACGACAACTCACCATATAGACGATATAAAATATATATTAAAATAAAATAAAGAACTAGTATTGAAACATACTGAACATGGTCAATTATACTCACTCGTACTGTGAGGATCTGGCTATTGTGATCCACTAATTAAGTCATCCTAAAAGAGTTTGAAATTTGACATCGACCCAAATACGACATTAACGGAACAAGAAAAGACCAGAATGAACATAGAAACGTCGAAATAGCACCCAGACAGCAGCCCAAGCGCCGAGGCACTATACTTTTATGCTGCGACAGACGTCTCAGCGTTTGCGCACATGTGAAGCAATCACTTTGTCTTGGAACCGAATATGATTTCAGTTGGAAGAATGACTTTCTTATCTTATTTTGCACGAGAGAAAAGAGAAAAATAGAGAGAGAATGAGGTTCTATTGACAATCATTTCTACAAAGTCTACATATTTCTTCCCAAGTGAAATCGACTTACAACATGAATAAAAAAGATGAGGAGTATATTAAAGAAATAGTTTGACTTCACGGGATTCCAATGACTATTGTTTCAAACAGTGATCCTAAATTTATCTTCTTCTAAAATGTTTACATGACAAATATTTCAAGTTTCGAATTATCTATTCTTATCGATATCGAATTATTGAGTTGATTTTTTTATATAAATCAATTTAATTAACAGTTAGTTTTACATGGTATAACTTTGAGCACGTGTATAGTAAAATTTACAAGAATCCAATTTAAGGAGTGGTTGGAAAAGGCCATCTTTTCATTTTTTTACTTGCAAGCAAAAAAGCCACTTTTTACCATTGGATTCTAAATTTCTAATGGCCATCACTAGTAAGTTTCCTTGAATTTCTCCTTACCACAATCCCATTTCACACAAATCAAGAACCCTCCTCTCTATATATATGTTTCACTAGGTAGCTACATTTCAACATGCATCGTTATCGATTTACTCTCTGAAAAAAATAATTTTCATAGACTAACTTAAAATGGCTTCAAGCAAGGTTGTTTCGATGCTATTCATGACCATGATCGTGCTGTTTGCAGCCTCGGTGGTGGTGGTTGAGGTTGCAGATGCATCTCAACCCGATACCCTTGAAGAATGTGTTAGCGATGCAATGCTTATGGGTGCAACTCGTGCCAATGCAGAGTCGGTCTGCGAAGCCTCAATGCGGCGAAATCATCCGTGAAAATGTTATATAAACACATAGATATTTATATATATCAGTAATAATAATCTGTACATGATGAATATAATTAGATTGTGTTACTCACTTATTTTATGAAATTTTCTTGTGGTAAATTGAAATATGTATTGGTATAGGATTTCAATACAAGTTATGTTTTATTCTTGAATGCAAGTGTTTGTGGGTTGTTATATAAAATAGAACGAAATTTTTTTAATTTTAATCTTGTAAGTAGACATGTATTTATTCAAAGTTTATCGTCATATAGTAAATTGCAATTTTTGTTGTCTTTTTTCGTCGAAAGTGACTAAAACTATTGGATATAGCTCATTTTACGGACTCATGTGAAACCTATTCGAAACATATTAAAAAAATTCACCAAAGAAAACATCTAGATTAATGATTCTCTTATAGCTAGTAGAAATTAGCCGGAAATCGGGCGTCGAAATGATTTCGAACAAAGCAAAACTAGTAAGAAGTCACCAAAGGAAACATCAACTATCACGTCAAGGAAATTACCCCAGGACATGATCATAAGAAATTTTAACCGTAAATCGAGCATAGAAACTATTTTGAACAAAGCAAAACTTGTAGAAAGTCACCAAAACGGAAACAACATTTTGGAGTTGAAATAGAATGAACATGTTTTGCCATAAAATTGCCACCTTCGTCACAATTAAGATCACATTTTCAAGTTGAAACACAACCAAACAATACCGAAACAAGATCAAAGGAAATGTTTTTTGAGTCGATACATAACCTGTTAAGATTGAAACTTAGATATGACTCAACCCTAAAGTTAGCTTAAAGGGAAGAATTGTCTAAGTCGATATGTGCAACTCCCAGAGATTTTATCTTTGTGAGACAACTAACACACCCTCTCACGCCAGAGATTTTATCCAACCGATGTGAGACAGCTAACATATCATCTCACATCCAGGAATGAATATAGAGTGTAAGTTTACAAATGATTCAACTATAGGCAATCCAACACATAACGGTGCCACTTGAGCTCTTATACCATGTTAAGATTGAGACTTGGACCTAGCTCAATCTAAAAACTAACTTAAGGAGAGAGGATTGTCCAAGTTTATATTAAACTCTCAAATATTTTATCCAACTCATGTAGAACTCTAGCCAAAAAATACCAATAGTTTCTTGAATTTTAAAATCAGTTTCTGCTCCACATTATTTCATAAAACACCAAGATTTCTGCAATTTATCATTTCAACAAACAACGATAATTATAATTATAAATACAGAAAAATTCATGCTAAGAAAAAGAAGAAAAATAAAAAATTGGAGGCTCGGATCTTCAGAGGAAACACAACCACGCCATGGCTGCAGATCTCCGGTTGCATCACACCGCTGTCCGAGATCGCCTCGCCAAGATACAGGTCGGATAATCCCGTGCCCGACCTATTAACTCAAAAAAATTGGAAAAACTGAAGAAAAAATCATCGTCACAGACTCTCAGGTACTTCTTCGCCACACCAATTAACGAATAAAGTGTTGGGATATCAGAGAAATAAACGAGGTAACATCGCAGCGGAACATCATAAGTGATATAAACAACGAATAAGATGGACACCAATATTTATAGGGGTTCACCCCAAGATTGGGTTACGTCCACTCTAAACCTCTCAATAAGATCACTTCTTTATTAATAACAAAGAAAACAAGAGAATTGAGAATACAAAATATTTCACTCAGAACACTCTGATTTTAACACTCACTTTCTCTCCACTAATCCTATTCCTTCCAAGGATAAACACTCCTCAAGAAATCTCACACTAAATCATTTGTCTCACTTCTACACTTATGATTGTAGATGAGAGGATTTTGTATTTTGGTGTGATTTTGGAATGAAGAATGAATGGGTATTTATTGGTGAAGTTTAGGGAACAAAACAAAAATTAAAACATCATTGCTTATATAATCAAACCAACCATTTTTGACTAACTCAAACTGTCACATCCCGAGACCGGGGTTAGTCGACACCGACGTTGTTCAGCAATCATATAATCGTCAAACAACAAGTCTCATAGTTTAGTATAAACCAAAACCAGTCTATTTCATAATTAACTCAAAATAATCTTGTCTTACAGCGATAAATTCCAAAATGAAATAAAATGTGCGGAAGCGTTGTACAAATTGAATCAAAACTTAGAAAGAACATAAGCAATAAATCTTCATATCTCGAAACTTCATCACCAATCCCGAAGCATGTCTTATTCATCTTCGTCTACTTGATCTTCGTTCTTATCTTGGGAGATACATAAGGAGTGAGCATTTTGGAAAACACTCAGCAAATGGAGGCCGATTGATTATCACAAATACATATAAGTATAATTTAAAACCCATATTGCAAACTGATTTTCAAAACGTAGTATATTATATCAGATCAGAATCGAAATCGAAATGCGAAACAGAGGTTATCAGACAATTCAGAACATAACGAATCAGAACAAACGAAAGCACTGTTATTCATGTCGTTTTCCATGGTCAAATTGTCTCCCATATATTAGTCCTCTAAGGGGTGAGGCCAGAACACAGTTTTATACCCACTGATGGGGGCCAGACAAAACACAGTTTTATACCCACTGATGGGGGCCATGTAGAACTTACAAACATCGTTCCAATGCCCACTCGAATCATAACAGTGCACCACAGAATCAGATGTATCAAACAACACTTATCGGAATTTCGAATGAATTCAGCGGAATCAAATAACATCGAAAATCGAAAGAATTATAGTACTTCGATCGAGATTTTATGAAATATATAATAGCATTTTCGGATATGGTTTGACAAACATACAAGAATGTCATGAAATACTTATACAAAGTTTAATTTACAAAGAAATACATAGCAAAAGCCCACTTACCTGGAAGATTGTTCCCAAAATCTTGAAATGAACAAGTTGGAGCTTGACAATGAAAAACCAGTCACCTTGCAAAAATGTTTGCGTCTAATTGAACCGTTGGATCGATCTGAATTTTGGAGATGTTGTTCAAAACACGTGTAAGTGTATTATAAATGGTGGAGATCGGATTTGAATGTATAAAAAAATGAGCAAAACTTTCTGAAATTGGGCAGAATTTTTGGTACTCGAAAATTGCAACTTTTGGAGAGAACTTTTGAGGTTGTTTTGGTACGATTTCACTCATTCTCTTGCCACTATTTATAGACACCAATGTGACTTTAGGCCTTCCCTCTTCATGTCAAATGTTGCATGATTTATGGCATTAATCACCAATGTGACTTTAAGTATTCCCCCTCCATGCCAAAGGTTGCATGTAATTTATTCTTCTCCATGACATAATTCATCTTCAATGCAAAACTAAAATCAACTTGGTACTTTGTCTCTTAGTATAGTAAAATTTTGGGTCTTCAAAGTTTCATCCTCGAAACTTGAATTAGCTTGGTCTTTAAAAAGGTAGGGGTGATGTCTGCGCATTCTTTCTTCAAGTTCCCAAGTAGCTTCTCTTTCGGTATGATTAAACCATTGTGCTTTGACATATAAAATGGGTCGGTGTTGTAGCACTTGTTCATTGGTGTCGACTGTACGGATAATGACTTCTTCATATCTCAATTCTTCATTCAGGTTGCCGTCAAGTAGTAGAGGTGAGACCTCAAGGAAATGACTCGAGTCGAGAATGTATCTTCTCAGCTGCGAAACGTGGAAAACGTGGTGGATTCTTGACATGTCTGACGGCAAGGCTAGTCGATAAGCTAAGGTTCCAACTCTTTCAAAAATCTCGAAGGGTCTGATGTATCTTGGGTTCAATTTTCCTGATTTGCTGAAGCGGACCACTCCCGTCATAGGTGAAACCTTGACAAAAGCCTTTTCTCCGACTTCAAACTCCAAGGTTTCTCTTCAAGTCAGCCCAGCTCTTTTGTTGATCCTGTGCTGCTTTTAATTTCTCCCTGATAATGGATACCTTTTCAACCGTTGCCTGTACCAGTTCCGGTCCGGTGATAGTTTTCTCCCCGATTTCGTTCCAATACAGCAGAGTTCTACATTTTCGATCGTAGAGCGCTTCATAAGGGGCCATTTCTATGCTACTATGGTAGCTGTTATTGTAAGCGATCTCTACTAGCGGTAGATGCTCACTTCAACTTCATTTGAAATCTAGAGCACACACTCTTAACATATCCTCCAAGGTTTGGATCGTCCTTTTAGTTTGGTTGTCTGTTTGTGGGTGATAGGCCGTGCTGAGGGTGACTTTGGTTCCCATGACTTCTTGGAAACTTTTCCAAAATCGAGACACAAATCTTGGATCCCTATCGGATAAGTATACTTGCTGGAACTCCATGTAATCTTACTATGTTGTCCATGTACAGGATGGCTAGTTTATCTAGGTTGTATTTCATTCGCACCGGTAAAACGTATGCTGATCTGGTTAGTCGGTCGATGATAACCCAGATTCCATCATTGTTTTGTCTTGACTTTGGTAATCATACCACAAAGTCCATGAAAATGTACTCCCACTTCCATGTTGGGATTTCTAGTGGTTGTAAGAGTCCTCCAGGTCGCTGATGTTCGGCTTTGACCTGTTGACAGATTTGGCATTTAGCGACAAAGTCAGCTACATCCTTCTTCATTCCATTCCACCAGTAATTTTTTTTCAAGTCTCGGTACGTTTTTGTGCTTCCAGGATGAACTGAGAATTTTGACTTGTGTGCCTCAGACATTGCTTCTCGTCGAATCTCATCGAGGTCTGGTACACACAAGTGTCCTTTCATCCATAGGACACATTTCTCATCAGTTTGAAATTCTTGGACTTTTCCTTTTGAAGTTGTTCCTTAATCTTTCTTATGAAAGCATCGGGATTTTGCTTCAGCTTGATGGTTTTTTGAAGGCATGGTTGAGCTGAAAGAGCTGATAAATTTTCTATTCCTATGTCTCTTCGACTCAAGGCATCTTCTACATTGTTGGCTTTACCCGGATGGTAGTTGATTGTTAAGTCGTAATCCTTCAAGACTTCAATCCACCTTCTTTGTCTCGTGCTTAATTCTTTTCGAGAGAATATGTATTTGAGGCTCTAGTGATCAGTGAATATCTCGCATTTGACTCCGTAAAGGTAATGTCTCCAGATCTTTATCGCAAATACAATTGCTGCTAACTCAAGATCATTGGTTGGGTAATTTCGCTCATAAGGTTTTAATTTCCTTGATGCGTAGGAAATTACCTGACCTTCCTGCATAAGCACACATCCTAATCCTCCCTTCGATGCAACACTATATATCATGAAGTCTTTGCCATCTTCAAGAAGTACTAACACCGGTGTAGATGCAAGTTTTCTTTTAAGAATCTGAAAACTTTTCTCGCATTCTTTGCTCCAAATCAATCTAAAGTTCTTCTGTGTGAGTTTGGTGAGGGGTATGGCTATTGAAGAAAATTCTTTAACGAATTTCCTATAATATCCAGCTAAACCCAGACAGCTTCGAATCTCAGTTGCTGATTTTGGTCGAGGCCAGTCCAATTGCCTCTACTTTCTTGGGGTCCACTGAGACACCTATTTCAGAGATTATATGTCCCAAGAAGGCGACACTTGTTATCCAAAATTCACATTTCTTAAATTTTGCATACAGTTTTTTCTCCGACTGTCTGTAAGGTGAGACGAAGATGTTTATCATGATCCTCCTTTCTTGGTGAGTACACCAAGATGTCGTCTATGAATACAACCACAAACCTATCGAGGTATGGTTTGAAGACTTTATTCATGAGGTCCATGAATGCTGCTGGAGCATTGGTCAGTCCAAACGGCATTACCGTAAACTCGTAATATCCGTACTTTGTCCTGAAGGCTGTTTTGGGAATATCTTTTGCTTTGACCTTCAGTTGATGGTATCCTGACCTTAGATCGAGTTTTGAAAAGACCTTGGTTCCTTTCAATTTATCGAAAAGATCATCTATCCTCGGGAAAATGTATATATTCTTAATTGTGATCTTGTTCAACCAATCAATTCCCAGATTACACTGAATAAAATCGGCACTGAATATATGCGTATCCATACTTATTTTATTTTATCTTAAAATTATCACGATTACTATCTCAAAAATTAAAACCAATATAGAATCTTAGAACATAACTCCTTATCAGTCTATTGACTCAAGTCCCAATAATTATAACCTAGTGAAAATTTCTTTCAACCTTGTATGGAAGAAACTAATTTATCAAACAATTCTTCTTTTACTAAATTTGTCTTTAATCAAGACTATGAACCCAGCATGCTTTAATACAAACAAGTTACGTTGGATGTCTTTCTCCTCAGATATTCCATTTTTTTTTTGTACAATAAGAAGAGTCAGAACTTATTATGTATGCTACACTTCCTCAATCTCCATCAATATCTTACTTTATTTTTATAAGAAAATGCCCTAAAAATAATATAAATTTCTTACCTTCATAAGATATTACAAAATCCTAAATATTTAAATTTAGCACTTAGTATCCCAAATTTAATGTACGTACCATTAATTTTTGAAACAAAAATCAACTTCTACATTTGAATATCAAAGCTTATATAATTTTTATATCATATTTTCATAAATAATTTATTATCCCCGAGTCAAACATTTCATTTTAAGTCGGAAGCTTATCTTCGAGAGGTAAATTCCCAAAAATTTAAGTCAACTTATATCAGATAGGTGTATTCTAAAAAATATAATTCAATTTATCTTTGTACATTCCCAAAGAAATGTTACACTTCTTTTTTTTTCGTATCATATAACCATAATACCAGTATAGCCTATCTTATCATCTCTCCATCATCACTGCTCTTTTTCCACTACATCCATATGTACTTCTTCTTCTTCTTTCACGTTTTCCACGACAAGGTGCATATAGTTATTTTGTTCTTGCAGTCTATCCATAGCACCATGAAACTTGACAATTTAATTTTCTTGCTTGCTAGCAAGGTCTTCTTGTTGATGATGAGAGCGGTTAGAAAGAACCTTCTCAGTTTCAATCCTTACTATCAACTTTCGGTTAGAGGAAACTAGTTGTACCACGTGAGATAGGTTACGTAGGGTTAGGGCGAGCTGACTCTCTGCTCGATTAAGATGATGGGTGAGACATTGTACATCAATTTGAAGCAGGTTCCTAATCTCCAAGAGTTCTTGTTCATCTTGTTTTCCTCTAGCGAGTTGAGCCTTTAGGGCGGCTTGAGCACAAATACGAGGGGTGGCCATTTCAAATACATATCGAATGAAAAAAGGATCAAAGTTTCATTATCAGATAAGCAATGTATTTGGATCGAACATAATGGGATTTTCCAAAAGTGGAAAGAAGGGGTAATTTCGCACATATTGAAAGCAGTTAAAAAGATTGAGTTTCGAGAATCTATGCGAAAGTATAAGCCGTCTAATTATGGTGACAACTTAAATTTGAAGATTTAAACAAACGGAGATGAGTATGATGTATCAGAATGATTTGGATAGAAATGCATGGGCATTTGCCAAAATTTGACATCGCCAAATTTTTCCTATCAAACTCCCAGTCGGATTGTGAACCTGGCGGTTCTGATACAACTTAAATGTCACGTCTCGAGACATTAGTGGGCACCGACGTTGTTCAACAATCACATAATCGTAAAACAACAAGCCTCGTAGTTTAGTATAAACCAAAACCAGTCTATTTCATAATTAACTCAAAATAATCTTGTCTTACAGCAATAAATTCCAAAACGAAATAAAATGTGCGGAAGCGTTGTACAAAATGAATCAAAACTTAGAAAGAACATAAGCAATAAATCTTCATATCTCGAAACTTCATCACCAATCCCGAAGCATGTTTTATTCATCTTCGTATACCTGATCTTCGTTCTTATCTTGGGAGATACATAAGGGGTGAGCGTTTTGGAAAACACTCAGCAAATGGGGGCTGATTGATTATCACAAATACATATAAGTATAATTTAAAACCCATATTGCAAACTGATTTTCAAAACGTAGTATATTATATCATATCAGAATCGAAATCGAAATGCGAAACAGAGGTTATCAAACAATTCAGAACAAAATAAAGCACTGTTATTCATCTCGTTTTCCATGGTCAAATTGTCTCCCATATGTTAGTCCTCTAAGGGGTGAGGCCATAACACAGTTTTATACCCACTAATGGGGGTCAGACAAAACACAGTTTTATACCCACTGATGGGGGCCATAACGCAGTTTTATACCCACTGATGGGGGCCATGTAGAACTTACAAACATCGTTCCATTTCCCACTCGAATCATAACAGTGCACCACAGAATCAGATGTATCAAACAACATTTATCGGAATTTCGAATGAATTCAGCGGAATCAAATAACATCGAAAATCGAAGGAACATATCGTACTTCGATCGAGATTTTATGAAATATATAATAGCATTTTCGGAAATGGTTTGACAAACATACAAGCATGTCATGAAATACTTATACAAAGTTTAATTTACAAAGAAATACATAGCAAAAGCCCACTTACCTGGAAGATTGTTCCCAAAATCTTGAAATGAACAAGTTGGAGCTTGACAATGAAAAACCAGTCATCTTGCAAAAATGCTTGCGCCAAATTGAACCGTTGGATCGATCTGAATTTTGGATATGTTGTTCAAAACACGTGTAAGTGTATTATAAATGGTGGAGATCGGATTTGAATGTATAAAAAAATGAGCAAAACTTTCTGAAATTGGGCAGAATTTTTGGTACTCGAAAATTGCAACTTTTGGAGAGAACTTTTGATGTTGTTTTGGTGCGATTTCACTTATTCTCTTGCCACTATTTATAGACACCAATGTGGCTTTAGGCCTTCCCTCTCCATGTCAAATGTTGCATGATTTATGGCATTAATCACCAATGTGACTTTAGGTCTTCCCCCTCCATGCCAAATGTTGCATGTAATTTATTCTCCTCCATGACATAATTAATCTTCAATGCAAAACTAAAATCAACTTGGTACTTTATCTCTTAGTATAGTAAAATTTTGGGTCTTCAGACAAACCATGTGTCAATTGTGTTCCCCTCAAGCCCATTTTGTGAATTCGATCAAACCTGCAACAGCTCTACAGTATTCCAACTTCCATTTTGACAATGTCTTGGTCATCATATCAAATCCATTTTCACCTGTGTGAATCTTTTCAAGCTTTAACAATTTCTTCTCCAATACATCCCGTATCCAATGCTAGCGTACTTCAATATGTTTTGATCTTGAATGCATTGAAGGATTCTTTCCAAGATGAATTGCTCTCTGACTGTTACAGAACAACTTGTATTGATCTTGCACAAAACTTAATTCCTCCAAAAACCCTTTCATCCATAACAGCTTTTTGCATGCCTCAGTTACTGCAATGAACTCCGCTTCAGTGGTTGACAATGCTACACATTTTTGCAACTTTGACTGCCATGACACAGCTCCCCCTGCAAATGTAATCAGGTATCCTGATGTAGATTTTTGGGAGTCAACATCTCCTGCCATATCTGCATCTGTGTAGCCTACAAGCTCAAGTTTGGATCCTCCAAAACTCAATCTATGTTTAGAGGTTCCCCGTAGATATCTGAATATCCATTTTAATGCAGTCCAATGTTTCTTTCCTGGTTTTGAAAGGAATCTGCTCACTACTCCTATAGAATGAGCTAAATCTGTCAAGTACATACCTTGGCATACATCAGACTTCCAACAGCTGAAGCATATGGAACACTTTTCATTTTTTCTTCCTCATCCTCTGTAATAGGACTCTGCTTTGAGTTCAACTTGAAGTGGTTGGCAAGAGGACATCCAAACGCTTTGGCATGGTCCATGTTGAACCTATGAAGTACCTTCTCAATATACTTCTCCTGCGACAACCAGGTCTTCCTGGCATACCTGTCTTGATGGATTTCCATGCCAATAATTCTTTTTGCTGGCCCCAAGTCTTTCATTGAAAAATTCTTGCTTAGTTACTTCTTAGGCCTTTGATTTTAGAAGCATCTTTGCCAACAATCAACATGTCATCTACATAGAGTAGAAGCACTATCAAATCATCATCAAAGGTACCTTTGACAAACATACAATGGTCTACAGTAGTTTTCTTGAATCCCTGTTGAGTTATCACCGATTCAAACTTCTTGTACCACTGTCTTGGTGCTTGCTTGAGACCGTACAAACTCTTCTTTAATCTGCAAATGAGGTCCTCTTTCCCCTTTTCTGCAAACTTCTCTGGTTGCTCTATGTAGATTTCTTCCTCCAAATCCCCATGAAGGAATGCGGTCTTGACATCCATTTGTTCCACCTCCAGATCAAGCTCAGCTGTTAACCCTAGTACAATCCGGATGGATGTCATCTACCACAGGTGAAATATTTCGTCAAAGTCGACCCCATGTTTCTGTCCAAAACCTTTGACGACAATCCTAGCTTTGAATCTTGGTTGACTACTTTGTTCTTCGTGCTTCAATCTGGACACCCATTTATTCTTCAAAGCTTTCTTGCCTTTCGGCAACTTCACCAGCTCAAATGTCTCATTCTCATGCAATGATTGCATTTCATCTTGCATAGCCTCCATCCACTTATCCTTATGTTAACTGGTAATAGCTTCCTCGAAGCTCTCTGGTTCTCCCCCTTCAGTTAGCATGATATATTCATTTGAAGAATATCTGGTTGAGGGTCGCACTTCTCTTCCAGAACGTGTGGTCATTGTACCACGAGAACTTTCTGCTGGTGGTTCACTGTGAACACGGATCTCATCATCATCCTCATGATTGTTCTGCAATTCTTCATCTTCAATTGGTTGTGGATTTACCATTGAAGTCCACCATTCCAGATCTTGTTCAGATCCAGAATTCTCCTTGTTTGCAGTCTCTAAGAATTCATTCTCCTGAAATATGGCATCATGACTTCTTATAGGCTTTTTGAGATCTGTATTGTAAAACTTGTAGCCAAGTTGATCCTCTCCATAGCCTATAAATATGCACTTTCTTGTTTTGATATCCAACTTCTGTCTTTCATCTTTTGGTATATGAACATTAGCAACACAGCCAAATACCCGCAAATGATTATAGGAAACTTCTTTGCCTTGCCACACCTGCTCCGGGACATCATAATTGAGAGGAACACAAGGGGAGCGATTCAATATATATGCAGCAGCAACCACGGCCTCACCCCAAAATTCCTTAGTCAGCTTTGCATGTGAAAGCATGCTTCTGACTCTTTCTGCCAAAGTTCTATTCATCCTATCAGCTAATCCGTTGAGTTGTGGTGTCTTTGGTGGTGTTGTTTGATGTCTGATTTCGTTTCTTTTGCATATCTCATCAAAGGTTCCAATGTATTCTCCTCCATTATTCTTTTGAATATATTTGAGTTTAATGGATGTTTTCCATTCAACCAAGTTTAGAAAATTGTTGAATGTTTCCGCTACTTTGTCCTTGGTTTTGAGTGTCCACACCCAAATTTTTCGGGAATGATCATCGATAAAAGTTAACCAGTACATCGCTCCTCCGAGCGACAATGGCATCGAACTTAGACAAGCTTGCTCAAATAGAACAATTTGTTGTTGCCACTTTTGGAGGCATATAGTGTCTCCAACTTCGTCCAAAGCGTACGAGCATGTGTCTCGTTAGAGATATGATTATACACGTTGTCATCAGCAAATTGTCGTATGTACCCACACACTTGCTTGTGCTCGAAGTTCCATTCAGCATCTGACTTATCATCTGGTTTAGACTCGCTGAACAGCGGTAGGTGCATCATAGTGACGAATAGAAGATCTTTCATCTTACTTTTCCAAATTTGATAATTAGAGCCATTAAGGCTAATCATCTTTCTTGTGCATACCTCCATCTTTTATGACTGCTACCAACAAATTAATCATCAAGGCCTGAACACAAAAGAACCTCTTCCCTAATACTGTCTAGAAAGCCTTT
Source organism: Primulina huaijiensis (assembly GCF_012295235.1). Taxonomy (NCBI): domain Eukaryota; kingdom Viridiplantae; phylum Streptophyta; class Magnoliopsida; order Lamiales; family Gesneriaceae; genus Primulina; species Primulina huaijiensis. The sequence continues at coordinate 12,214,404 of NC_133321.1, forward strand.
TCTGATGTGGAAGTTCAGACTAAGCTGTAACCACAGAGCATACAAGGACTTCCTATAGTATTTGAGAACCTCGCTCTGATACCAGTTTTTGGGATATCAGGGAAATAAACGAGGTAACATCGCAGCGGAACATCATAAGTAATATCAACAATGAATAAGATGGACACCAATATTTATAGTGGTTCACCCCAAGATTGGGCTACGTCCACTCTAAACCTCTCAAGAAGATCACTTCTTTATTAATAACAAAGAAAACAAGATAATTGAGAATACAAAGTATTTCACTCAGAATACTCTGATTTTAACACTCATTTTCTCTCCACTAATCCTATTCCTTCCAAGGATAAACACTCCTCAAGAAATCTCACACTAAATCCTTTGTCTCACTTCTATACTTATGATTGTAGATGAGAGGACTTTGTGTTTTGGTGTGATTTTTGAAAGAAGAATGAATGAATATTTATAGGTGAAGTTTAGGGAACAAAATAAAAATTAAAACATCATTGCTTATATAATCAAACCAACCATTTTTTACTAACTTAAACCATGTGTTAATTGTTTTGTTGAATTCAAAAATGGTGTGTTTTGAACTCAAATTTGGCTTGCTTTGAATTCAATCTTGGCCTGATTACTTAACATAAAGACAGCTCGTGGGAACTCGCAGAAACAGCAAGATTCAGAAGGAAGCAGAGCGCCATGTTCTTTCCATCGCAATCTAAAATATAAACCAGCAAAATCATTTGCAACAAGAAGGTCACGTTCTCTGTTTTTCATTATTTTTAGGAGTCCATCCAACCTCGAATTGATATTTTTTTGGGTAAAAGATTTTTTCTTCTCGACATAAAAATATATATTTATCATCCCAATATTTTATTTATGATACTATTTAGTTATTTGGAACTTATAGTTTTTCTTGTAAACGAAATTTAGGCCACCACAGTTTAACTGGAGCCTATCACTAGTGACTAAAATGAATTTTTAAATTAATTGATCAATAAATCTAATTAATTGAAAATGAAATTTTGCGTAAAAACTTAGATATGATGTCATGCACCGAGTTTGGGATTAATCGACACCGACGTTGACAACCACACAATTGAAAACAACAAGCTTTGTACATGGAAGTCTAGCCAACCAGTTTATAAATCATAATCAACATTGTCGTTACAACGTAAAAATTTTCAAATATAAATAAACTTGTGGAAGCGTCTTACAACTTGAACTAAATAAAATTTAAAAGAAACATAATTAAAATAGACTTCTTGATTCCTCTCTATTACTAGTCCCAAAACTGGTCATATTCTTCTTTTTCGATTTGCTCTTCAGACTTATCTGAGGATGGAGAGTAATGAGTTAGTAATATGGTTGTCACTGAGCAAATGAGAGTCATTCGAGTACATACATAACAAATATACATGATCTTTAAAAAACAGCATATCATGCATAACATTGTTCGTATAACATATATCATGAGCATAAACGTAAACATAAAATTAGACTAGACACTGAGATTTCTCTATATTTCATAGTTTACTGATATCGTTCCCTAATTTTTACTCTTTGAAGGAAGCGATGCAATAGCGGTTGTAATTACACCGTGTAAGAGCCACAAACTTATCGTATGTTAGGATTCTCATCCATATTCAGTTGAATTCCCATAGTGTCAAAACATAGGGTAGCGTATCACAAGAAAGGAGAGAAGAAAAATAATGCCCGACCAAAGCTTTCAAAAACGAATTAAGTAATAAATGGAATTTATAGTTTTAAAACAAGCCCACTTACCATTTGTATTCGTTGAATCATTTCAAACCATAGAAGAATCATGCAAACAACATTTTGAAAACACAGCAACACTTTGGTCGAAAAATCAGCATTTTTGCCAAATTCTTTGTGACTTATTAAACCTTTGTATCATGCTTAAACTTTTACAGCACGTTTTCAAGTAAGCCAACTAAATTTTGCAAAGTGAAGATCGAGTTTGTAAGTTGTTTGTACTATCTTATAGACAAAAAACAATAGGTATATTATTCTCGTTTAAAATATAAGCATTTTTCTTTTGCGGAGGTTGTATACAAAATATTAATCGTTGGATTTTTTTGAATTTTGGATGTAGTTTTCAAAACATTCGATAGGGTATTCAAAATGGTGAAGATTGGACTCTGAGCAATAAAGTGGTCTCAATAATTTTCTGAACATGGACAACACTTCGATACTTGACAGAACGTTGACTCAAAAATTTTACAGCACTTGTTGACATGATTTTTAAAAACATAGAGTGTTGGAATGGTGTATATTTCTAGACCTCTCATATTGTATAATATAATGTAGATAATATATTTTTATGATTAAGAGAACGGAGATTTTACGGAAAAAATGGCAATTCGAGGTTGGATGGAATTTTAAAAATAAACAGTGAAAATGACGTTTTTTTTAGCAAGTGTTTACCACTAGATAAAAAATTATAATGGTTATTAAATATAACTTTATTTTTTATACTTGTGTTGCACCTATTTGGGTTCATATGAGTCTAGTTGTTAGGCCTGTTACTCCAAGTAATGACATGCCTCACATTCTCACATATGCCTACCGTCTACCCTCAATAGACATACTATTACATGTTAAGATCATGCGTCCCTCTTTTACAGCTCATCTAGCCAATTAAATAAAGTGGTACAACATCAACAACTTAACGTACGAGAGCTTCCTAGGAACTCACATATCCTAATATATTATCTCACTCATTCAGGCTTAAACATGAGGGGCTACTATACCTATTTGGATGTCGATGGGTCGGGCAATTAGGCCCATTAATTTAGTAAATGGAAAACCACACTATAAGTGTTATCGCATATTCTCGAGATCAATCTTACTTTTTCTCTACCGTCGACCCTGTTTTTAACACACACAATATCATACATTAAGATTCGGTTTCCCTCCTTTATAGGCTCATGTAAACTTCTTCTAATCAAATGTAAATAAATTTTACAAACTACTTGGGAATCAATATAAAATTAAGCGTCGTTTATTTATTTATTACGTGAATTTTAATATATGTCATAGTTTTTTTTTCTTATCACATGAGTCATATAACAAAGCAATAATGACAGATGAGCAATATCCAATAGTTTAGTGGCTTTTGGCAAAAAAAATAATAATAACAAAAAAATATAAATTGTTGTATGACGATCAAACTTTGATTAAAATGTATGATATATAAATTTACCTTACTAAAATTGAAATTTTCTTTTTTTATTTATATAAAAACCCACAAAACACTTGCATTCAAAAATAAAACATAACTTGTATTGAAATTCTAAACAAAACGATATTTTATCGCTTTTTACCAAAAGAACGCCCTAAAATTTATAAAACAAGTAACCAACACAATCTAACTGCAGACATCATGTATAGATGCTTATTATTACTGATATATATGTGTGTGTATTTATATAACATTTTCAAGGATTATCTCTGTAAGGCCCGAGATTTTGATTACCGTAATATGAGATTAATCTTAAATGATGTAATGATTAATCTCGGTAATTATAGACGGAAAGGATTAGACCGGGAAAGACAAGAAAAGACGTAAAATATGGCGAGGATGAGCCCGCGCGCATATGCGCGGCTTGAAGGCGCGTACATGCGCGAGGTGTCCAGTAGCCAAAGTGAATATCCAGAGAATCTCGCGCACATGCGCGGAAGCGAGGCGCGCTTATGCGCGAGCAGTACGGATAGAAGAATGCCGAGACAGTAGGTCTCGCGCATATGCGCGGTGTTAGTGCGCGCATATGCGCGAGCAGTCCAGTAGTAAAATACCGGATAGACCTTCCGGCGCATATGCGCGGATTTTAAGCGCGCATATGCGCACGACATGCAAAAGGAAAATAAGCCACTTGGTCTTGGAATGCTCGAGGGATATATATATATATGTATATCTCATGAATTCGTTTCAGAATTCAGAAGAAACGAAAAAAAGGAAATTGAGAAAGCTTCTGAAATCCTTACGCCTTTTTATTTCGATCCGTCCGTCAGATTTTGAATCCGACTTTAGTACTGAGTTCCTATCGACGCAGGCTACAACTTGACGTAAGTTTTGCTACGTTGTAATATGTTTTGAAATTATGATATTGTTAGAATTGAACAGAATTCATGTATGATGTTCTTGACATCGTAGAATCGAAACCGGACTGAAGAATAGATACCGTATGGAATTATTATGATTTTCGGAAGGAATTGACTGAGATTTGATATCAGATTTGTATCATTACTGATTATGAATTGAGATTTGATGATTGTTATGTGTTCTGGATTTACTGATCAGTATATAATTGAAGTCAGATCGAAGAACAGACTGTGTATGCAATTGATATGATTTTCAGAACAGTTATGATAGAGATTGTACTGAATTGAGAGTATGATCTATTATTGTTGAGAGTATGAATTATACCGATATTGATTATGAGTTCTGGTAGTATATCTGTGATGTTGAGATTGACGGGGTTATCGAGACTGTAGTGCTATGCCGTCGACACATCCGCAAATTGATATTAATCAGATTCTGTAGTGATTGAGATTGTATCGTTGTATCGTTGATATTGACATATTATATTGTGCGTATTGATCAGAACAGGTCTTAAATTGAGTTATATACTGATATTGTATCTATTCGATATTGTCATTGCCAGATTGGATATGGACAGAGTTGAATTCGAGACTTCGTCTTCGTCAAACGGAGAAGATAAAGGTATAAATTAATGTTGAGTTGGGACTGCACAACTCGAGTGAGGTTTGACTCGAGTTTCCCAAAATCACATACTTTAATTTATTGCATTGATATTTGCAATTAAATGAGATTGATATATTTGAATTATTGAGTTACGTATTGAGTCATAAGCGGATACGCCTAATTGTAAATGAGTAATCTTGTGACAGTAGTGCCGTATAGTGATGGAATCGTCACTGGCACATTGCACATTGTCACAGGATAGGATATTGGTGAAAATGCCAAAGTCTGTGACGGATAGGTCAAGACACCGGATGTTTGGTCATATCGAAGTGGATAGAATTGGAGTTGCTTCTATTACTGATGTTCGATATGGAAAGGGCCAATGTCCGTGAATAAGAACGTACCAACACCCCGATCGGGAGTGTAGGTGGGTGTATGTTCTTACTCAGATCGGGATCCCTAGATTAGGACTGAGTCGAGTCTGAGTCTGAGAATCACGGAGAGGGATTCATTGATTGATATTCCTGGTTTTGGTAAATGTTTAGAATATGACTTTTTATTGATATTGATCCATGTTTCGGATTGTGATACATGCGTCGAATACTTTATTCATGTTTTGATTAGGATGCATGTTATGAATATCTTTTATATGCTTTTACATTTATTATATGATTGCATGTGTACATGGTTTATACTGAGAATATAATTCTCACTGGAGTTATCCGGCTGTTGTCTTGTTTGTATGTGTGTATGACAACAGGTGGGACATGATCAGGGTCAAGAAGAGAACGAGACATGATTAGTTAGCGTGGAGATCCGGGCTCACAAATAAATTAGGATTCATCACTGATATGTAGTTGGACCTAGTCGAATTATTATAGACAATACAAGATTTGTATGTTTATGTTTAATATGTATTTCAGATCGATTTACATTACGTTTCCGCTTTGTATTTTTTTAAAAAAAATTTTAGACCCTGTTTATTATAATTGATTAAATCGTCCCAAATGACGATTAAGAACATGATTAGCGTCCGGGTCCTCACAATCTCCCCGCCGCATTGCGGCTTCGCAGACCGACTCTGCATTGGCACGAGTTGCACCCATAAGCATTGCATCGCGAACGCATTCTTCTAGGGTATCTGGTTGAGATGCATCCACAACCTCAACCATTGAACCTGTGAAGAGCACAATCATGGTCACCAATAGCATTGCGACAACCTTGTTTGAAGCCATTTTACCTTGTTTGAAAATTTAATTTTTTCGAGAGTAAATCGATATCGATATATATTGAAATGTAGATAACTAGTGAAACATTTATATAGAGAGTGTCTTCATTTGTGTGAGATAGGATTGTGGTAAGGATAAATTCAAGGAAATTTACAAGTGATGACCATTTTAGAATCCAATGTTGAAGAGAGGCTTGCTTGCAAGTAAAATTGAGAAAATGATGTTGGCCTCTCCTTTACTTCTTCCTTTATTCCTTTTCATAAAATTTAATACAAATCCACTTCACAAAAACTGAAAACAAAGAAAATAATAATAAAATAGAAAAAAGAAGAAAAAGCACAATCCCCATTTTCTCCACCCTGGATTTGGTAGGAGACCACATGTTTTTAGGCGGGACTCGAGCCTCTCGGCCTATCACTTGAAGTACTTGAGGACTATATTGTATTTGGGGGGAAATTAACAAAATTGGTAAAAAAATAAACTTGATTAATCGATGTCGATTTGAGAATATAATTCGAAACGTGATTTTAAAATGTGTATGATTGAGAGAACAAAGATTTTATCAAAAAAAATTCAATCCGAGGTTGGATGGAATCCTAAAAAGAATAAAATACTGTGAATATGACACTTTTTTAGGATCAATTGCTTACCACTAGGTCAAAAATCAAGATGAAACTTTATTTTCTTATATTTATGACAGCGAAAAGCCCAATACTAAACGACATTTGGACATGAGGGGTTACACTTATTTGGGTGCAGATGAGTCGAGCTGTCAGGCCCATTAGTTCAAGTAATGACACATGTCACTGTTGGTGGCTTGGTGTGTAAGAAAAAATGACACATATCAGAAAGAAAGATAAACGTGTAGGAATTGGCGACGGCCATTGCCTACATAATTTGACGAAACTTGCGTATGCAACCTCAAAATTGAGATGCGTACACGATTCTTCTTTTGACATCCAGACTCCCGATTTTTCTCGTTGATGGTATGAGATGACTATAAATAGCAGCGATTGAGGTCCCTAAGCACACACCTCATAAGAAATATACACCATCTACAGAGAGCGTGAAGTGTTTAGAAGACTTCAACCGAGAGGAAAAACAGAGAAATCAAAAATTTTCAATGGCCAGAGATAATACTCGATCTATTTCCGCATATTGATTATCATGTTTATATATGTGCAGAAACATGATTTTTAAGAAAATTCTAACATTTGGTATTAGAGCAGTGATATCTCTGCCTTGAAAATATTTATTTTCATATCAAGAACTTTAAGAAATTATTTTTGGAAGTTTTACGTAAGAAATTTGAATTTGAAGTTCGAACATAAAAAAATTTACCAGAAAATTTCTTCAGAGAATTTTGTTGTTGGTTGTGCTTGAAGTTCTACTTTGAAGTTTTGAAATTTAAATAAATCTTATGAGGAGAAATGAAATGAGCAATTGAAAGAAAATTCACTGAAAAAGAAAGCTTGAAGAAGATGATAACTTTTCTGAAACAATCATGTATATGCATTGTGATAAATTAATAAGAGGATGGGTTCCCACGTTGAATGACATGCATCCACACATTTAAAACAATGAATGAATTGTCTTTCATTTGCTACCAATAATTTATTGTGTCGGTAATGCATTAATTTTATTTATTTTTTAAAAAAAAAATTAATTAATTATTGTGAGACCCACGATAATAATTTAGTTTATTATTATTATTGTTTTTAAAATAAAAAAATAATAATAATAAATAAATAAATAATAATGTGTTATTAAGTTATATGTATAATTCGGTATATACATATAGCATTTGGTTAAATAATTTGAACACATTAAAATAATTTCAAGTTCGACGTAATTTTAAATACATGTTTAGAAATTATTTTTGCATGTTAGATAAAATGTCAAATATTATGGATAAGTGTTTGATGTGTACATGCAAATTTAATATTATACTTGCATTTATTTTTGAAGTTTTTTAAATGCAAATTGTATTGAAAAATATTTTAGTAAATCAATATTCACATTATGTTCATATTAAATTATATTGAGTTGTTTATAATTTGAAATGAACATATCAAGTAAGATGTGAATATAATATTATAAAATATTTCATATGTTCACAAATGAACAAATAATCCTCACTCTATCACTACTATGTTAAAAGAGAAAAACTGATGAGGAGTCCACATTTTCACGTAAATGTGATCCTCACTTTATCACTACTCTGATTGAAGAGAAAAACTGATGGGGAACATATTTGTTCATATTAAGTAAAAATGTGAATATAAAGTTATTTAATGAAAAAATTTTGGCTTATAAAGATTCACATAAATGTGGATAATTAAAGTGAATAATAATTATAAGGTGACATGAGAAAACATGATCTGAGGGAGTTCTTCATAGATCGGTTTAAACTGCCTTGACTTTCCACTGGTCTCCCTGAGGAATGTTGCTCTGACTAGGAGTTAGGTATTTAAAGGGCCTTAGCACTACATATCTTTCCTCGGAGCACTCTTGGAAAATGTTGATTATGTTACTAAATAATTATTATATAAAGTATTAAAAGTAAAGCCAAAATTTTGTCCGGTGAACCGTATAATTTTAAATAATTGAGAAATAGCCACGGCATCCTTAATTATGAAAAATTATGTATTAAGTAGATTTTGATCACATAATGGACAATAATTGTAATTAATTATATAAACATAATAAATTTTACCCCATAGGGAATTTTATTATATTTATATAACTAATTAGGTTAAAATATCAAATTATATTTTTCTTAATTTACGCACAGGAGTTAAGGAAAATACATTTTGATAGTTTTATCATAAAAGAAAAATCTTATTGAATTAAAATTTTAGCCCACATGCAAATTTTATGTCACTAGATTTTTAAAACATGAATTACATTGGTAAAACATGATATTGTCTCAAAATTTTAAGCATATGATATTTTGTGCGGTTATGCAACCTGCGAGTTTTTTTGATATGAAATGTGACATTCCCGAACTAAAGGGCGATAACTATAAAATATGGAAAGAAAGAATTCTTCTTCAATTAGGGTGGATGGATATTGATTATGCTATACGGAAAGACGAACAATCTGCTATTACTGAAAACAGCATTCCGGATGATGTTGATCTTTATGAAAAAATAGGAGTGATCTAATCGACTCTGCGTAATGTTCATAAAGATCAAAATCTCTGCTGGTATGCGTGGTTCTGTCGATCAGCATAATAATGTCAGAGACTTACTGAAGGCTATTGACGAACAATTTCAGTCTTCAGATAAGGCACTAGCAAGCACCCTAATTATGGAATTCTCTTCATTAAGGCTCATCAGTGTGAGAGGTGTGCGAGAGCACATAATGAAAATGCGGGACATAATGGCTCGGCTCAAGATACTTGAAGTGGAAATGTCTGAAACTTTTCTTGTGCACTACATTTTATGCACTCTTCCACAACAATATGGACCCTTCAAAATTTTCTACAATACACATAAGGACAAATGGTCAATCAATGAATTAATGAACGTGTGTGTTCAAGAGGAATGAAGGCTTTTGATGGAAACAAGTGATAATGTATTTATGACTACACAAGAAAAGTATAAGAAGCAAGCCAAAGTCAAGGGAAAAGGGAAAGGAATAATTCAACCTCAACCTGACGTTAAGAAAGAATCCAAGTGTTTATTCTATAAAAAGACGGGACACATGAAGAAGGATTGCAATAAATTTAAGGACTTGCTTGAAAAGAAAGGTATTCCTACTTCATTTGTCTTTTATGCATCTAATACGATTGATATGATTTATAACACATGGTGGATTGATTCTGGTTCTACAATCCATGTTACAAATACCTTGCAGGGTATGCAAAACCTAAGGAAGCCAATAGAAAATGAACGGAGCATCTATTCAGGAAACAAGATGTCTTCGCATGTGGAGGCTATTGGGACTTGCTGCCTAATGATGAACAATGGTTTTATTTTAAAATTGGAAAAGACCTTTTATGTTCCTAGTTTTTTTAGGAATTTAATTTCAGTTTCAAAACTTGTATCCCTTGGTTATTCATTTCAGTTCTTGGATAAATCAATAAATTTGTTTTATAAATCAAATCTTATTGGAAATAGTACAATGGTTGATGGTCTTTTCTCTATTTCTTTCCAAAATAATAACACCACTATGCATGTTCAAGGAGGTATTAAAAGATGTGTTATAAATGAAGATTCTTCTATACTATGGCATCGGAGATTGGGACACATCTCCATAGAGAGAATTAAACGATTAGTAAATGATGGAGTACTCAGTACTTTAGATTTTACTGATTTTGAGACTTGTGTGGACTGAATTAAGGGAAAGCAGACCAATAAGTCTAAAAAAGGTGCCAAGAGGAGTACAGAAATATTAGAAATCATACATTCAGATATTTGTTGTCCAGATATGGACATGAAAAGTCCGAAATACTTCATCTCCTTCATTGATGATTATTCACGATACATGTATATCTACATGCTTCATAACAAAAACGAAGCACTAGATTCCTTTAAGTTTTTTAAGGCTGAAGTGGAGAAGCAATGTGGAAAACATATTAACATCGTGAGAACTGATAGAGGTGGAGAATATTACGGTAGATACACTGAGAATGGACATGCAACTGGTCCGTTTGCGAAGTTTCTCCAGGAACATGGGATTGTTGCCCAATATATTATGCCTGGTTCTCCGGACCAAAATGGTGTAGATGAGAGGAGAAACCGAACATTATTGGATATGGTGAGGAGCATGATTAGTAGCTCTAAACTTCCTAAATCTTTGTGGACTGAAGCTCTTAAGACAGCTGTGTATATATTAAACCGAGTTCCAACTAAGGCTGTCCCAAAGACGCCATTTGAGTTATTTAAAGGTTGGAAACCGAGTTTGCAACATATACGCGTTTGGGGTTGTCTTTCTGAAATAAGAGTTTACAACCCACATGAAAAGAAACTGGACCCAAGAACTATAAGTGGATATTTCATTGGGTATGCCAAAAAATCCAAAGGGTACAGATTCTATTGTCCATCTCACAACACTAGAATTGTGGAATCAAGAAACGCAAAATCTCTTGAAAATGACTTGATTAGTGGGAGTGATCATGACATAGTTTTTAGAATTATCACATTAATGCACAACCCTCAAATGACAGATTGATTGTTATTCACACCCCTCAAGACCAAATGGGTGTTAGACAACTAGTTACTGATGTTCCACAAATCGCTGATGAAAATCCAGTAGATCAAGTTTTTAATGAAGAACAACAAGAAATTGTTGATCAACTAAACAACCTTATGAAATCTACTAGAATAAGAAGATCAGCTATATCTAGTGATTATGTTGTGTAATTACAAGAATCGGACTTTAAAATCGGAGCCGAAAATGATCCTGAACCGTTTTCACAAGCCATGAGTTGTAATGAGTCAAAACTATGGTTTAATGCTATGAAAGAAGAGATGAATTCTATGGCAGTTAATGGAGTCTGGGATCTTGTTCAGTTGCCTGATGGTGTAAAAGCCATTGGATGTAAATGGGTCTTCAAAAGAAATAAAGACTCGTTAGGCAACATTGAAAGGTATAAAGCAAGACTCGTTGCTAAAGGATTCACTCAGCAGGAAGGAATCGATTATAAGGAGACTTTTTCTCCTGTATCTAAGCAAGATTCTCTCCGTATCATTCTAGCATTGGTTGCATATTTTGACTTCGATTTACAACAAATAGATGTAAGAACAGCTTTTCTCAATGGAGAACTAGAGGAAGAGGTTTATATGAAATAACCTGAAGGATTCTTCTCTAGTAATGATGAGCAATTGGTTTGTAAGCTTAAGAAATCTATATATGAATTGAAAAAAGCTTCCCGTCAATGGTATTTAAAATTTCATGATGTTATCTCTTCATTCGAATTCGTTAAGAACCCGATTGATCAATGTATATACCAAAAGGTCAGTGGAAGCAAGATTTGTTTCCTTATTCTATATGTGGAAGATATATTACTTGCAATTAATGATAAGGGTCTGTTATATGAGGTAAAACAATTCCTCTCTAAACACTTTGATATGAAGGATATGGGCGATGCATTTTATGTCATTGACATTAAGATACATAGAGACAGAATTCGAGGTATTATAGGTTTGTCTCAAGAAACATATATCAACAAAGTTTTAGAGAGATATCGGATGAAAGATTGTTCACCACGTATAGCTCTCGTTGTGAAAGGTGATAAATTCAATTCGAGCCAATGCCTAAAGAATGATCTAGAGCGGGAACAAATGAAAAACATTCCTTATGCTTCTGATGTCGGAAGCTTAATGTATGCTCAGGTTTGCACTAGACCTGACATTGCATTAGTTGTTGGGATTTTGAGAAGATATCAGAGTAATCCAGGTTTAGAACATTGGAAAGCTGCAAAGAAAGTAATGAGATACCTTCAAGGGACCAAAGATTATATGCTTATGTTAAGAGGAATTAAGAATTTGGAAGTAATTGGCTACTCTGATTCAGACTACGCTGGCTGCATTGATTCACGAAAATCCACTTCAGGATATATTTTTATGCTAACTGGTGGAGCTGTATCTTGTAGAAGTGCAAAGCAGACATTGACTGCTACTTCTACTATGGAAGCTGAGTTCGTAACTTATTTTGAGGCAACCTCACATGGTGTATGGTTGAAAAGTTTCATTTCGAGGCTTAGAATCATGGATTCTATATCTAGGCCATTAAGAATATATTGTGACAATTCAGCTGCTGTTTTTTATGGCTAAAAATAACAAAAATGGTAGTTGAAGCAAACACATCGACATTAAGTATTTAGCCATACGAGAACGTGTTAAAGATTAGAAGTTACTTATCGAGCACATTAGCACTGAATTGATGATTGTGGATCCTTTAACTAAGGGCATGCCACCATTGAAATTCAAGGATCATACAGAAAAAATGGGACTTAGTTCCTTTATGTAATTTTGTTGTAAGAACAAATTTAATGAAACTATGATGTGATATTTTCTCATATTTATTGTGCACATATTCATTGATTTGAGATATATCAATAAAGTTGGACCTCGAATAAACATAGGGTTTATTCATTAAGTTATTTGAGAGATATAATACATTATAATACATAGAAGATAATATTCATTTTAAGATGACCTATCGCCAGGATTCATGTATTTTGTTTTCTCCTATGGTAAATGAGATATATGTGTCAAGTGGGAGAATGTAAGAAAAAAAATGACACATATCAGAAAGAAGGATAAACATGTAGGAATTGGCGACGGCCATTGCCTACATAATTTGACGAAACTTGTGTACGTAACCTCAAAATTGAGATGCGTACACGATTCTTCTTTTGACATTCAGACTCCCGATTTTTCTCGTTGATGGTATGAGATACCTATAAATAGCAGCGATTGAGATCCCTAAGCAGGCACCTCATATGAAATATACACCATCTACAGAGAGCGTGAAGTGCTTAGAAGGCTTCAACAGAGAGGAAAAACAGAGAAATCAAAAATTTTCAATGGCCGGAGGTAATACTCGATCTATTTCCGCATATTGATTATCATGTTTATATATGTGCAGAAACATGATTTTTAAGAAAAATTCTAACATGGTGTCGTCTTTTATCCTCGAGATCATTCTCTTCATTTTCGTACCGCCGACTTTATCCTCAGCAGACATAGTAATACTGTTAAGATCTGACATCCCTCTTTTACGACTCACCTAATCAACCATGTAAAATGATGCAATGTCAGCAGCTTAACGTACAAGATGTTTCATGAAGTCACCTATCTTAGTATATTATCTCACTCGTGCAGGCTTAACTCAACCTCCAAGAAGTATATAAATATATTTCTTGGAAAATTCGAACTCATGACCTTGTTGATATGGATTGTTAGGATCAAATATTTGCCAATCGACCAAAAACTATAGCTATTAGTTAAAACGTAATTTTATTTCCTTATACTTGTATCAGCGCTGAGTCTCATACTAAGAGATAAGTAAACATGAGAGGTTGTACCTAGTTTGATGCCGATGAGTCGGGATATTAGGCCCATGATTTTAGGGAATAGAAAACTAAATATTGGTATTGTCTCATATCCTCGAGATCAATCTTACTTTTTTACTATCATCAACCTTGTTTTCATCTTAGCTGAGCCAGTATCATACATTAAGATCAGGAGTCTCTATTTTATAGGCTCATATAACCTTCAATGTAAATAAATTTTACGAACTACACGAGAATTTATGTAAAATTAAGCTTGTCGTTTACCTTATTTTTGCATGTGACTTCTAATGTGTCACATAGTTTTTTTCTTGACACATGAGCCATATAGCAAAGCAATGATGACAACTGAGGAATATCCAATAGCATAGTAGCGTTTGAGGAAAAAAATACGACCGAACTTTGACTAAAATCCATGATATGTAAATTTATCATACTAAAATTAAAATGTTCTTTTTTAAAAAAAATCTAATATCTATTATCTATTATATTATATTATATTATATTATATTATACCTTTATAAAAGAGCCAATATTGATCATTGTGAATTGTCATTTATGTCCTTTGGTGTGGATGTTTTGTACGAGTTAATGTGGATAATGTGTGGACAATATGACTTAAGATTAGGGTTTTTGGTCAAATAAAAATTTCATGATTAATTATTATTATTAATAGCCAAAAGTGTGTGTGTATATATTGATTTTTGGTCAAAGCATGTGTGTTGGTCAAGTCAAAATTTCATGATTTAATTATTAATTACTATTATTAATAGCTAAAAGCGTGTGTGTATATATTTGTTTTTTTGTCAAAACGTGTATATATATTTTGAGAATGTGAATCATCATTAAATTTAATGCGGATAAAAATTGTGAGATTCTCGAGTGTAATTCAAATGAATCCATCTCAAAAATTGAATTTAATTAATTAATGTTCATTTCTTATTCTTATGAACAAAAACCAAGGGACGTTCATCTTATCTAATTAATATCATCATTATTTTGTGTTTTCCCAAGTTAGTGACCGTTGATATTGCTATTATTCATTGTTCTCTTCTATATAAACAATTTGGAGTTTAACATATTATGTATACTAAATATGGCCCATATAAAATGTGTCGGGATGTGGTTGTAATCCGTGACGTCGCATGCATTTTCGAATCACTTGTCGCAAAAGTGAGAGCAATGATATTCTCGATTATTTAGAGCATCATCCAGTTGTCCGAAGTTTTTTTTACAATATCTTAGGCGACGTTGGGCTTGTCCAAGATCCAATTTGTGTTATTACGGTTACGACACACAATAATAATTAAATAAAAGCATGTAGTATGATGTTTATGCAATATGATCCGTATGAGGAAATATGTTTTCTTCTTATTGTTTTTGATCCTGTATGTTCTCGTTTTTTGGTAAAAGGTACAATAACTCGGATTATTACCTATGTGAAAGAGCCAATATTAATCATTGTGAATCGTCATTTATGCCCTTTGGAGTGTGTGTTTTGTATGAGTTAACGTAAATAATGTGTGGACAATATGACTTAAGGTTAGGTGTTTTTGGTCAAATCAAAATTTTATGATTAATTATTATTATTAATAGCCAAAAGCGTATGTGTATATATTGGTTTTTGGTCAAAGCTTGTGTGTTGGTCAAGTCAAAATTTCATGATTTAATTATTAATTAGTATTATTGATAGCCAAAAGTGTGTGTGTCTATATTCATTTTTGGTCAAAGCGTGTATATATATTTTGAGAATGTGAATCATCATTAAATTTAATGATGATAAAAAAATTATGAGATTCTAGAGTATAATTCATATGCAATCCACCTCAAAATTTTAATTTAATTAATTAATGTTCATTTCTTATTCTTTTGAACGCAAACCAAGAGACATTTATCTTATCTAATTAATATCATCATTATTTTGTGTCTTTTCCCAATTTAATGACCGTTGGTATTGCTATTATTCATTGTTCTCTTCTATATAAACAATTCAAAGTCTAACATATTATGTATACTAAATATGGCCCATATAAAATGTGTCGGGATGTGGTTGTACTCCGCGATGTCGCATGCATTTTCGAATCGCTTGTCGCGAAAGTGAGAGCTATGCGATTCTCGAGTATTTAGAGAATCATCCAGTTGTTCGAAGTTTTTTTTTACAGTATCTCAGGTGACGTTGGGCTTCTCCAAGATCCAATTTGTGTTATTACGGTTATGACACACAATAATAATTAAATAAAAACATGTAGTATGATGTTTATGCAATATGATCCATATGAGGAAATATGATTGCTTCTTATTGTGTTTGATCCTGTATGTTCTCGTTTTTTGGAAAAAGTACAATAAATCGGATTATTTTTTAGATTTAGTCGTCGAAACTCAAGAAAACTGCCGAGTTTTGTTTAATTGGCATCGAATGTCACCTATTTGGCACATGTTAACTGTGATATGGTATAAGTTTGTTCCACATAAACAAAATTTGTTTATTTTTTTTTTTAAAAAAAAAAACAAAGATAAACCTAAACAATTTCCGAGGAAAAAGTTCTTTTCCACCAATTCCATCTCCTTCCTAACCATATAACACGCCCCATTCTCCATATTCACTTATCCTCCAACTTTGTACTAAATCTGCTCATCCTCCAACATTTTTTCCACGAAAAACAAAGCTCAAGCAAGATGTCATCAATCTCCGAATCTGGAATTAAAATTCTGTAATTGCGGGAAAGATGCATATACGAGGACTTCTTGGACAAGTGAAATCCCAGGTATAAGAATCTTGTTTGCTAATATTATTTGTTTTGGAATGTTGTCTGGTGTCACAAAGGATAGTAACAAGATGATTTCTTGCCGAGAGTATTATCGTTATAAATTTCAGATGAGAGAAAATATTTCATCAATACTTTTACGTGGAGGCAGATTGCTGCAGCAGTATGATGTTGATATGTATATCAAATTCAAGACAACACATTTGAACTACTATAGAAGAAATCAATATGAAATGCAATCAGAATTTTATCAAGCTATCATGGAGAGTGTTAACGGAGGGGAAACAAGAGGAAGTGAAATCGGTAAAAGAATCGTGCTTCATGCAACGTTTATAGGTGGGCCAAGGGATATGCACAGACGATACTTAGATGCTATCGCATTAGTTAAGGCATTTGGAAAACCATATTTGTTTATTACAATGATGTGCAATCCAGAGTGAAAAGAAATCATAGATAATTCGATGAGTGGTCAACGACACCAGGATCGTCCATATCAAACCGCGAGATATTTTAGAGCAAAAGTCCTAGATTTGAAAAAGGAAATTGTTCAGCGTGCTGTCTTTGGGCAAGTCAGTGCTTATGTCTATGTTGTTGAATTTCACAAAAAAGGTCTGCCACATATCCATATGATGATAATATTAAATCAGGAGTTTAAAATAAACAGCCCAAATTTTTTTGATCAATATGTGTCAGTTGAACTACCAGACAAACAGGAGAATCCTAAACCATTTAGTTTTGTTGTCAAGCACGTGATGCATGGACCATGCGGGGTTTTAAATAGAGGAAATTCATGCATGGTTAGTGGTCAATGTAAAAATCTCTATCTCCGAAGTTTTTGCCAGAGAACAATTCAAGGAGAAAATGGTTATCCCATTTACCGCTGAAGAAATGATGGTCAAGTAGTTGATGTGCGAAAATCAAAATTAAACAACCAATGGGTTGTACCGTATAACTTTTATCTTCTTCAGAGGTATAATCGTCATATAAATGTGGAGGTGTGTTAGGGTTAACGACAGTTAAATATTTGTACAAGTATATTTACAAAGGACATGACAAAATTGGAGTGCAAGGTTGGTTCATCCAATGAAGATGGAGTTGATGAAATAAAAAATTTCCAAGATGCAAGGTGGGTTTCGACACAAGAAGCCATGTGGAGAATTTTTGAATTTGATTTGAATGAAATTTCTCCTGTTGTAATTAATTTTCCTCTTCACTTACCAAACAAACAATGTATCACGTTTTGGAATAATCAAAATCTTCAAAATATTCTGCAGCAAGAGAATAGTTCGAAGACCATGCTGATCGAATTTTTCCATATGTGTTCACATAACTCTAAAGCAAAAACATTGTCTTATTCTGAATTTCAACTATTTTATGTTTGGGACAAAAAGACAATTTTGGTTTGACAGGAAAAAGAAAAGAGTGAGATGACGAATCAATGGTGCTAATCCTATCGAAGGGGAAATATATTACTTGAGAATTATTCTCAATCATGTTAGAGGGCCATGTTCTTATGACGATCTATTAACTGTAAATGGACACATACATTCTTCATTCAAAGAAGAAGAGCAGAAAAAAGGATTACTTGAATCAGATCAAAGCAACTTTGAATGCTTGAATGAAGCTGTTAACTTTCAGATGCCTCACTCACTTAATTAGAAAATTATTATTTGCAACAATTTTCGTATATTGTGAACCAACCAATGTTAGATTACTTGAGGACACCTATGCTGAGGCAATGTCGAACGATTTACAAAAACAATATTCTTCAAATATGGAACTTGTTGTTTCTAAAACATTGCAGCTTATCGGAGTTATTTTAGAGAGTATGGTAAAAAACCTTGAAGCATTTGATCTACCACGAATTTTTCTGTAAATGAATGCTTGTATTGATAATATTCCAAGAGAAATGCAGGAAGAAATGTCTCTGCCCATTTCTCTAAATGATTTAGAAGCAAAGAAGAATTTGAATGCTGAGCAAAAAAAAAACATTTTCAGCAATTATTGAATGCTTAAATCATGGTAGATGTGGTGTATTTTTTATAAATGGTCCATGTGGAACTGAGAATACTTTTTTTTTTTGTTTGTACAGAACACTTCTTGGAAAGATACGAAGCAAAAAGTTGATTGCACTCACAACGACAACCTCCGGAGTGGAAGCTTCAATTTTACGTGGAGGTCGAACTGCCATTCAAGATTCAAGATTCCAATTAATTTACATGAAGAGAGTTACTGTACGATCTCAAAACATAGTGGTCTTGCAGATTTATTAAGGCATGTAACTTTAATTATATGGGATGAAACACCAATGTCAAAAAGAACAACAATTGAAGCCGTTGACAGAACACTTCAAGACTTGACAACAATCCAAAAGCCGTTTGGTGGCAAAGCAGTTGAGCTTGGAGGGGATTTTATGCGAGTATTACCAGTGATCCCAATAGCAACAGTGCAAGAAACAATAAATGGCAGTTTGGTGAAATCGTATCCGTATCCCCACATGCAGCAACTATCATTGACTGAAAACATGAGGGCGAAAACAGATCCTGAATTTTGTGAGTTCTTACTTCGAATTGGAAAGGGCGCTGAGCATACTGACCTCGATGGAAATGTTCACATTCCAGAGAATATGGTCATAAGATATGATATTGATGATGAAGAATGATCATAACAAAAATTGATTGATAAAATTTTTCCGCATCTTGAAAAGAATTGCCATTCGTCAATGTACATGACAACTCAAGCTATTCTTGCATGTAAGAATGAAAATGTTGATAGACTGAATGAGAAAAAAAATAAAGTGTTCCCCAGAGAAACACATATATTTACAAGCTTTGATTGATGAAGCAGTTGATGATGCTAAGAATTTTTACCCTCAAGAATTTTTAAACTTGCTGACACCAAATGCAATGCCTCCCCATCGATTAATACTTAAGAGAAACTGCATTGTCATGTTGTTGAGAAATTTATATCCATCGGATGGTTTGTGCAATGGAACAAGAATGGTATGCAAAGCATTTAAAAGCAATGTGATCCACGCAGAAATCAGCATGGGGCAACGTTCAGGAAAACAACGATATTGCTACGATGTTGATAGGCTCCTCAGTACAAGATTTCATCGACAAGACATTGAAGGTACGTAACATATTTCATAATATAACAATAGTTCATCTTCGATTTCACATCGATAAAAAAATAACATTTTTTTAATATCCGGATGAAATACCTGAACAATATCTCCAACAACTTGAGGAGGAAAATAATGTCAAACACAAATTCTTGTTTAAGTTAGACAACAATGTAAAACAACATAATGACACAGTGTCCATAGCGGAAGGATTAGTGACATATAAAAATTACAAGCCAACTCCGAAGATGTTAAGAAAATGAAGAGTACTTTAACTTCAAGTCCAAAGAAAAAATAGTTCACCACATACTAGAAAAAGCAAGGAAAAAAGGTTAACACAACAAGAGCACAGAGAAGCCGAAAATCCAATCAATTGACAAGGTATTGAAGAGAAGCTATCAACATTAACTCGCAGAAGTCGAAAACAACCCAAAACACCAGAGACACCAGAAAAGCAAGATATTAAGATCAAAAAGAAAAAACTATGAAGGATTGTAATATTGATAAACTTTGAAACTAATCTACTTTGCAATAAAATTATTATCTTTAATGTTGTGCATATTGTTTGTATTACCGATAATATACACTTACAATCTTACTTGCATGTGTCTTTACCTAGTCTATATAAAAACATGAATAATTTTTCAATTCTAAATTTACTTTTGTATCCTTGACATTTTTAATTCTCAATATTGCCCGTTGTTGATTGGTCTTTAACATTTTCGTGTTCCCGATAATTTCAAACCAATCCATCTTATTTCAAATTCACTTAAAATATAATATTAATTAAAAGTTAATGATTAATTGATACAAAATTCATTGTCGACAAATATTCTCTTTAGGTTACGAATTGTCATTATGAGGATTAAAATAACATTAATCGCTTGAATTAATTTTGATAATATCCATCCAAATATAAGTACATAAATTAAATTGAATTGATTGATATCTTAATTATTTATCCTTTAATTATAATTATTGTATTATGCATTATTTTATCTGTTAGATAATTAATATATCTTATAAAATTTTAATAAGATTAATTTTTTAACATGATAAGATAAAGAGTTGAGGTTATTATTATTTTCTTTTCCATGGATGAATTGAATTATATTAATTAATTATTAAATTTATTTAGGCTGCGACATTTATTTTGTTCATTAGTAGAATTCTTAAAACTGGTTATTAATGATTGACTTGGGATATGTTCTCGTAATTGGAGTCTTGAATTACATGATTCAGTGACAACTAAGAAAACTCGCATCCCAAAAATAATAATAGTAGAATATATATTTTTTTGAAAAAATAAGCATAGTAAGAAGGGAGAGAAAAGAGCGAAGTAGGACGAAAAAGCAGAAAACCTGCAACAGATACAACAAGTAACTCTATATGCTAGATAAATTAGTTTGTATATGGTGATTACTTTCTTCAAATTCATACTTTCTACAAAATATACGATTTAATTAACTGGATAGTTAATGAATTAATTTTTTGAATTTTGATGGATTAAGTGTTTTTTCTTATTTGAAAAATTGTAAATGTAGAAGCTATATATGGGTTGTAAATGAGAGGACGGAAATATATGGTTTTACAATTGGATGATATATCACACATTTATTAATGATTTCTGTAAATGAATGCATGTATTTGCTGTAATACTTAGTCCTATTCAAATCTTTAAATTTTCACTTCATCTGCGTTTTTTTACTATCATTGTAAGTTAAGAAATTAATTTAAATAAAATTATTTTACTCAAATTGTTGGAAAATTTATGTTTTTGTGTTAACAAACATTTTAAAGCAAAACTGAACTAGACTAAAACTGAGTCATCAGAACCAAACAGAACTGACTATGTCTACAAGCTAAACTGGTTTACCGTAACTGGACTAGTCAAGCAAAACTGCTAAGACCTAAAATCAAGCAAAACTGCTAGGGCCTAAAATTAATTACATCAGAGCAATTTTTATCAAGTTCGGTTTAAGAGATCATCATTCATTCTTAAGTACATCATTTAACTTTTTCGTACTCTGTTAAAATTATACTACATTTTGTATGTATGTCAGAGAATGATGACGTGGACAAAAGACAAACCAATATACATTTTTATTTGGAACATATCTTTTTTGAAACTCGAGATCGTTGGACTTAGAGTCTATACATAGAGAAGGAGTTCAGTTTGGTACAACTCTACGACCTTTACACAGATTCAATCATTCGAGTATTTGGGCAAAACATAGTCATTCGAGCACACTTTACAAAGAATTGTACCTGATCATAAGTGATGGATATTCACAGTAACTCATTTTATTTGAGAAAAAATTGTTTATTGTTTTTCATTCAGTTGAGTGGACTAGGAGTTTAGTTTAGGTAGTATTAAGTCCAAACTAAACTGGGCTCTTACAAATCGCCTGTAAAGATCAAAGTCTTTTAGTGTGAGATTTAATTATTGATGGAACAATGTCAATTATGAAAGAAAATATTGTTCCTGTAACTGAAGGGGTACCTCAAAAAATTGAAAAGCTCATAGATGAATGGACTAATGATGATAAAAAAAAAAATGATCTTGATAATGTGGCTAAAGAAATTTTGAATAATATGGCTAAGGAAATTTTGAACAAAATTTTTGACAGATACACATTTAGTGAATTCAAAATGTATAAAACTGCCAAAGATATTTGGAAAAAAATTATTCATTTGTGTGACGATAATGAACATACCAAAGAAAACAAACTCTTCGTGGTCATACAAAAGTTTGACAATATCAAGATGAAACTTGGAAAATCAATGTCTGACTTTGATGAGAGAGTCAGTGGAATCGTGATTGAACTCAGTGCACTTGGAAAATGTGCAGCAACTGAGAAGTAATCTTGAAGGTGATGAGAGTACTCCCAAAAGAATGGGATGTCAAGACTATAACAATGCATGAATCCAAAGATTTGAGCAAGATGGTACTTTGTGACTTGTTCGCGGATTTAAAAGCTTATGAATTCAAATTGCGAACCAAAGAGAATAATTAGTCTATCTCTCAGTTGACTAAGGGTCTAACTTCTGTGAAACTGGAACCATCTGTTTCAAATGAAAAATCAGCTTAAAAATTAAACAATGATGTCATGTCATTGTTTGTTAAAAAGTTTGGAAAGTTCATAAGGAAGAATCAAAGATCTCACCGAAGATCTTATCAAAATAGGGAGTCATCTGATGAATCCAATGTCTATTTCAACTATGGCAAGATTGACTACTTCATAACAACTGCCCTAAACCTAAGAAAGATAACAGGAGGTCATCTGAGAAGAGCAAACGATGTTTTGACAAAAAGAGGACATCCAAGGATGAAAAGAAATTTTTCAAGATAAAGCCTGACCAGATGGTGTTGGTGGCCGGGGAAAAAAATCAAAATGTCCTGACTTAGATCTTGAGTTATCTGAATCAGAAGATTCAAGCAGTTCCAATGATGATGAGGAAGTGAAGTGATTGATGGTTGATGATGCTGGGCTGGAATCTACCAGTGAGCAGGTATTTGATTTTAGCTCAATTTTACACAAGAGGAATTTATCAATGAACTTTATGACATCGTCAATAAGTACGCAATACTTTTTCTTTCATTCGAAGAAATTAAAGCTAAGCAAACTTACCTGCTAAACAACAAAAATTGAACCTGACTGGGAACAATCTAATGAAATGTTGAGTCTAAAGGTAGAAATTGCTAAACTGAAAATTTAGAATGAAATAATACAAGATGAGAACCAGAGTTTAAAATCTGAGAATATGAAGCTAACTGAACTAGTTTCATCCTGGAACAAGTCTTCAATTTGCTTAATTGAAATGCAAGAGTTGCATAAACCATTTGGAGACAAAACTGGTATCGGTTTCAACAACATTGAAAGCATTGCTGAGACAAGTACTCAATCAAAATTGGAAATCGCAAAGGAAAGTATATTGATTTTGTTAAATCCGGTTTGGTATATGAACACAAATAACACATCCCTCAAGTTGCAAAGCTTGTTGAAAATATGAGTAAAAGTAGAAAATTTGGTGTTAGTTATGTGCTTGAGAATTCCAATGCTAAGTCAAACTGGAAGCCTAACCGAACCAGTTTAGCCAAGCATAACTCGGTGAAAGGCAAGTCTAATCGATACTTTAACAACAAGCATGTTTAGAAAAGATACAAAAAAATCGATGAAGTTTGAAGGGCTAAACAACATTTTGTATCTACTGAACACAGAACACACCACACACATGCATATACACAAACTATTTTGAACACAACAAGTTTTCAGTCAATTAAACTAATCAACGTCTGAGTTCCAAAAGGACTAATCCCGTTTGAACCCAATTAGGCATGACTACCAAGAGTTACTCTTCATTTGTGATTGCAGGGCACATGATGTGAATAATCAATAAGTCAGTTTGATACTTGGAAATTGATCTACATGTTGGCGGAGTTGAACCCAGGCCATCGAGTCGCCCCTGGGTCATCACTTGCTCCGCCACCTCCTCTACAATCTTTCTATCTCCGGCTCCTGTATTGTTTCCAAAAAAAAAAACAATGAAAAACTTTTTCTGTTGGGATAGAAGTAAGATATATTTGGAGTTGACGTGTGAATTCTTAAAAATATAATCCAGATTATGATGAGATTAAATGGGCAGGATGTATAATTAATGTTGTAAAACGATACAATTAATTAATCACAAATACTTTTAAATAACTATGTCATGTCTCAATTTTGTGATACATGCGACTCCTGTCCCGTGTCACATTATAATTAGTGTTATAATAAAGTAAGGAGCAGAAAGCAAATTTATCTGTGTTTACTTTTTTCATTTATTTTAGAATACAACACTGACCACTGTAATTACCCATTTCCAATTATTAAGATTTTTAAATAACATATAAATAATAAATTATATTCTGAATAAATAACTTTCACTCATCGAAATTTATTTATTAATCTGTCTTCTAAATTCTAGAACATGACTTCTTTCATGCTCGCAATTCTAAATCATTTATAGATATATATTTTTTTTTAAAAAAACATAATCACCTATGTATACAAAATATATGTTACAAAGAGCAAACGAACTTGACCAAACCCAATATAATATGGCAAAAATTTGTATGAGACGGTCTCACGGGTCATATTTTGTGAGACGGATCTCTTATTTGGGTAATCCATGAAAAAATATTACTTTTTATACTAAAAATATTACTTTTTATTTTGAATATCGGTAGGGTTGACCCGTCTCACAGATAAAGATTCGTGAGATCGTCTCACAAGAGACTTACTCATATGATATTCATACCAAACTTTTGACAAGTTAATGGAACATAAAAAAAAAAACACGACAATTACCAAACGAATTAACAATTTTCCCCGAAAACAATATATACTTACGAAGCCGGCGATTTGTGTCGAAGCCAAGAGCTGGCATTGATGCAAGCACAAGGGAAGCTAGAATGGCAAGAAGGAAAGTTTTATGGTGGCGCTGTGAGACTTTCATTTCTGGAATTATAAATGACAGTAATTAAATTAACAATATAGAAAAGATTAAGTTATATACAGGTACTATGAAATATATCTGTTGGATTTATTTTATTCTAAAAAATCTGCTAGTTTGAGTATAAAATGAGGAATATTTGGGTGAAAAATTTCAAGAAAGTCGAAGAAGACTTTGGGGGAGGAAGAAATATATAATGAAGCTTATTAAATGAGAGGAGCTGGAGCTGGAGCTGGAGCTGGAGCTGGGATAGCTTGAATTAAATTCTGGTGCAAGCGTGCGAGTGCGAGTCCAAGTCAAAGAGACATCGTGCATTAAAAGCTGGAACATTAGGACTTTTTTTTTTGCGTTTCTTAGGTTAAAAAAATTTCTAAATTATCATTTTAGGTAGTCGACTCGATTCAGATTTTTCGTAAAATTAATATTTTTGATATAAAAAATAATATTTTTTATGAATTGAGTAAATAGAAGATTCGTCTCACGAAATTGACTCGTGATACGATGTCATTTTTTTGATTGATTTAAAGTTCGGTTTTAGTGCACTAACTTCGATATTTTTGTCGTTCGGCTCTATTTTTCCTGAGTTCTGACGTGTCACTAGAAAAGATTGAAATGACAGCGAAAAATACTGACGTAGCACCGAAAATTCAAACTCTTTTGTACGATATCACGTCAGCAATTAAATAAAAAAAAACTCAAAACTAATAAATGTATAAAAACAAAATTTTGAAAACTTAACGTATAAAAACCAAAAATTAGATAAATTAATGAAAAAAAAATTAATTTCCCGAAAAAATCATATGTGACTATGTGTATATAATTGGATCAAACCTTAAACATTGTCAGGACATGATCAATTGATTTTTTTGTATAGTCAGCTATTTTATAACATGTCTCCACTATCCATCATTATATTAGCACAAATTTTGTCTGATTAGATCATCAAATCCCAATTTAGGTCAAATTATTTGTTTTTTCTTAAATTCTAAAAAAGGGGTTGTCCCATAATTTTTCGTATGGTATGCTCTAGTAATAGTACTAATATTCTAAAGTAAATTTTAATATAAAAATATGAACTTTATCGTATAAAATCGTATTAGTCTATACATCTTATAGGACAAGTTTCAATCTGTCCCACTCAAGGGTGAGGAAATTAATTAAAAATTTAAGGAAAAGATTGTTCATTTCAATCTGTCACACGCAATGTATCCAAATTAACTATTAATTTATTTCAAGAACTATCATGTATATATCTGAAATATATTTTAATCTGACCCTCAGTATTTTTTATTTTTGTTTTTTAAAATATCCTTTTGAAGAAAAAAGATATTAAATATCTTGTGACTTTAATTAAACTATATTTTATATTAAAAAACCATTCCGTCAATTATGTTTACGTACTTCCGTCATAAATGTGACTAGAAGTGTAAAAAGGAGAAGGGAATACAACATATTTTTTTAAAAAAAATTAATTTTTTTATCATTTTATCAATCAATTCATAGATTTTTTTAACAAATAATTTTCACAATTTTTCAATTTGATATCTTTTATTGAAGTACTGATGTGAAATCGGACATGTCATCAATATCAGACGTCAAACCCCCCTCCCCCAACTTGTACTAAAAAAAACATCAATGAATTTCAGATCCGCACTAGTTATTATTTGAGTTATTGTGATTAATTTCAAATCAATACCGACACAAAATTATTTAAAATTCAAACACAATGTAACATTAGCGTCTATTTACGTATATATGTCTGTTTATGTTTTGCGGAACTAAATTTGTTATTATACGTATCAAGTCATGCTAACAAGGATTTTGATAAAATAAGCAATAGATCCAAAATTTTAAGATGTAGCATCCGAATATTTCTTAAACTTGACATGAGCTAAACCAGAGTACTAAACAACTGGGAAAATGTCCGAGAAATGTTCAAATTTTTTTAGAAGTCGGAAGCTTCACAAACTCGGAGTTCGCGTTTTGGATAAAATGTCATTCTACAACAGCAAAATTAGCGAAAATGATCATCAAACCGGAGGCTATTCAAGTAAAAGAGTAAGACGGGCAATGGTTTTGGTCGCTCCAAACTCGAAAAAAGGCATAAAATAGTAATGCCACCCTGCAGTAGAGAAAGCCAAAATAGGCGAACAAAGCAAAAATAAGAACAATTATTTGGAAAATTACTTTTGTATTATTTTGTAGTCCAAATTAAAATATGGAGAGTAGGAAATGGATTGAACTTTGGTGGACCAAAAAAGGAGAAGTAGATTGTTTTCTTTTATTTAGAATCCATATTTTCTTCGTTGAAAAAAATTAAAGGGCCCATACCAATTGAATAATTGGTGCAGGTGTACTGTTCTCACGTCTCATATGATATTATTTGAGGGAATAAATAAATCATTTTTGAAAGATTAACTGCGGGAATATCTTTATCCAGTAATAAAATTCTAAATGTGTTCGAGTGATTAGAGTAAGAGCATTTCCAAGGCCGCGTTGTTTCACCAAAATTTCACCAAAATAGCGCTATTTCCCCCCTCCAATGGGGGCTGCGCTATTTCACCAAAATAGCTCAGTCCCCTTCCTCTGCGCCTGCGCCAAATTTGGCGCAGGGGTTTCTTTTTTTTTTTTTAATTTAATTTTTTCATTTGTATTTATTATAAATATTTGTATTAAAATTTATAAATATTATTTAAATAATAGTATAATATTTAATTTATTATTTTAATAATTAGATATTTAATCATAAAAATTTTTAAAAAATAATTGTTGATTTTTAAAATATTTATTTATTTATGTTAATTATTAATATTTAAAAACTAATTTGATTTAATGATTTTTAATTAATATAAATTAATACAAATACAAAAAATTAATATAACTGACGAAGATGCTCACTTCGCACTGCGAAATGCTTTAATTGATCATTTGTGGACAACATTAGTCATAATTTAAATATATTAAATAAAATATAATAATTAATATATGTAAAATAAAAAGAATATTTCGGAAATATTCTTTTTGGTGTAAGATTTGAAGTAAATGAGTTGGAGATGGATGTTGTATTTGGTGTAGAAATCGCACTATTTTAGTTTAAATTTTGCACCAAAATAGATTTTGTGGTTGGAGATGATCTAAACGAGTATTAGACAAATAATTAAGAGTTTGATTTCTCTTATGAACATCTTTTTAGACGAACTTGTCACACATGACTTGTCATATGCAGTTTATCAAGATAAAGTGATTTACATGCTAGTTCGAATATTTACTCAATACACATCGAAGATTAACGATTGTGGTTTATACGTCATAATTTTTTTTCTACATGTATATAAACAAAAATAAATTTACAATCCACTTTGATTATTTTAAATAAATGTGTAAAATTCTACTTTATTCCATTTGATAAAGCATGTTATGAAAGCCTAGTGGTGGTAAATATATAGTTCTTGTATAGTAATATATTTTCTTACTGTATTACATGTTTAAAAAAAAGAAAAATCTACCTTGTATTATACTATTATTTATTATATTTATTGGTGTGACACGTGTTTTCCAATTTATTTTCTAGATTGTCCTCTAAATTGTATTATATTATGACTCTCTTTAAATTTATAGTTATGTAATTATTTCTATTTTGACATATATTAAATTAATTTAAAAAAATTACGCAAGTTAACAACACATATTTATTATGTATATATGCATGAGATCAAGTGTAGATTTTAAAATTTGGTGTCATAGTATATTTTTTAGGTGGATAAAATTATCTTGTTTCATAATCATATAAAATGTTTATTATTAAAAAAAATTTATAGATACAAAATTATCTCAATCTTATTCAAATTTAACTACAAAAAAATTAGTACGGTGTTATCAAAATTTTAATAACAAAACACTATTATTAACAAATATTATTATAAAACATAATAAATTTAAAAAATAGCTAAAATTATAATATTTAACTCAATAGTCTAAATAATTATTAAAACTCAAGAGAAATATCATCTCTAGGAATTTAAATTTTGATACAATCTCCAGATTCTTTACACAAATATTAATAAGCACCAAAATAGTTTAATTAAGTGTGAGCATGTACACATTTGAGGTTGTAATAGGTTTCTTGTGACACTGGTTAACTAGGGATGGCAATGGGACGGGGCGGGGGCGGGTTTGTCATCCCCATCCCCGTCCCCTAATTATTTCCCCGCTCCCATCCCCGCACCCATCCCCGGATCTATCTAATCGGGGAATCCCCGTCCCCGAACCCGCGGGGATAAAATCCCCGTCCCCGTCCCCGAACCCGTTTGAAATACCCGAATTTTTAAAATAATATATATATATATTACTGTATTTATATATACATATATATTACTGTATATATNTGGTCAACTATGTTTATGTTTACTATAATAAGTAATAATTTTAATATAAAAAATAATTTTTTTTTTATGAATGACCTTACAAACTTAATTTTTGATATCGTGTCAAATATAATTTTGTTTTGCTTGAATGGAGTTTTTTGAATTTCACAAATAACTTTATTTTGCGACAATTTGAAATCTATCACATCGATTCACGAACAAGCTGAGAATGGAAGGCATTAATTTTGTTTAAACTATTTTTCATTTCAAATTGTTTGATCCAAAATTTATTTAATGGGGGAGGTATTTATTCAAACTTACTTCAATAAATTCAGACATTTTTGTGTAATTTCTTAAATACTTCAATTTTTTTGCTCATTTGATTTTAAATTTTAATAAAATATTTATAAATTTAATATTATAATTTAAGTTTTTTGTCTTGGAAAGTGCTAACTTGATTTAATGCACGACATGGATTACATGGCGAATAATCCAACAAAAATAATGCTATATGTACAACATAAATATCTTATAACGATATTTACAACAATTATATCGTGAGATTTTGTTATTATTTCGTGATATTTTGTATTGAATTTATCGTGAGATTTTGATAAATGGAATTTTTGTATTGAATTTTTTGTGTTCTAAGAATTATTATATGAATTTGGTTGTACATATAGCATTACTCATCCAATAAATATTAGATTACGACACAAGTCATTAATAGTTAATTGTATAAATTTATTTATTTATTTAATAAATCTCACATAATTTGTTTCTAAATTATTTCTCTCTCTCATTTAATTTTCATTGATAATTTATTTAAATTCGATCTCGTATATTACCTTATGCATTTATTTTAATGCATTCATGTTAGAACCAAGTTTAAAGTCTAGAATTTAGAAAGGTGGATAAACTTTTGAAACTCTTTTAAAAAAAGGTGTGCTTGATATGGTTCTCAAACAAGACTCATCGTTAGCTAACGTTAAAAAGTCATTTTATTGACCAGACAGATGCGGTCGGTCCACTATGAAAAAATTTCCAATGTATGGAAAAAATATGGCTATATTTTGAGAAAAATATAATCAAGTGACTAGACTTTTAACAATGCGAACTGAAAAGTTATAAGTGAGGAAAAATAAATAATACAAGATTTTATGAAAGTTGGAAAACATAATCCTTCTATGTCTCTCATTCTTCCACTTAAAAAAAATATACTAAAAAACTTTGGTTTTACAACAACTTGTACAAACTCATTTCAATTTAAGACTTGTCTCCTGCCTAAATTAAAAATTCTAGTACAACTCAAAGAAAATAAAACAGTTGAAAAATATGTGAATGCTCATCTGACCAGTTACTGATTCGCACCCGCGGGTCAAAGAATACATCGGGTCAAAGAATACATCACCCTCGTCTTCATTGTACGAAGAAAGCTCGTCCTACTTGAGTCGGCTAGTCCCGTCCCGAGGGCCAGATATCACCGTAATGCTCGATTAACGACCTTGATCCCATCGTCCATCGGTCTGCCCTCAAAAAGAATTCAACGGTTCAACAACGATCATCATTTAGCCATCAAATAATGATTTGAGAAGTCATGGCTGATCCTTGATAATCTGTAAATACATGAAAGCGAGGTATAGTGAGCGGTTTGAGAATGTATCAAGTATGAGTGCTCATGATTTTGAAAAATAGAGAACACTAATGCTTCTGTGAGAACCTGGAGCTGCAAATGAATGAACACACTCTCATTTTATAGTCTCTCATGACACCAATGTTAAAATCCTTGCAACGTTCAACTTTTACGTTTTCTTATTCAAAAACAACTTTGTTTACGTCCTTACTTGATTCGTTGTACAATGCATTAAATGACTGTTGGAACCTTCCAAATATGGAAAGAAACGTATCTAAAAAGTTTGATACTATGAGAGAGTAAACCGCAATAATTGTCTGTCTTATTGGAAGACACTATGATCTTCCGATACTCTTGTTTCTTGTTCTTAATTGGTCAAAATGATCTTCTAATATAAACAAATTGGTAGTTAGAATTGTTTTGAACTTTGTGAAGTCCTGCTCGAATACCAACTGCACTAAATCTAACAGAGATCCATTTGGGCTATAAGAATGCCCGGTTTGATACTCAAATAATCCAGCTCGAACAATCTGGCTAGTCATATCATCCGGTTTGTAAGAATATTTCTATTACCATAAGTCTTGGTGATTGAAAAATAATAATATCGAGTTGTTTCATGATTGAACCGCTTATCGATTGTAATTTCAGGTTTTAAGACAACTGGATCAACTCAAACTGTTTAGACAGAGCATCAAAAATTTTTTCCGTGTATTATCTGAATTCTAGCTGCAAGTGATCATTTTTCATCAGATCAAATCAAATCTTAAATGCAGTACACGAGTTTAAACTGTTAAACTCCAACTGCACTGCGATCGGTCAGATATCAGAAATTCAAAAATGATACTACAAGTCAAGACGTTCAACAACGGTCATATATAGAATGATTACACAGTATCATACCAACTCACAAATGAAGTTGCATATGTAGTGCCCAAAATCAGTACACGTAAATTCCATGCATTTAGTTAATGGTTAAAATCATTTATTTAAAATTTAAAAGTTATTTAATGATGCATTATTTTTTTTCAAATTGCATTATTTTAAATTATTTATGTTTATGTGATGCACGTTAAAATATTTTCTCGAGTTTCATGTTTCAGGCGATGATTCGAGGCGAGATCGAGGAAAAGACCGGTGACGATTCTTGGCAAAAATTTTAATGCGGTATTTTATTTTAAGTTGAGAATGGGACGTTTTAAATAATTTATTTAATTTCAGCATTTTAAAGCCTAATGATTTATGTGGTGATTTAGAAATTTAAAACATTTAGAATTTATCCATGTAGTGTTTTAAATTTTAATTTGGGATGTGTAGTAAATTATAGGGGGTTAATATTTCAATTAGTATTTTAATTAACACTTAATTAGTCAATTAAGCACTAATTTACCCCTAATTACCTACACAACTCACGCCACACACACCCACTACACGTTTTACACACACCCATTCACGTTTACACACACACACAATTTCATTCCACCTTCACTTTCATTTTTTTTAAAGAAAAACCTAAGGTTCTTCTACCTTTCAGCAGCCGCCCCTTCCTCTGAAATTCCAGCAAGGTTTTGTTGTGTTTTTTTCAAAGAAAATAGTGCCACGTTCGTCCCGGATCAAGCCTCGCTCCGTTTCCGCGTCGATATCCTCGTTTTGGTACTTTTAATTATCAAAAGGCACATATATTCTGTTTCTTTCTGCGTCGATCATGTCATAGTATGCGTTGCTTCGTATTTTGTATGAAAATCATGTGAATGTTGTGTAGAAGTTTGAGCAATTATGTTTAGATCATTTTTTAAACCATTTTTGGATCTAAAATCACGTTTTTGCTGTCTTTTTAAATACTGCGATTTTTAGGTCGTGATTTTGAGAAAACTTTTAACAAAAAAATCGTAGAACTTTTTGATACCTTCGATTTGATATAAAATTTGAAAATTTTGGATAAAAATTGAGTGAGTTATGATGTTTTTCGTGGGACTGCTTAAACTGCGACTTTTATGTAAATTGTGTTGTTGAAGTTATTTGTTGCAGGCTTCGTTGGGAATCGACGGGCGATCGTTGCTGCGTTTAAGTAAGTCAAGATCAATGTTGGGATTATTGTTGATGTCTCTTTTCGTGTCGTTAAGCACAAGGTTGAACTAAGAGTCGTAGGAAGAAAAGTGGTGTCGAAACCTCGGGTTGTGTCGTTTGTTATTATTTGTCGTGTTTGGTGGCAATTGTAATATCTTGTATGGGTTGGAGTCATTACCTTAGTGTCCTAGGAGGGGTCTCGGGGTATCGATTCTCAGCCCTTATGGTTTAGTAAGAAGAGGGAAACGTCATGTTAAGTTTTCGCGTAGACTTCGGTTTTTCCGAGATTACACGGACCCCCTACACGGACCAGAGCATGGGGTCCGTGCCTTTGTTACATTCGGAGTGTCAATTTCCAGTAGGTACACAGAGGTGTACACGGACCTGGACACGGGGTCCGTGTCTTTGCTTTCTTCGGAGTCTCTTTTTCCAGTATCTACACGGACCCCTACACGGACCAGGGCACAGGGTCCGTGCCTTCCCTTTTATGCACAACTCATTTTACAGTATCTACACGGACCCAGAGCCGGACCTGGGCACGGGGTCCGTGTACTACTTTTTTTAATTTAGGTTGAATACATTGAGGTTCGATGTCTTAGTTTAATGCAATGTTTTAACAAGGCCGAGTCACGGGAATTTTAAAGCGTACTAGGGAAATGAATGAGCTTGGGTTTGAGCATGATTACTACGTCTAAGCTATTAAAGTTAAGTGTTTGAACTCACGTTAGTATGTTGCAGCAGCGGCCCCAAACGAGATCCAACGAATCCCTCAACGCCAAGAACGTATGTTGACGTGCAAAAGAAAATATTTCAAGTTTTTGAGGTATGCTAAATGTTTTGTGACCAAATTATGTATGAGATTAGAAATCGGTAAAGCATGACCAGGGACCAATCCACCCCGTTAAAGCATGAACGGGTTTAGATCAGGATTGGAAAGCGTTAAAGCATGAACGGGGACAAATCCACCCGTTAAAGCATGAACGGGGATCTCATGTATGTGGCAGTGGATCTTCCCTGTCAGCCCAGTACTGTGGTTTGTCTGATCAGGCATTTATTATGTATGAGTCACTTGCTTTGAAACATGCCTCTACGCAAAATGATGAAGTTATGTACGTTCAAGTATGCAAGCATGTTTTAAGAAAAGTTTTATGTTGATGGCACGTCTATGTATGTATATACGTATGTTCAAGTTTTGTTATGCAAGTTCAAGTTTCATGTATGTACTCCTTATTTTAAAGTTGCATGTGGTTTTATTACGTATTTTTCGTTACTTCCAGCTTATGCGTGTTGAGTTTTTAGACTCACTAGACTTGATCGATGCAGGAGAGGATGATTTCGAGGAGACTAGGGGTGGTGACCAAGGAGCAGGCTTGGACTGAGTGGGAGGCTAAACCCGAGGACCGCCATGTTTTGAAGTTTTCATGCAATGCTTAAAATACTTTAATTTGATGTTCTGGTTAGGATGTTTTGAACAAGCGTTTATCTTAGCAAAATTTTTATTGGTGATCTTTTACTTCAAATAGTTTGATTGAACAACGAGTGGTTAACCGAATTGATGGTTCATTTTTGTATTTAAGAAAATTTTAAATTTTTCCGCAAATTTTAAATAGTTAAAACGTACGGTACGTTACAACATATTTCGTCTAGGAACTATAAGCTTTTTTAGAAATTAGGAGCTTAAAGTCACAAAGCAAAATGAAATTTAAACAAGCATTTTATGATACGTATGAAAACTGAAAGTGACATGTCCATTATGTCGAGTAACAATATAGATGATCTTTGAAAAGAAAATCCGACTATTAGAGTTTTTCAACTATAAATATGCAGATTTCAAAGTAAAGAATGACCATTGAACCGAACAATTACATGACTTCACACATTTTTCAATCTACAGTACTTCAAAGATCTTCGATCACACTTAAGGCTTTCATATTTCAATCTGCTCAGCTTAAGCACATGCCTATCAGGTTACATCAGATCTTCAAAGATCACTTTATGCTACCCCAACCAACTCAAGCTGTTCAATCTGACCGTTGGATTATATTATGTTTTCTGGTGAACCAAGGGTTCTTAAACATCCATAACTTTTTGAGGTATATATTAAAAGTTTCAACTTAGGCGGTGATAAGTCTTAGTTGAATTTGGTTGTTACAAAGAATTGTATATATATAAGGATGGCAATGGGCCGGGACGGGGGCGGGTTTTCCATTCTCATCCCCATCTCCGAATTTCAAACCCACCCCCATCCCCGCCCCATCCCTGCTTTTTCGGGTTCGGGGATCAACTTCCCATCCACGTTTCAAAAATATTAATATGACAAGACGATGACGGATTCGGAGATTTTCTCAAACCAAAACTTATTATTATCTATTATTATTAGAGATAATATCAATATTAATAAAATCCCCAAACCCGAAACTTTGGGGATCAACTTCCCATCCCCGTTTTAAAAATATTAATATGACAAGACGATGACGGATTCAGAGATTTTCTCAAACCAAAACTTATTATTATCTATTATTATTAGAGATAATATCAATATTAAAAAAAAATATCAATATTAATAATAATAATATTATTAATATTTTAAAAAATGATATTATTATTATATTATTAATACTATTATTTTATTATTGATATTATTTTCGGGGGCGTGTTCGGGGATTTCGGGGATGGGGATAGTAATCCCATACCCGCCCCGAACTACATCGGGGATTTAAAAAAATCCCCAAACCCGAACACGAACCCAAAAAAATCGGGGATCTCCATCCCCGTTTCGGGTTTTCCCCGCGGGGCCCCAAACTCATGGGAAAAGTTGACATCCCTATATATGTAAAAGTCTTTTAATGGAATCCTTCTTTATTGGAAGAAGGGGTGACATATGAGTATTTATCTCTGAACACTCATAAAATATTAGTCTCTTTACATTACACACATTTTACTATCTATTCATATCTAACCGTTTCTTTTAAACTAACAATTGCATTATATATATTTTATCACTAGTTAAGCTGGACCGTTTTCGCACTTATTCATTTTCTTTGTGGTCTAGCTAAGCTAGTGATTCACGGATATCTCTTAACAACTTAAAAACTATTAAGATTAACTATAAATTTAAAGAGAGTTTAATCACACTCTCTAAATTTTAATCTGATCTCAACACATTTGAACACTTATATTATCCGATTTTGAGAAATTCGTTTCTAGAAAGCAATGGAGCCAGGCTTCTTGATCTAGCTCAAAACCTATAAATACATAAAATTGTGGTTGTATTTTATAACAATTAGTCAATTTTTGTTATTATCAAAATTAAGGAACTTCAATCTCACAATTTATAATACCAATTACT
This sequence comes from Primulina huaijiensis, assembly GCF_012295235.1. NCBI lineage: Eukaryota > Viridiplantae > Streptophyta > Magnoliopsida > Lamiales > Gesneriaceae > Primulina > Primulina huaijiensis. The sequence goes on from NC_133321.1 coordinate 12,251,177, forward strand.
TTTTTTTTAAGCCATATCAAACAACTACCAATTACTTAAATGTAAACTTTATTATAATTAACGTGAGATGGATTATAATGCTAAAAGATATAAAAATTAACAAAATAAATTTTGAAAGAAAACTAAAAAAGGGTATGATGTTTAGTTTTACTTGGACATCGGCCGATGGTAAAGGTAAGATTAATCATCATTGTATTATTATGCATTTAACTTATATTTTAAAATAATTAGAATAAAAAAAAACTATGATATTTTTATCTTTATCTTTAAATTTATCTGAAAATTTCATTTCATCTTTACAATAATATGGCAAGGGCCAAATGAACGTATAAATTTTAAACGTTGACATCTATTCTCACATGACGGATTCCAATAGAAAATCATGGATTTCACATATATTGATAAAAATTCATCCTAAAGTGCTGCAATCTTGAAACAACGTCTTGAGAGTAGCATCTTATTACCTAAACAAAAATACAATATTAAGAAATATTGTGTGACTTAGATTCGATAATATATCAATACGATATTTGTTGGAAAAGTCATCTAGTCAAAGAATGACAACATATACAACGCATTAAATGCATTAAAGTTGGGGCAGACTTCTTTGAATGTAAAGTAGAGAATTCGAACATGTTATTTGCTTCTCAAGGGAACGCGTTTCTGAAAACTCGTTCCACAGTGATAAAGGAGCTGACAGCACATACAATGCATTAAAGTTGGGGCATACTTCTTTGAATGTAAAGTAGAGAATTCGAACATGTTATTTGCTTCCGAAGGGAACGCGTTTCTGAAAACTCGTTCCACAGTGATAAATAGAGCTTAATCCTCTCATTGTTATATATCTCTTTTTCGAGTTTTCTCTCATCTTTGCATTTAAATGCTTAGTTCTATAATATTTGTGAGGTGTTTTGTTCTCCTATATTAAGAGAGTGTGTGTTCTCTTTGAAAACACAGTGAGTGGTTGTACACTGTAAAATATTATAATGGAATTCTTTTCATCTTACCCGTGGTTTTTACCTTAATAATTTTTAGAGGTTTTTCACGTATATATCGGTGTCCGATTTATTCTTTATTTTCATATTAGTATCTCAAATTTACGGGAATGAGACCAACAATATTTGTCTAGAAATCTTGGTTTAGTCCTTCTCTATTTATTTCTTTTATATTCAATGAAATCTCCACTTCTTCATTGGTTTTTTCGAATAAAATAAAAACTTTCCAAAATGTAAAATACGTAAACACACACCTACTTTTTTTAAAAAAATATAATCATTCCAAAATTATTTCTAAAATTATTGAATCGAATTTAATAAATTTTTCTATTGAAAAATTGGAAGCCTGGACAGTCTTAGTCAGATATTTCAGAAATCCACGTAAATCCGAAATTAAATAGGAAAGGACTAAGCTAGAATGATTTGCGTATCCATAGGGGTCTTCCCTTTACTTCTGACACTGCCCTCTAAATTCTAGACTAATGAAAGCATGATTAGGCACTGATTTATGTCAGCAAAACCTAAATAATTATGCAACAATTATTGCCCTCATGTGTGGTTCTTCCACAAAACTATAATTTTATTCCAAAAACGACAACTTAATCATTGCCATCTTTTTTAAAAAAATTACTACACATCAGACTCGTAGTAGATTTTATTTATTTATCTCAGGGTCGTAATGATTTGTCCCAAAATGGATTTTTTTGATAGAGCTATTAAAATGAGTTAGATTTATCGAGATAAATAATTCAACGGTTTTTCAATTTATCAAAATGATGGATTGCAGATTCCGTTAATTTGTTTTGACTATATTGTTCTTCGTACTTCATCTTGCTTTTTGGCGAGCACATCAAACAAGCTAATAAACACATATGCTTGGGCTATATGGTTAGATGCGATCTAATAAATTTCGAAAAATCATATTTAAAAAAGAACTGCATATTTTCATAACCAAAAACTTAATTTAACATTTAAAAACTCAAGTGCATAAAATCCTTAAATCTTCAATTAACAAAAAGCCTACGTCGACCATTAACATGATCAACCTTAACTTCAAAATAAAGCATGAAAATCTCTAATTAAATCATTAACAAAATCTTAAAACTTTAAATATCAATCTAATGCGGAAAATAAATGTCCCTTGACCTCATCCTCACATGCAACATTCAAACCTAGTAATCTAATGACCCATGACGTTCTAAACAGAAGTAACAAATATTAAATATACAAGCACATGGATTAAAAATCATACTTTTATTCAAAATAAGATAACATAAATTTGTAAGAATAATTTAATCATAGATCGTCAAATCGTAAAATGAAAATACGATCGTTGGACTCTCTCTGAGGCCTTCTCCCGTAAACGGACTCCTTCTAGAGCCTTTTCCCTCATGATATTCCCAAAAATTATATCATCTTTTGTCACAGTCAATTCAGAACCTTCAAAATATATTTTCTTTTCAATCATGAAATATCGTGTCTTTCCACATTCGAAAAATAGCATTTTAACAGTAAAAATTGCACAGTTTTATTATAATTCATAAAATCTCATATTTTCATCATAAACGTTTTAAAATATCATTTAGCATGCGTTATGATTCTTTGGGACACTGCCAGACCTTTCTACTACCCGGGACGTAAAATGACCATTTTACCCTTGGACTCTAAAATTCTCGATTTTGACTTTTTCTTGCTTTTGTTTACTCGAGATTTTCCCAAATAATTTATTTAAGCTTAAATTTGACTTCTAATCCTTTTGATTTAATTCCTTAATTACTAAACCGTACAACATTTTAATCCCAAATTAATCTCAACTTTAATATTTTCTTTCCAAAATTTAAACATAAACTTTTTATATCTAAACTACCATCGCGAACCATGAATCGACTCTCGTGGACCATGGTTCAAACCGCTGTCTTCACCAAGCCATGTTCGAACCCTAAGCTCTCTAGGACCCACGGCCTCACCCTAATCACGAGCCACCACCGAGCCACCCTTGACCAGACCTATCCCTAGCCCTCCTGGACCCTCTTCGAACCCTCCTGGACCAGCACACCCAACCCTAGCCCATGCACGATCAAATCACCAGCTGCGCAAGTTTTATCCTACTATCATCGAGCCATCATGTACCAAGTCGCACTAGCCCGAGCCTTGGCCCTAACCCCAGGCCATCCTCCCTAGACCCTACTGGACTAGCCTAGACCACCCCAACCAAGCTATGAACCGTTCCCTCCAAAATCGCACCTATGCGTGCATGGGAAGAGTCGTTGTGGTGAAGGACTCTTTCCTACCAGCTGTTCTTGAGTCCTAGCCATGCAAGGACTCTTCCCAACTCTGAACCACGTCCAGCACATGCCCTTGACAAAGCTTCGGCCCAGTCGCACACAGCCATGCACCAAGCCGTAGCCTTCCTCCCACAAGAAGCCCTATAAACCTTATGTCAAGCTCGGTTCCAGCATGTATTTAGTCCCCTAACGACTCTTTTCCTGTCCCTTAAACATCTTCTATTAGCAGCATGTCTTTAGAAATCATAACATTTTTCCAACAAGCGTAAAATCATCAAAATTTTGAAAATATTTGTTCTATCATTAAACCGTTCATGCTTCAATATTTTTCATGCAAAAATAATTAAAACAAGCATAATATGATTTGAATGATGTGTCAAAGGAATTTAGAAACGTGTATGTGCGTTTTAGTATGCTCGAATATATGGTAGTTGGCGTGGGGCGCGAAGAAGGATTAACGGGCGACAAAGAATCCTTGTTTTCTCCTCCTCAAGGTTTCGAATTTTTGTGTGTTGTGTGTGTGTGATTTCGGATGAATGTGTTTAGAAAAACCCTAGGATTTCTATTTTATAGATTTAAAATTTGCATGTTAATGGGCTTAGGTTTTGGGCCTTTGTTTTTAGGAGCAATTGGGCCTACTAAGCTTAGGTAAATTAGGCCCAATAACACTTATTTAATTGAAAAATAAAAGTTTATAAAAATTAGTTTTCAAAAATAATAATTTTGATCTTTTAAAATTCTCTCGTTTGCCCAAAATCGACTTCCCGGATAAAAGCAATAAAATAATTTGAACTCTACCATTTTTAGAAAAATTTAATCGTATTTAATCATATTAATAAACCTTGAAAATATTTATTTTATCTTGGTCGTCCCCGTTCTTCTTTCCCAGCCTATTATTGAATATTCGGGTAAGATCTATATTTTTCATAAAATCATGCAATTAGACCTTTAATCATATAGTATCCATCATGTAAGCATTTAAAATCAATTAAATAAAGCGAGTAAGTAATTTAAATCGTTTGCATGCATATGATTTACGTGAGTTGATTTTTTGGACGTTATAGTTATATATATCATGAATACCAGATAACATTTTATATTATATAGCAAGGAAAACAACAATTTTAATTTTTGGTATCGATTCGAAATTTTAATCTAATAACTTGTATTATTTTTTAAAATTTTAATCTTTTTCATCGGATTGTTGACATGACTTTGTATCCGATGTCATTTCAACATTCTGATAAAAAAAGACCATATTTAAAAAATGTAAGTTAATTGACTAATTATGAATTGATGATAAAAAAACCAATAATAAAAAATATTATAATTACATGAACAAAAATATTAGTTGTTATCATATGTGAGGTCGTGAGACGGATTAACGCGATATATAAAATTAAAAATAATATTTTTGATCAAAATTTTTTTTTTTTATAATTTCGTTTCAAAATTCACTTGCGAGATGATCAAATGAGTTATGTGAATAATTAATATTGTAGATGTTTAAAAATTAGATTACTTGGGGGTTGCTTAGGCTGACTATTTCTCGACTCTCCCAACTGAATTCTCTTTGAAAAAAATCCAAAATCCCAAAAGATTTCCTTTAGCTTCACCATCACGCAAAAGAATCTGAGTTGTGGCTCCGAAAATTTGAAATTTTGACTGATGGAGAGGGGAGGAGGAATCAGATGTCGTGGGGTAGCGTGCGCCGTGCTGACCTTGCTGCTATTGGGCCCGGCGAGCCGTGTATCGGGCCTCTCGATAACCGTAAACAACCTCGAGTGCCTGTATGAATACGTATTCAATGAGGGCGATTCAGTTTCAGGGAGTTTCGTTGTTGTAGATCATGATATCTTCTGGAGCTCTGACCATCCCGGCATTGACTTCACTGTAATACACTTTTCTTATCTTTATTGATTGATTTTGTGGGTTTTATCTGTTCTTTATGGGTTTTCGATTGATCTGTGTTTATTGAATTGGTTGTTTTTTATTTAATTTTTGGAGTCATGTCAGGATTTAGTAGTTGCGGATTCGATTTGGTAGTTTTCAGCTGTTTTTATGGGTCTAATGATTTAGTTATAATTTGAGATTAAGCTTGTGTTTAAGAAATCAGAAATGTGAAATGAAATTGTGTTTTTCAACTTTAAATTCTCCCTTCCAATATGTCAGTTTCTGATAGATTTTTATGAGTGAAATTAGTAAATTAGTCGTCGATTGAGCAAGATAGACGCCAGCTATTTAGCAGTTTAATCAAGCTTTTAATTCCAACAACAAAATTAATACTATATAATAATAATAGAGAATAGGAGGAGGAATGAGAAATAGAAAAGGGAAAGGAAGAAGATGAGACGTGAAAATGATTCTGGTATTCTCCTTGTTTTCAAAAAATAATATGAACCCGTAAACATAGCCATCTCAATGACTGATTAAACGTCAGGCTTCTACAATCTAAGCGGTAATTGACACACACTTCAAATTTCCTGCTTTCTTGTGTTCGATCATCACTTGGGACATAATCTTTCGTATATAGTTGAGCCCTGCGAGTTCTAGTATTTTTCCATTTACCAGTTTGCTGACTTGCTTCAGTAATTTTTTGTGTTTATCTGGTGTAATTGAGATTTTACCACTTGTACTTTGACACTCGAGTGTTCTTCGAGAAAGTTCAGTAGTCATATATTCCTCAGATTGGGCATATCAAGTTTCAGCCTGCTCTCTGACAACTTCTTGGACCATAGTTTGTTTTTCGATAAGCAAATCTAGCGCAGTCTCAGTTTCTCTGTTGAGTTTGCGATGAGATGGAATGATTCATCCATTTTTTTGTGATATTTTTGGAGGAAGGGATAGATAAATTGTGGAGTTTGCTCATGCTATTCTGGAATGAGGTTAGAAAATAGAAACCAATCAAGAATTGAAGTTGAAATTACGAATAAAAGATATGGGTTGCGTCTGGTTCGTGTTATTTGGTTGTGTAGAGATGAACTTACAAATAGATTTCTTTATCTTGTTCTGGTGTGCATGACAATTAGAATATCTTAAACTACACTTTTCACTTCCTTTGATATTTTAGTTTCCTGTGTTGCACAGCTCGAATGTCAGCATACATGAAAACGGGGAATTTTTTTTCTACTAATAAAAAACACCTCACCATTTAAGGAAATTTTTCTCATTCATTCATAGTGCTAGAATTATGCTCCTTTGTCCACTCGTGAGCATACCTGTTGTTGATTCAGAATATGATCTAGCTCCGTTGAGCAAAAATAAGACGACATGCATGTTTATCAAAAAGAAAGAATAAAAGAAAGAAAGACATGGATTATATCTTTGCTTAAAGGAGCTGGATCAAGGCTTGGTACAGACAATTTGGCTGGTTCATTCAAGGGATCGTTCTTCTACCCCAACGCACCGAAAATGAAACATTTTGAGCTCATTTGCTTCGAGAAATGAGATTTAATTAGCTACAATTAGAGTTGTAAACAAACCGAATCGAGAAGAAAATTTTAAGGTTTGAATTCGACTCAAATTAGATATATTTGAGCTCGAGCTCAATTCGAAGCTCGAATAGTTTTAAGTTTTTTTGGCTAAAATTCAGCTTGAAATGGAACTAAAGTTCGTGTTCAGCTCGAAAAGATTCAAATATATCTATGAGCTATTCAAACATTTGTTTGAAACTTGGAAAGGATCGAAATATATTTGTTTACTTTGTAATATAGTATTATATTAATATTAATAAATATTATGGTTGCAAGCAGCTCACGAACTATTAAACAAAAATAATTTAGGTTTTATTTTGGTTCAAAAAAAAGTTCGAACATGTTCTAGTCCGAATCCAATTCGATAATTTCGAATGTGAATAATTTTTTTTTTTAGTCGGATCGATTCGTTTACAACCTTAGTTACGATGTTATAATGATTCATCCAGTTCTGAATAAATCTACTCCTGTAATATGTGAATATTTTCATTTCAAACTAAGGTTTAAAGATTAGATAGAAATAATATATTGCGAAAACTGGCACAGTTTTTAAAAATTTGGAATAAAATTGACGACCTGGCTGGGGTTCGGTCTGTATATCGGTGTCGGTTTTACGAATTGGTTGTTCTTTTGCGGCTTTGTTTGCTTCTCTAAATATTATCTGTGCCCTTGGAAGTTTTAACAAAAATACACCATGTATCTATCTAATGTCGATGAAATATTTTGATCTGAATTGTTCAAGTTTATTTCTTCTCTATACACAGATCACATCTCCAGCTGGCGATGTTATTGACACATTGAAAGGAGCATCGGACGGAAAATTTGATTTCCATGCTCCCAAAAGTGGGATGTACAAATTCTGTTTCCATAATCGTCATTCTACAACAGAATCAGTCTCTTTCTACATTCATGTTGGCCATATTCCATCAGAACACGACCTCGCCAAGGATGGTCCGTTCATATACCATGTTTCCTATTTTATGGTTGATCCATATAATTAAATAGTGATGATTACTTGACGGGCTGGTTAGTTACGTTGCTAGTCCACTTCATTTGCAGAACATTTAGATCCCATCAATGTAAAAATCGCGAAACTGAGGGAGGCTATGGAATCAATCACGGCCGAGCAGATGTACTTCAAAGCACGTGAAGCCCGTCATCGTCACAGTAAGTCCTTTCTTTACTGTCTTTCGGGTAAATTATCGTAACGTTTCATCCGAAATATGAAATTATGACCACCTACCCCACCTTTGTGTAAATTTACATCGACCCCTATAGCAGAACAAACATAAAGGTTAAGCATCATCGATGTTTCTGTGCATGTGAAGTTCTCTACTTGAGGAGATTGTACTTCATCATGCCATTTGATATGAACCATCGACGAGGTAAAAATCCCGCTAATCCTGGATTTCTCTTGCAGCAAATGAAAGCACAAGAAGGCGGGTCATATTTTATACAGTGGGAGAATATCTTCTGTTGGCTCTTGTAAGCACACTCCAAGTTGCGTATATACGGCGTTTGTTCAGCAAATCAGTCTCGTATAACCGTGTTTGATGAGATCCCTCTGAATCGATAGGGTAAGATTTGTGTTTCGCTGTGTAAGAACATCACATATAGAGTCAACTTCTTTAAGATAAATGTATCCATAGCAAGAATAGCTCATCTTTCAGTTGTACGGAGTAGAATTCATACATTCTTGATACATCAGTAATGTATTATTTCCTTCTGAATTTAAAGTCAGCTGGTTATTTCAAACTTCACCACCCGAAAGTACGGAGATCTTACATAATTTGTGGGCCTGATATCGGAATGAAGGATGGATTGCCTAGTGGTTATGTATATATGCATACCCCATGAAGCATATCAACTGCCAAGATTGTTTCATTCTATCTAAAGTAAGACCAAAGCTTACATACAAGCGATTTAACCAATCTCTAGCTATGTAAGATCATATGCACTTCTTCATAAATTTTTATTCTAGCTATTTACTACAATTCCGCTGCCCTTTCGTTCGCTTGAATTAAGCACAATATCGGGAATGTAAACGTAAAAATTCTAACAAATGGTTTAATGTTCGTCGGCTACACCTTTGATTAGTCATGAAATACGCCACAAGGTAAACGTTGTATGGAAGAATGATTTAGACCGATGTTTTTTTTAACTCGGTTGCGAATTATAAAAACAATTACCGATCCCAACGGATGGTTTGAACTTTGAATTCTGTAATAAAACCCATGAAAATTTCTACATATTTGAACTTTATTAGCCTAGCACTACAGTTACACCGATCTAGTAAAAAACAAGGCCATTTGAGCCCATAATCGGCGGCGGAATATCGGGATAATTCGGGTTCGGCTGTCCAGGCCCAGGCGGCATAGGAGGAACCACGTCCGGCCCGTGTGGCGGGATCACCTCCGGTTCCCCGGGTGGAGACGGGAACGGCACCTCCGGTATTCCTGGCGGAGACGGCATCGGCGGCCGTGGAGCGTCCGGTATCGGTGGAGACGGGTTCGGTAGACCGGGAAATTCTGGGCCTGGGTTGGGCCCAGGCGAAAGTGGCGGTGGATCAGCCGGGTTTTCTGATGGAATCGGATCAAAGTCCGGTTCTCCTGGCGTACGTGGCACCTCAGGTATACCGCTAGGCTCTGGCACAGGTGGCGGCGTGGTGATCTCTGGCGGGGACTTCCCGGGTACAGAATTCGGGTCGTAGGCGGCTAAACGGGTTGAAAAAGGTGCGAATACTCGGGTATCGTATCGGGTGTTGGCTAATTTCTTCATTGGAATCTTGGTGGAGATGTCTTTCGTCAAGAAATTGAAAGAGGCAGTAGGAAGAACACATGACATGTTTTGAGATTATTATGAATCTTGAATGCTGGAGAAGGAAGAATAGGTGTAAGCTGTATAGGATGGGTTACGTAAAACGTGGCATTTGAAGCGACAAGTGGGGTGCAACGTGACTAATTTGCATGGATTCTTGGTTAAACTAATATTTCAAAGTAATTTTCATATAAATTTAAATTAAATAAAAATATTATAATTATTAATTTAAAATGTTATAATAAATTAATTAAAATAGTGTTATCATTTACTTTTAAAAAAGCCATTTTACCATGACACTTGGCACGAGACTAAAAGTGTATTCAATCTATGAAATTTAATTAGGATTTGAAACTTTATACAAATCAAGCGGTTCTCAAACTTTCGACAGATTTCTAATGATTCTTATAAAATATTTTATGGAATAGTTTGGTACACATGATAAGATAAACACGTGATATATAATATAACGATAAGATAAAGATAAATAAGATGTAGGATATAATATGTTAATTGAGCCCTTGATTTTGTGAGTCAAGTCAAATATCAATTTTTTAGGTTAATCGAGTGATACTAATAATTTCATTGAGATTTATAAAAATCATTTATATAATTATCATATTATATAATATATACAAATAAATAAAAATATTTATTTGATGGGGCGGTGAAATGAGAGAATTATAGGATTTAGGATTTTTATATATTGAGGGCAATTAAGTCATTTGTNTTCTCTCGTTTGCCCAAAATCGACTTCCCGGATAAAAGCAATAAAATAATTTGAACTCTACCATTTTTAGAAAAATTTAATCGTATTTAATCATATTAATAAACCTTGAAAATATTTATTTTATCTTGGTCGTCCCCGTTCTTCTTTCCCAGCCTATTATTGAATATTCGGGTAAGATCTATATTTTTCATAAAATCATGCAATTAGACCTTTAATCATATAGTATCCATCATGTAAGCATTTAAAATCAATTAAATAAAGCGAGTAAGTAATTTAAATCGTTTGCATGCATATGATTTACGTGAGTTGATTTTTTGGACGTTATAGTTATATATATCATGAATACCAGATAACATTTTATATTATATAGCAAGGAAAACAACAATTTTAATTTTTGGTATCGATTCGAAATTTTAATCTAATAACTTGTATTATTTTTTAAAATTTTAATCTTTTTCATCGGATTGTTGACATGACTTTGTATCCGATGTCATTTCAACATTCTGATAAAAAAAGACCATATTTAAAAAATGTAAGTTAATTGACTAATTATGAATTGATGATAAAAAAACCAATAATAAAAAATATTATAATTACATGAACAAAAATATTAGTTGTTATCATATGTGAGGTCGTGAGACGGATTAACGCGATATATAAAATTAAAAATAATATTTTTGATCAAAATTTTTTTTTTTTATAATTTCGTTTCAAAATTCACTTGCGAGATGATCAAATGAGTTATGTGAATAATTAATATTGTAGATGTTTAAAAATTAGATTACTTGGGGGTTGCTTAGGCTGACTATTTCTCGACTCTCCCAACTGAATTCTCTTTGAAAAAAATCCAAAATCCCAAAAGATTTCCTTTAGCTTCACCATCACGCAAAAGAATCTGAGTTGTGGCTCCGAAAATTTGAAATTTTGACTGATGGAGAGGGGAGGAGGAATCAGATGTCGTGGGGTAGCGTGCGCCGTGCTGACCTTGCTGCTATTGGGCCCGGCGAGCCGTGTATCGGGCCTCTCGATAACCGTAAACAACCTCGAGTGCCTGTATGAATACGTATTCAATGAGGGCGATTCAGTTTCAGGGAGTTTCGTTGTTGTAGATCATGATATCTTCTGGAGCTCTGACCATCCCGGCATTGACTTCACTGTAATACACTTTTCTTATCTTTATTGATTGATTTTGTGGGTTTTATCTGTTCTTTATGGGTTTTCGATTGATCTGTGTTTATTGAATTGGTTGTTTTTTATTTAATTTTTGGAGTCATGTCAGGATTTAGTAGTTGCGGATTCGATTTGGTAGTTTTCAGCTGTTTTTATGGGTCTAATGATTTAGTTATAATTTGAGATTAAGCTTGTGTTTAAGAAATCAGAAATGTGAAATGAAATTGTGTTTTTCAACTTTAAATTCTCCCTTCCAATATGTCAGTTTCTGATAGATTTTTATGAGTGAAATTAGTAAATTAGTCGTCGATTGAGCAAGATAGACGCCAGCTATTTAGCAGTTTAATCAAGCTTTTAATTCCAACAACAAAATTAATACTATATAATAATAATAGAGAATAGGAGGAGGAATGAGAAATAGAAAAGGGAAAGGAAGAAGATGAGACGTGAAAATGATTCTGGTATTCTCCTTGTTTTCAAAAAATAATATGAACCCGTAAACATAGCCATCTCAATGACTGATTAAACGTCAGGCTTCTACAATCTAAGCGGTAATTGACACACACTTCAAATTTCCTGCTTTCTTGTGTTCGATCATCACTTGGGACATAATCTTTCGTATATAGTTGAGCCCTGCGAGTTCTAGTATTTTTCCATTTACCAGTTTGCTGACTTGCTTCAGTAATTTTTTGTGTTTATCTGGTGTAATTGAGATTTTACCACTTGTACTTTGACACTCGAGTGTTCTTCGAGAAAGTTCAGTAGTCATATATTCCTCAGATTGGGCATATCAAGTTTCAGCCTGCTCTCTGACAACTTCTTGGACCATAGTTTGTTTTTCGATAAGCAAATCTAGCGCAGTCTCAGTTTCTCTGTTGAGTTTGCGATGAGATGGAATGATTCATCCATTTTTTTGTGATATTTTTGGAGGAAGGGATAGATAAATTGTGGAGTTTGCTCATGCTATTCTGGAATGAGGTTAGAAAATAGAAACCAATCAAGAATTGAAGTTGAAATTACGAATAAAAGATATGGGTTGCGTCTGGTTCGTGTTATTTGGTTGTGTAGAGATGAACTTACAAATAGATTTCTTTATCTTGTTCTGGTGTGCATGACAATTAGAATATCTTAAACTACACTTTTCACTTCCTTTGATATTTTAGTTTCCTGTGTTGCACAGCTCGAATGTCAGCATACATGAAAACGGGGAATTTTTTTTCTACTAATAAAAAACACCTCACCATTTAAGGAAATTTTTCTCATTCATTCATAGTGCTAGAATTATGCTCCTTTGTCCACTCGTGAGCATACCTGTTGTTGATTCAGAATATGATCTAGCTCCGTTGAGCAAAAATAAGACGACATGCATGTTTATCAAAAAGAAAGAATAAAAGAAAGAAAGACATGGATTATATCTTTGCTTAAAGGAGCTGGATCAAGGCTTGGTACAGACAATTTGGCTGGTTCATTCAAGGGATCGTTCTTCTACCCCAACGCACCGAAAATGAAACATTTTGAGCTCATTTGCTTCGAGAAATGAGATTTAATTAGCTACAATTAGAGTTGTAAACAAACCGAATCGAGAAGAAAATTTTAAGGTTTGAATTCGACTCAAATTAGATATATTTGAGCTCGAGCTCAATTCGAAGCTCGAATAGTTTTAAGTTTTTTTGGCTAAAATTCAGCTTGAAATGGAACTAAAGTTCGTGTTCAGCTCGAAAAGATTCAAATATATCTATGAGCTATTCAAACATTTGTTTGAAACTTGGAAAGGATCGAAATATATTTGTTTACTTTGTAATATAGTATTATATTAATATTAATAAATATTATGGTTGCAAGCAGCTCACGAACTATTAAACAAAAATAATTTAGGTTTTATTTTGGTTCAAAAAAAAGTTCGAACATGTTCTAGTCCGAATCCAATTCGATAATTTCGAATGTGAATAATTTTTTTTTTTAGTCGGATCGATTCGTTTACAACCTTAGTTACGATGTTATAATGATTCATCCAGTTCTGAATAAATCTACTCCTGTAATATGTGAATATTTTCATTTCAAACTAAGGTTTAAAGATTAGATAGAAATAATATATTGCGAAAACTGGCACAGTTTTTAAAAATTTGGAATAAAATTGACGACCTGGCTGGGGTTCGGTCTGTATATCGGTGTCGGTTTTACGAATTGGTTGTTCTTTTGCGGCTTTGTTTGCTTCTCTAAATATTATCTGTGCCCTTGGAAGTTTTAACAAAAATACACCATGTATCTATCTAATGTCGATGAAATATTTTGATCTGAATTGTTCAAGTTTATTTCTTCTCTATACACAGATCACATCTCCAGCTGGCGATGTTATTGACACATTGAAAGGAGCATCGGACGGAAAATTTGATTTCCATGCTCCCAAAAGTGGGATGTACAAATTCTGTTTCCATAATCGTCATTCTACAACAGAATCAGTCTCTTTCTACATTCATGTTGGCCATATTCCATCAGAACACGACCTCGCCAAGGATGGTCCGTTCATATACCATGTTTCCTATTTTATGGTTGATCCATATAATTAAATAGTGATGATTACTTGACGGGCTGGTTAGTTACGTTGCTAGTCCACTTCATTTGCAGAACATTTAGATCCCATCAATGTAAAAATCGCGAAACTGAGGGAGGCTATGGAATCAATCACGGCCGAGCAGATGTACTTCAAAGCACGTGAAGCCCGTCATCGTCACAGTAAGTCCTTTCTTTACTGTCTTTCGGGTAAATTATCGTAACGTTTCATCCGAAATATGAAATTATGACCACCTACCCCACCTTTGTGTAAATTTACATCGACCCCTATAGCAGAACAAACATAAAGGTTAAGCATCATCGATGTTTCTGTGCATGTGAAGTTCTCTACTTGAGGAGATTGTACTTCATCATGCCATTTGATATGAACCATCGACGAGGTAAAAATCCCGCTAATCCTGGATTTCTCTTGCAGCAAATGAAAGCACAAGAAGGCGGGTCATATTTTATACAGTGGGAGAATATCTTCTGTTGGCTCTTGTAAGCACACTCCAAGTTGCGTATATACGGCGTTTGTTCAGCAAATCAGTCTCGTATAACCGTGTTTGATGAGATCCCTCTGAATCGATAGGGTAAGATTTGTGTTTCGCTGTGTAAGAACATCACATATAGAGTCAACTTCTTTAAGATAAATGTATCCATAGCAAGAATAGCTCATCTTTCAGTTGTACGGAGTAGAATTCATACATTCTTGATACATCAGTAATGTATTATTTCCTTCTGAATTTAAAGTCAGCTGGTTATTTCAAACTTCACCACCCGAAAGTACGGAGATCTTACATAATTTGTGGGCCTGATATCGGAATGAAGGATGGATTGCCTAGTGGTTATGTATATATGCATACCCCATGAAGCATATCAACTGCCAAGATTGTTTCATTCTATCTAAAGTAAGACCAAAGCTTACATACAAGCGATTTAACCAATCTCTAGCTATGTAAGATCATATGCACTTCTTCATAAATTTTTATTCTAGCTATTTACTACAATTCCGCTGCCCTTTCGTTCGCTTGAATTAAGCACAATATCGGGAATGTAAACGTAAAAATTCTAACAAATGGTTTAATGTTCGTCGGCTACACCTTTGATTAGTCATGAAATACGCCACAAGGTAAACGTTGTATGGAAGAATGATTTAGACCGATGTTTTTTTTAACTCGGTTGCGAATTATAAAAACAATTACCGATCCCAACGGATGGTTTGAACTTTGAATTCTGTAATAAAACCCATGAAAATTTCTACATATTTGAACTTTATTAGCCTAGCACTACAGTTACACCGATCTAGTAAAAAACAAGGCCATTTGAGCCCATAATCGGCGGCGGAATATCGGGATAATTCGGGTTCGGCTGTCCAGGCCCAGGCGGCATAGGAGGAACCACGTCCGGCCCGTGTGGCGGGATCACCTCCGGTTCCCCGGGTGGAGACGGGAACGGCACCTCCGGTATTCCTGGCGGAGACGGCATCGGCGGCCGTGGAGCGTCCGGTATCGGTGGAGACGGGTTCGGTAGACCGGGAAATTCTGGGCCTGGGTTGGGCCCAGGCGAAAGTGGCGGTGGATCAGCCGGGTTTTCTGATGGAATCGGATCAAAGTCCGGTTCTCCTGGCGTACGTGGCACCTCAGGTATACCGCTAGGCTCTGGCACAGGTGGCGGCGTGGTGATCTCTGGCGGGGACTTCCCGGGTACAGAATTCGGGTCGTAGGCGGCTAAACGGGTTGAAAAAGGTGCGAATACTCGGGTATCGTATCGGGTGTTGGCTAATTTCTTCATTGGAATCTTGGTGGAGATGTCTTTCGTCAAGAAATTGAAAGAGGCAGTAGGAAGAACACATGACATGTTTTGAGATTATTATGAATCTTGAATGCTGGAGAAGGAAGAATAGGTGTAAGCTGTATAGGATGGGTTACGTAAAACGTGGCATTTGAAGCGACAAGTGGGGTGCAACGTGACTAATTTGCATGGATTCTTGGTTAAACTAATATTTCAAAGTAATTTTCATATAAATTTAAATTAAATAAAAATATTATAATTATTAATTTAAAATGTTATAATAAATTAATTAAAATAGTGTTATCATTTACTTTTAAAAAAGCCATTTTACCATGACACTTGGCACGAGACTAAAAGTGTATTCAATCTATGAAATTTAATTAGGATTTGAAACTTTATACAAATCAAGCGGTTCTCAAACTTTCGACAGATTTCTAATGATTCTTATAAAATATTTTATGGAATAGTTTGGTACACATGATAAGATAAACACGTGATATATAATATAACGATAAGATAAAGATAAATAAGATGTAGGATATAATATGTTAATTGAGCCCTTGATTTTGTGAGTCAAGTCAAATATCAATTTTTTAGGTTAATCGAGTGATACTAATAATTTCATTGAGATTTATAAAAATCATTTATATAATTATCATATTATATAATATATACAAATAAATAAAAATATTTATTTGATGGGGCGGTGAAATGAGAGAATTATAGGATTTAGGATTTTTATATATTGAGGGCAATTAAGTCATTTGTGGTATTTTTTATCATTAAATTAAAGTTATCACATCTAATAAAAGCGATATTTTATACTTATATAAAATTATTTATCACGGGCCCATGATATTATCACGAGCTTTCTAAAAAAATACCAAACGTGGGATAAAGAGGATTATTTATCAATCCCTCTCTTATCCATTGTACCAAATTATATCTATATATAAATCTTAAAACACAATGTATAACTGAAAAAATAAAAAAAAAAATATCTTGTACTCAATCTAGAGCTTTTAGTAAATTTTTATTCCATTAACCCCCACGTAAGACATCGCTATAAATAAAGAAGAAATCAAGGTGGGGTTCTCGCTTTCAAATTTCAAAAGTATGTTTCATGCTTTTTGAATCATTAAATAGCAGTGCAACAGGTGTGATTGTGAAACTTGGATTTGCGGTGGCAGAAAAAGAACAAGGGATAGTACAAGATTTTTTCTTTACTTATTTTTATTACTATTACTACTAGTACTATTAATGTTAATGTTTTGTTATTATTGGAGGATTGTATTGGAACTACATCTGGCAGTTATATTTAAGATGTAACGTCTCAAAAATTTGAAAGTTCATATGAATCATATATATGTAAGTTATCAAATTTTTTAGATATTTTAATTAATTATTTTTAATGCATTTAATGCATGTTTGTGATATGAATATGTGTTATATTGCATTGTTTATTAAAGTTCATGCATAAGGGCTTTTAGTAGTTTTCGCGCTTGAACGAGGAAGGAGATCGGAAATAATTAAGAAAAAATGTTTTTATTCAATAATTATTTTTAATTCTTTAATATATGGTGTAATTAAGTGAGATTTTCGAAAATGGGCTTTGGTGGGGTATTTTTACTTGCCGAGTCATATTTTAAACCGGTACGTAAATTTAGCACGTCGGGAGATTCTTTGAGTGTTCGGGCATTATTTTCAAAAACGTACCTATACGAAATATTTTTTGGGAGTGTTATTGGATTTGATGAGTTTATTTTATTGTTTAATGGACCCAAAACCCTTTTAATCCTTTTATTTTTAATTAAGGGCCCATTAACACCTTACGTTATGACTTAAACTCTACATCAGCAAACCCTAAACCTAATCACTCACTCATGGCCACCTCCCTCCATATTCAGCAGCAACATTTTTCTAGTAGCCCCATCTTTGAAAATCCTCTCAAAGGTTTCAAAGAAATCATTCCCCGCCTCTCCGGTGCTCGTCCTACGCGAAGATATCTAATGTTTCGAGTGTATAATCGTAAAGGCACGTCATAAATACTTTTTTTCTCATCATTCACGCTAATATACGCTGATGTGTGTGTGTTTGCATGAGGAATGCTTAAATCTTTTATGTTGAATCGTTTTGTCACGAAATATGCGTTTGTTGACATGTAACTCGCGTTTTTGCTATTGTTGTGTAAGGGGCTGCGGAATGGTGGTGCTAGGGGGCTGCACATATCGAGATTGATGGTGACTAGGTGCTGGAGTCACGGGTTTGTCGAGCTTGAGTGGAAACCGATCGGACCTAGGGCATGGTTCGATGTTTGAGGGCTAGATCGGGTTATGAGAAGAGAACCAGCTGTAGGAGAGTCTATCCAAGCCACGGTGCCATCCGTAAGGGGGTTGAGACGTGTTCTAGGAGGGCTCAACCGCGGCTGGTTATGAGCTAAGGGTCGGTCGTTGCGCAAGAGCCGGGTAGGGCGAGTGTGGTCTTGTCTTCGGGTGAATCGCGTACGGTTGATTGCATTGACAGTAGGCGAGGTTAGGGTCGGGCCAGTAGGGTGTCCTCGATCTGAACTTTGTCCTAGGTAGCCATAGTTCATGGCTGGTTCGGGTTGGTTAGGCCTAGGATCGAATTGAATAATCGAGGGCTTGGTGCATTAGGGTTTGTAAGAATCAAGGTGCCGAAAATTGTAGCAAGTAGTAGTGGGTTTTAAGGTGTTCTAAATGGCTGGAATAGTGTTGTTTAGAGGCTAGTAGGGTCTGAATAAGTTGTGGTTAAAATTTGAGAAAGTTTGGTTAAGTTTCAGGTTAATTCAAGTTAAAACCAAGATCCCGATCCCAGTTTTAAAACGAATCGTAAAATTTACTGAATGGGCTCGATTTTACGTCTAAGAAATGATTATAAATATGTTTCGAGGTGTTTTTAGGAGTTTGATTGGCTTCGGGTCGAAATTTTGAGGTCCAAGAGTAAAATGGTAAATTAGGGTTTCTAGGAGCAAAATGACCATTTTCCACCCGGGTCGAGTTAGCAGTCCTGACAGCGCCCTGATCACAAAATTACACGTTTTTAATGCATATGCTATCATGAACATGACTTTTTATGGAAATATGAAAAATACATTGCATGCTTGATTTTAAGAAAATTTACTTATATGCATGATTTTTATAAGTGATGAATATGATGACATGTTTTGAAAGATGGAAGTTGGTTGTGACTAATACGAATACGATAATACGATGACATGTAAGGCCAAGGCTCAGTGGATGGGTAATATTGTCGTCGATGTCCCCACTGTCGGGTACCACGGCTATACGTAGATGGATCCATCGACTAATACGATGATACGAAAGTCACAACTAATGAACGAAATTCAAATAAAGAAAATGAATACATATATGCTGATATGTTGAGACATGTTTTGGATGTTATTCTTTGACATGATATGTTTAAGTTCATACTTTTAAGATCATGAAATGTAGGTTGATTACAGTACTTTTCACTGTTGCATGTTATGTATATGTACTTGTTATAACGATTCAGGTGTGTTGAGTCTTTAGACTCACTAGGTGTGAATGATACATGTGAGCATATAGATGAGGAGATTGGAGGCGCCGAAGACTGAGTAGGCAGAGTTGGATGTGTGCACGCTAACCCGAGGACCATACTTTTTTTGCACATTATGTTTATGGGTTAGGAGGGAGCATGAATATTCTTTTTACACTTTGTTTTATATGTTGATAGTTTGACATGATTTTTGCATGTTTCTTATTTGAACCAATTTGAACGCAGTCTAGGGTTTGATGATTTGACTCATTTTTAACTGTTTAAAAGTATTTTTGAAAATTAGTTTACCAAAAGAGAAAAAAAATTCTAACAACATTTTAAGTGGTAGACGTTTCACCAGCAATGGTACTTGAACATGATACAAATAGTTATCGTAATCATCACACAATGATTTTTCAAAATGTTTTAGCAGCTTGTAACTTCAATTTAGAATTTATATATGTGCTCAGTGGGTAGGAGGGGTCTGCCCATAATTCAATATTCTGACGGACACTTTATCAAGAAATATCATGCTTAATGTACCACAAGGTATATATATATATTTGGTTCTATATGTTACTTGCATATTTACATATATATTTTTATTTTTGAAGATTATACATGTTATTTATTATTGGTCATTTGATTTTCATATATGATTTGAAAGGTAAATATTTTTAGTGTATAGTGGATATCCGAATCGGCGTCAATTTTTTGCTCCATTTTGAGATTTGGGTTATCATATCCAAGAATTCACTAGCCAAAGTCGCCATCCTGAAAATGCAAGAGAGTTGTTAAATCTTCTTGATGCTTCCTTGAGGAACGTCATTGAGAGGGTATTTGGTATACTTAAATCACGGTTCAAACTATTAAAAAAAAAACTCTTCCATTTCCATATACAACACAAGCCGAGCTTATATTGGCTTGTGCCACATTACACAATTTTCTTCGCCAGGAATGTCGTTCTGATGAATTTCCAGTTGAACTAGATAATGAAGTTTCACCATCCTTTTCAGAACAAGTTTATGAATATGACGACTTTGATCGATTATTTGATACTCAAAAACAACAAGAAGCAAATGCCAATGCGTGGAGAGAAACAATAGCGATCGAATGTTGAGCGATGTTGATCATATTGTCAATAACGAACCTTAGAATTTTTTTAATAAAAGAATATGTAGCATGTTTTCAGTATTTTTTTATTATCTATTTATCTCATATTGATAAATAAATTATTGCGTATCATTAAAAAATATCGACTGATTAATTATTTATTTCGAATAATTGAAATTTTGATTTTTATAAATTATATATTGATTCATTCATCCTTTTTTAAATTTAACCCAATTTAACTTTCAAATAACTAAAATTTATTTACATTGATAAATAAAAAAATTATTTTAAACTGAAAAAATTTTATTATATCTATTAATTACCAATTCAAAAAAATTAATAAAAATAATATATTATTAACTTGCGAAATTCACACGATTCTATGAAAAAATTTACAAATATCTATAAAAATCTAGTAAAAATTCTATGAAAATCCAATTAATTCTTTTTACAATTCTATGAGATTTTATAAAAGTCAATAAAAATCTATAAACTTTGCAGAAGTCTATCATTAAAAAAAATCATTAAAAGTCATTATCAGAATCTCACTTGGTAACGTCAAGAGTTGGCTATGATACCAAGTGAAAGTAATTTTGTTTAACATATTGGTAAGGATTGTGTGTATCAGATATCAGATGTTGTAACACCTTGTGATAATATGCAATGAAGTAATATAGCACACAAATAAATAATTTTAATTTAAAGTAACACATAGATAACTATGCATAAATGAACAAACTTGTGCGATGTCTCAGAACAAAATAATCACCAGAAAAGTAATTGATTTTGTAAAATCAATACTAACGAAGAAACGAAAAACTATCTTCTTTAACAAGTCAATGAAATAAATTATATCCTAAAATATCAATAACAAAAATAACCAAAACAGAAGAATGCAAATATGTGTGGTCAAAATTCAGACCAACAAAACAATTATCCAATCAACACTTTGTATGTGTGTTGTCTTCAAATGTCTCCAACACGTCACGACAACACAGTGGAACAACGATACTTCGTCTTTGCGAGTTCTTCAGAAAATTATCTATTTGTTCTTTCATTTGTCGCTTGTCCGCTTCTGTCTAGTGCAAAAATGATTCTTCAATATATATCGACTTTTGTTAATATTGATATTTTCTTTTAATAGATTCCTACATGATAAAAAAAAGTAGTATTTCATTAGAAAACAAATTCTTTTAAATACTAAATATCAAATCTATAATTTAATAAACTTAATATTTTAGAAAGACAAAACTCTTATACAAAATCTTATCAAAAAAGAAAAAATTTAGGAGATAAACAGTGAATTACAAACAATATACGTTCCCGTCTAATATATCTGATAAATAAATAGCCTGCAAACCACTCCAATAAAAAAAAAATCGAACTTAGTAACCATTTGGCCCTATAGGAAGAGGTAAACACATCGTATTTAAAATTTAATCTCATGTTGATCAAAATAATTCGGGCTTATCAATATTAATGTGACATCTTGTCCTATAGGAAGAGGAAGAAGTCAAGAACAAAATAAATGGCCAAAATAATTTTAAAAATCTAACGACGACATTTCATAAAAAATCAATCTTGTGACGAAAGTCTTCCGTTAGGTGGAAAATGGAAATTTTTTTTTTTAAAAAAGGCCACTACCTTTCCTCATCATTCGATCCTTGACAAAAATCAAACCCAAAGAAATAAATCTCCACTCAAAAAATGCTTCTTTCTCACTACTACTTTTTGTTTACTTTTTCCAAACCAAGAATTTCCAAATTTCATCGAGTTTGCCATCAAACTGGTAGCATTAATTTTCAACTGCCATAAAATGTGCTTTGCATGGTCCAAGTTCACTCTCAGTTTTTTTGGTTATGTTTTTTCGTTTCTTTATTGTAATTAAAATAACTTTGTAAAGACACTAGTAGTACTATTAGGATGCAAGCAGGAAGTTCAGGTGAGTTGCGATCGGTCGTGGGAGCAATAGATATGAGAGGGAAACACAGGATTGCTGCTGAATTGAAGAGACTTGAGCAGGAAACTCGATTCTTGGAGGTTTTTTTAACAATCTTTTTGACTTTCTTTTCATGATATGATTCATAATATTTTTTTTTTGTTGGTTCTTTGATATGGGAAATTGGGTTTTTGTATCGTTGTTGATTGCCAGCGGTGAAAGATGAAATGTTTAGGCTTTTGCCTTTTTTGGTGAATTTTTTGATTAGATAAAGCTGTTAAACTTGTCTGTTTCTCCTAGTCAAAAGTAAATAAATTTTAAGCTGCTGGTGCTTAACTTGACGTAGGGTGGATTTGAAATTCAGCTGAATCTTATAGAGATTTTTGAAATCGTGGATCAAAACAGAACTTAATATGAATCATGTAGTAGTTGTGTTATTATCAAACAAGAACAGATTTTTTCGATTATTTATTTACTTCTTTTATACATCGTGAGAGTTTGAAGGAACCATACTTTTTGGAACTAGGAAATATAATTATATTTGTTTATAGTAGTAATATTACATCATAAGCTCAAATAGGGAAGGATTTGTATTTTGCAAACGATGTATGTAGTTCTTAGGATCAGAGTGTGGTTAAACTAATATGTTCCGATCCGAAAGCCACTGTCGCATCCGGTTGTAGCCGAATACTTAGTTTATGATATGATTTGCAAATCAATAATAGTTTTGTTACTCCAAAAAGTCAGGTATTGTCTCTTTTTCATCGTGTCTTACTAAACATTTGTGACTGAAGTCCAACGTGCAATTTTTTTGTGCTTCTGTCTTCACAATTTTCCCATGAATGCTGTCAAGAATTCCTTTTTTTTTTAATTTGATTTTAGATTATTTTTTTATTAAGTTGTCTTTGGCAAAGAGAAAAAACTAGCTTGATTCCCATAAAAAATAAAGATTATAGCTTCACTTTTTATCTGCCAACAGTTGAGGTTTAATGATGGATGAATCATAGGATAGCATTCGAAACATGCATTATATCTCTGCCAATGCACAATCGGAATGAATTCCAGCCAAAAGACATCTATGATTTCTGTTCTTGTTCTTTGTCCCTATATTGTGATTGTCTATTGAATGCTCCATGTAATGTGGGAAGATTAAAGTAATTTTCGTGACTATATTTTCCACTCAGGAGGAATTGGAACTAGTCGAGAAAACAGGAAAAGTGTCGTTTGCATGCGAAGAGTAAGTAAAACTAAAGAAGAAGATACAAGTATATGCTAGGTTTATGCTATTTGCATTTTGCCAAACCTTTGATGGAACATTTTGTTTTTTCTAGGCTGCTGAGCAGTATTGAAACAACTCCAGATCCACTACTCCCAATGTAAGAGCTCTCTCTTGCTTGCATATCTAATATGTACGTCTAGTGTATATATGGTGCGAGGATGTAGTTGTGATGATATTTGAACTTTGGTGTTCTTGCTTTCTTATTGAGAAAAAAATAACGCGTTGGGCTATTTTTAACTTTTGTTGATGTAAAATATTGTGTGTTTTCCCAGGACTTGTGGTCCGATGCATGCAACATGGGATAAATGGTTTGAAGGGCCACAAGATGCTTCGGGATGCAGATGCTGCGTACTATGATCGGTCGGTTGCTGCTTGTGTTGCAGAATTCTTATTTGTTCTGTCGAGATTTAGGCAGAAGAATTCTCTTAAAACAGGCATAGCGGTGGATGTAATGCGATGTTCGGAATGAAAATACTCGAGTTTGCTGAAAACCACTGTGTTCTATATATGTTTCCCGTGCTTTTGACATAACATACTCTGAAGTTTGGTGCAAATATTCTCTGTCGCAGATGTTGAGATCTGTAACATTGATCTACAAAACTGAGAGAAGATATACTCGGGTTATGGTTACACTTGAATTCAAAGAACTTTTCTTGATTCTGGACAGGATTCATACCCTAATATAACAATAAACGTAGAAAAGATATCTCACCTCCAGTATAGAATCAACTGATCCCGGCTTTATATGCAGCATCAACAAGCTCGTTGGAGTGGCACGACACCACTATAATCGACAGTCCAGGGAAAGGCAAACACTTTCATCAGTTTATAGCCAGTTCTACCTTGGCTTTCCCCAGTTACTCTCTGTGCAATCCATCCCAAGCCATCATGCAGACCTTCACCGGTGAGAGCATGTACAGTACAATCTAAATTTTAGAATGTTTCAAGAGAATTTTGCATTTAGTAGTCACTACAATTAGTTTATTATTTAATTAGTACAATTTAAATTTTCTAAATAAATAATTATGAACTCATTATAACCACGATCGATGATCAAACAATGTCGATGTGTCATGTGTACAAATCTCGTTCATATAATGAAAAATAAAAATTTTGAAAGACAAAATTTTTCACTTATCCATTTTTGGCAACTGTCAGTTTTGTGAATTACTTCATTAAAACAGACAATTTCACTCTCCCCATTGAATTAGCTACTAAGCCAACTTCTACATCTGTCATTGCATGGAATCAACTTATAAAATCTTTTATAAACAATATGTTTGATCTCCATCAAACTACGGTCGTTAAAATTCAAATCTTTGAATTCGACTATCTCAACGGGAACACAGAATCTAATACTTGTGTGACCCTCTATGGGTCAGGGATAAAGCTATCGGTGGATTCACAACTTCATGTAATTCAGAATAATATTTATTCGGGCTTACCTTAATGAGCCAAATTCTTGATTCTCGAAGCACTTCGGAAGAGATAAATCTGTTTTAAGAAAATTGTACTTCGTACAAGCCTCGATTTGATTTACTGGTTTCCTATTATTTTACATACTCGATATTCATACTTCCAGTTGCACACTACTTTTGTTTGATGCTTTGTCTGTATCTATACGATTCTGTTTTCGTTTACTGCTCTATAACTGTTGTTTTCCTACTTGGGATTTTAGCAATTTCGCTAACATTTATTTGATCAAATTTAAATCACCAAGGCAAATCATTGGGAAGAAAAACACTAAGGCTACAACTATCATCTGAAATGATGGGTAAAAAACTCAGTGCACGTGAATATTCTAATATTATAGAATAAAACAGCCTACCAAATTAGCAAGAAATTGTGTCTTCTACTACTCTAGTTCACACTCTGACAAGCCATGCTTCAAGTATGTGTATCTTAATCCCTTCGTATTCTCTGATAGCACAAATTTTAGCATCATTCTTTTTTTTTTAAAAAAAAAATCCATTCAATCGATCTACAACAATCACTCCCTAGTCTCACGTTCGAGATTACACTGGGATTTCGCAATCTGATTAATCCACTAAAAATATTAATTCCCAACAAGGCACAAACTTTGTGACAAATTAAAGCTTATCCAAAACAAGAATTCAGCAATTACCAAATGCTTGAAATTCCAGGGGGACTATGAGAATTTAGAAATCCGACGCTTCGATACAATGTAGACTATGGCAAAGAAGACTAATCTAATTAATGAAAAATAGCCCTTAGTGCAAAAATTTATCTTGTTTTTCACTTTTAGTCTTTTTTTACTCGAGTTTGGTACAAAGTCTGTTTGATACTTATCGTTTTAAGTACAAAAACAAGTCAATTTATTTACTGTATTAAGACAAGTTGCCAACTGATTAGAAAAATAAAATATAATTTAGGCCAATTTACGTCATCGATTTAATTTTAAAAAAAATTTTTTTAAAAAAAAAACAAAGATCATACTTAAAAAATGATTCATAGTGGAATTGGATGGATAACAAACATTTCCAAACGGGACAAAAAATATTTGAAGTTTGGAACAAAACTTAAAGCATATATCTTCTTAACTTGACTAAGTCCAAGTTTTGGCTTATCTTTTATTGTCTCAACTAATATCAATGTTTACATAATCGTATTGGTAATTAAATTGGTTGCCTTAAAATAGTAGTTCAACTGGACGATCAGATCGGAATAACACCAAATATGCAAATACAAGAAAATATAACCAATTATAAATCAAATGTTTTAAGAACATTAACATATATATTGATTAGTATGTTTATGCCTTTTGACCATGCAGAATATCAATCCAATTTAATTTATGTTTTAAGAAATAATACATAAAGTTTAATAATTTTGAATTTATCAAGAGATTGGTGCACTTATTTATCTCTTCATTTGGCAAAGTCGTGATTGTAATTTTTCCTCGATTGCAATTTTTTCTCTTTTAAGTTATTGCCAAGTCGAATGGCTATAAAGAACACACTCCATAATTTTCATTTTCTTTAAATAATTGACGATATATTTTGAAAAAAAAGTATATAATTTTTAAAAAATATCTTATATTTTTCTTAAAAAAATGGTAACTACACAAATCATCGACTCCAAATACATTCTCCTTTAATAACAATAATTTTTTAAAAAAAATTCAATTTGATAGGAAATTAATAGAATAGACCAGGGCCGGTGTGTTTGACTTGAACAAATTAATATATTTAAAATAACGACAAATATACGTACAATAAAGATAACAATAATAGTAAATAAATATAAGAAAAACACTATTATGACGTCATTAACTTAATCAGTGGGTACTTTATTAATGGATTTAAACAATTTGTTAGTACCCGTCGTTTTCTAAGACATTATTGTGTTTAATTGGAAGATTATAATGTGTATTGCGTAACGAGACTGCAATTTGTACACGCCTTTTTGACCACTCCATTTGTTAGTATTTATCTATTTTGTACACTTTTGTTTGAACTGGTTTACTTGTGTATGTGTGCGTATAACCATAAATATCACTTAATATTAGTCATTTTATCAAAAATTCTAACTGGTGACAGATAATATAATAGCTCAAACATCATATTTTGATTATTCTATAAACAATAGTAAATATTAATCATAACACAACAATCTATCTCCTATTAATTGTATTACTTCCTATTCATGTGACTTTTATACATGACAATGACTCTAATAACAATTGTGTTAGGATATGAGATTTGTTTAGAGTGGGGTAAAAAAACATTTTAAACAATTTTACAATTAAAGGAGTTACGATAGCTCGTTTTTTAAATGTTCAAAAATGAACCGAGAACTGAGAAATTAAATTGAATTATGTCCTAAAACTAAGTATAAGAAACTTAAAATAATCCATCTATAAACCGATTAATCATTTTGTAAACCATTTAAAATATGAAAGTTGAAATAATAAAAACGCATTGGTTGAAGCATTTTATCTAACACTTAGTATGAAATATTTTGATATTTGAAAAACATATAAAATGCTTCAACAATATATCTTAAAAACAGTATAAATAATTAAATACAATAAATGAAGAGATACAAATTTGTTTATAGATGTTCGGAGATAAAACTTTTACGTCATCTTTTCTTCCACTTAGGAAATATTCACTAGAATATTTTGATTTATACAACCTTTTGTACAAACTCATTTCGATTTAGAATTTATCCTTTGCCTAATCGAAACTCCTAGCACACTCTCGATTGTAGGTATCACCCTCAAAATCCGCATAATATTTAACGTCTTTTATGTCAAGACTACAAACACAATATTAATGTCTTTGTATGAAGACAGTCGGTCACTCAACTATTCTTGAAGCTCAACTTTTTTTTTGTGTGAGTGATTGTGTGTATAAGAAAATTAATCCACTACAGTGTATGTATTCTCAAATGCATCTTCGCGCACAAGGGAAAAGCTCTCATTTAGCTAATATATCTATTTAGATTTCTCTTCTTGGGTCTGCCCTCATTCTATCTTGTTTTCTTTTATATAGGTTGTCCATACTTTGAATCCCTATTGAAGCTTGTTGTTTGATATTCAAAATGTTTTATTTATGCCCTCCAAGAATGATATGATTATTAGATACAAGAATATGACCGTTTGAAAAATTTCTGTACTGTTACTGACATTGAAACGATTATATTTGACTTTCTGACCACTTTTAGATATTAGGCTGGCGGCTAGAATTTTGGAGCAGCCCGGTCGGATTTGAGCAACTGGAATTTCAGAGCGATCAGGTAGGATTTGAGCGGCTTGACTTTGAGCTGTTGGATCTTGAGACAAGTCTAACCGGTCTCTTCTCTTGATTATAATTCTTGATTCTTTGATTTCTGAGCTAAGCGATAAACATTAAAGTTGTAGCTTTTTTCTTAACTTTCCACATAATTAAGAATCATTCAATTTCAATTTCATATGAGAGTTATATTCTTGAAATATTAAAACTGGTCGAAAAATAGTTCGACGAACAGCTGAAGGTTTTGTGGTCCGATCAGGTTATTATAGTTCTTGATTCTTTGGTTTCTGGGCAATATGGTAAACACAAAAATTGTAGCCATTTCTCTTAGATTTCCAAAGAATTAAGAATCACCCAATATTGAGTATATATTAGTGAGATATTTTCGAAATACTGGCAGTGCTCTTATCTAGTCGTTTGTTGCATCTGCGACTTCCAGCTGGACATTTCGGCGTTCGGTTAATATAGATAAATTCCAAACTAACCCGACTAGCCTGAAATATGATTTATAGATAATTAAGTTGGCTTTCAACTGTTTTTGCCTCTAGTCATTTGAATAGTTGGTTTCTGATATATGAACAAAATATCATAACTGGTAAAGTCTATTTGTTTGATGTATCCGTGACTTCCATCTTGATTTTTCAACCACTATTCTACCTATATAACATCCGAACGTGCCCGACAGGTCTGAGATATGATTTGTAGCAAAAATAATTTTCTATTCAGCCGTGTTTCCCGCATGTCATTTAGATCAATGACCTATAAGATATCATTGAAATACTAAAGCTCCCCATAGTCTAACCATTTACAAAATTCGAGTTTTGGCTTCCAACTTAAGGTAACAACTTCCCACTTGACTAAATATATTAGAAACACAATAACAATTTTGTTATCATCAAAATCAGGATTGTTATCATTTTCACAACCCAACAATCTTTTTTTTATGATCACAAAACTTAAATAAAAATAATTTTACCTAACATATTCCTCTACTTTTTTGTGTGAATCCAAAAAAACTTATTTTAAAACAATAATAAGTCAATTTTGATTTCATATGATAAAGATATATTTGAAGTACTAGAACTACTTGAAAAATAGTCCGACGAACAGCTGGAAGTTTTGTGGTCCGGTGCGGTGATTATAACTCTTGATTCTTTGATATCTGGGCAATGCGGTGAACATAAAATTAAAGTTGTATTCATTTCTCTTATCTTTCCAAATAATTAAGAGTCACCCAATATCGAGTTCATACGAGAGAGATATGCTCGAAATACTGGCACTACTCATATCTAACTGTTTGTTGTATCCGCGACTTCTAACAAGATATTAAGGCTTCCATTTAGCATAGATAAATTCCAAAATAACCCGACCTAAATGAAATATGACTTCTAAATATTTAAGTTTGCTTCCAACCATTTTGGCCTCTGGCCATTTGAATAATTGATTTGTGAGATATGAACAAAATACCAGAGATGCTAAGGTCCAGCCATTTGCTGTATCCGCGACTTCTAGCTTGATCTTGTAACCACTATTACACCTATATAACATCAAAACTTGCCCGACCGATCTGAATATGACTTGTAGCAAATTTATTTTTCTATTCAGCCGTCTTTCACATGGGTCACTTAGATTAATGAGATATGAGATATCATTGAAATACTGAAGCTCTCCAGAGTAGCCGTTTGCAAAATTCGAGTTCATACTCTCAACTTGAGGTAGCAATTTTACACTTAAGTAAATATGTTAGAAATACAATAACAACTTTTGTTATAATCAAAATCAAGATTGTTAGTCTTTCCGCAACATGATAAATGATAAACATAAAAATTGTACATTAATTAAATCTTTTATAATATAAATATATAGTTTTGTTTTATTAAATGTTTAAATATTATATGTTTTATAATAAATTGTATAAAATATAAGTTGTTGTGTAATTACAAGTTTTTACTATTTTTTATAGGTTCGATAAAACAAGAATAAACTTGGCGTTGCAAATGGGATTAAGATGATTCTTGGACCTGTAGAAAGTTGATTATAATATCTACAATATTGTTGACAAGCATGAGATAAAAATCCTCTCACAATTGGGATCAAATTACGCAACGATAAAGTTACCAAAGGAATGACAGTTTTACCATGCTCTAGTATTTTGACCATATCTCTCAAATTACTTGGTCAAATGGTTTGAAAAAAATACCACAACTAGACAACTCAATTATCCACATGTTTCTTTTTATGTGAAGAAGCACATTCGGGGAAGAAGATTTTCAAAAGTGATGTGTAATATAATATAATATCTTGGAACACCAATGAAGACTTATGTGTAAAAAAATAATATTTTATTTGTGATTGTCTCCCCAAATTTGGCTATAAATAGGGGTGCATTGTAATGTATTGAGATATCCCTCATTCTATGAACAAACCTTTGAGTTCATAATATTTCTCTCTATATTTTTCCTTTATTTATTCATTTAAATACAATTAGCATGTTAATTTCATATTCAAAGTTTTACACTTTGAATAATGAATAGCTAACTTCCTAAAGTTGAGATGATAAGGTGAAACTCTTGGCATGATAATAAGGTTATTAAAAGGTAAGAATCTATGTTTTATATTATTTAATCATTATTTATTGTTTATGTTATATTTATTTCTTTAAGCATTTTTATACCCTACTTATAAGTGGGAGTTTTGATTTATTGTTGCTATATGTTACACTAAATTCTTGGAACCATTTAAATGTTAGTTTGGTATTACCAACCATTTAAAGTGGATGCCTTGATTTATTATATATAAATATATTATAATATTAAATTCTTGGAACCATTTAAATGTTAGTTTGGTTTTACCAACCATTTAACTTGGATTCCTTGATTTATTATATATGAATATATCATAGTATTAATTTATTGGTACCATTTAAATGTTTGTTTGGTTTTACCAACCATTTAAAGTGGGAACCTTGATTTAGTGTTTACAAATATATATAGCACAATAAATACTTGACCACATTTATAAGTTTTGGTATATATTATATACTTATAAGATAATAATTTATAACATAATATAAATATGATTATTTAATATATTGGAACCATTTTATTAAGTGGATTTCAATATTGTTCGTTAATGTTAACTTTATTAAAATACCAAGAGTGGATCCTTTAATCTCAACTACTTAAATTAAAATT
>NC_133321.1:12283425-12290629 GCF_012295235.1 Primulina huaijiensis
AATATATTGGAACCATTTTATTAAGTGGATTTCAATATTGTTCGTTAATGTTAACTTTATTAAAATACCAAGAGTGGATCTTTTAATCTCAACTACTTAAATTAAAATTTGAACAATTAAAATTTACCCATTAAAGATTCAAACAATTAAAATTAAAAAGAAACAAAAACAAAAACAAAACAAAAAGACATTGTAGTGGACTCACCGAATTATACTACTTGTGGACAACCTGCTCTTGGGAGTGCAACAATCAAAGTGACAACAAGTTTTTGGCGCCGTTGCCGGGTACAATCGAACCATCAAACAAGATTCAATCTCCTACATCTGGTGGAGGTATGTACACTCTCAAAGATAAACATGATCTTCAAGCTAGATTTACCTCTTTGGCAAGAAAAATTGAGGCACTTGAATTGAAAAAGAATGGTCAATTAAAATCTGTTCAAGAAATTACATGTCACATATGTGATACAAGTGATCATTCTACAAAAGATCGTCCCACTTTGCCTACTTTTAAAGAATGTCTCTATGAACAAGCCAATGTTTTAAACAATCTCAAAAGACCAAATTTTGAACAATTTTCTCAAAGTTACAATCCAGGTTGGCGAAATCATCCAAATTTTAGTTGGAGGAATGATAATGCTGCACAATTTTCACAACCACATTTTCAAAATCAACAAAATTTTCAAAATTATGCATCTTATGTTCCTCCACCTAAAAGGAATTTGTAAGATATATTGAATTCTTTCATTGCAAAGCAAGAGTCTATCAATACTCAAACTGCTCAAACCATGACAAATTTGAAAGATACTCTTGCTAAATTTGCATATGCACTTAATGTTCATGAAAAAGGTAAATTTCCTTCACAACCACAGCCTAATCCCAAGGATCATCATTCACAAACTTGAACTTCTGGAACTCAACCGATGGATCAGGTAAAATCTGTTATTACCCTTCGAAGTGGTAAGGTTGTGGAAAAATTCATTCTTGAACCTTGTGAAGATGATGATAAATCAACTCCAAAGGGTAAGGAAGTGGAACCCATAACTTGCGAAGAGGAAGTTCAACAGACAGTGTCACCACCATTCCCTCATGCATTGAAAAATACAAAAAAATCAAATTTGAATTCTGATATATATGATATTTTTAAACAAGTAAAAGTTAATATTCCTTTATTAAATGCAATAAAACAGGTACCATCATATGCCAAATTTTTGAAAGACTTGTGCACTGTGAAAAGAAAATTGAATGTGAAAAAGAAAAAATTTTTAGCCGAACAAGTAAGTGCAATCATTCAAAATAATAATGCTTTGAAATACAAAGACCCTGGTTGTCCTACTATTTCTTGTATTATTGGAGAACGAAAGATTAAAAAAGCCTTGCTTGACCTTGGAGCTAGTGTGAATTTACTTCCATATTCAGTTTATCAAGAACTCAATCTAGGCGAGTTAAAACCTACTTCGGTAACACTTTTACTTGCTGATAGATCTGTTAAAGTGCCAAGAGGTATGGTAGAAGACGTGTTGGTCCAAGTTGATAACTTTGTATATCCTGTCGATTTCATAGTTTTAGATACACAACCTATCGAAGCTTGTAATGCAATTCCTGTAATTTTAGGTCGTCCATTTTTAGCAACTTCTAATGCTCTTATAAATTGCAGGAATGGAATAATGAAGTTGTCATTTGGTAACATGACCTTGGAGCTTAATGTGTTTAATCTTTGTAAGCAACCACATGACAAAGGAGATGAAAGTGAAGATGAAAATCTTATTGAAACTCTTGTGGAAGAAAACATTCAAGAAGGGAGTACTCGTGATCAATTAGATATTTGTTCAATTGAAACTGTTAAAGAAAATATTGAAATTGATCTTGATGATTTTATCAGGTATCACTCGTTACCAGGATCAGAGAAAGAATTTGATGCAAAATATGAGAACAAAGACGAACCACCCATATTGGAGTTAAAACCCTTGCCAGAAGAATTGAAGTATGCATTTCTTGGAGAAGATGAAACATATCCGGTGGTAATTTCTTCCAAACTAGCAAGTGATGAAGAAGGTAAATTAGTTGATATGCTTAAAAGACATAAAAATGCAATTGGTTGGACACTAAAAGATCTCAAGGGCATTAATCCACTAATTTGCACTCACAAAATTCACTTAGAAGAAAATGCAAAAACATCTCAACAACCACAAAGGAGATTAAATCCACACATGAAAGATGTTGTGAAAACTGAAGTTCTCAAACTACTTGATGTTGGGATTATCTACCCTATTTCTGATAGTAAGTGGGTAAGCCCAACACAAGTAGTTCCGAAAAAATCTGGCATCACAGTGATAAAAAATGAAAAAGGTGAATTGTTAACAAGTCGAGTCCCATCTAGTTGGCGGATGTGTATTGATTATAGAAAATTAAATGACGCCACTAGAAAAGATCATTTTCCATTACCATTTTTGGATCAAATTTTAGAAAGAGTAGCAGGTCATCCATACTACTGTTTTCTTGATGGATATTCAGGTTATTATCAAATTCCCATTGCACTCGAAGATCAAGATAAAACTACATTCACATGTCCTTTTGGAACATTTGCATTTAGAAGGATGCCATTTGGATTATGCAATGCCCCAGCAACATTTCAAAGATGTATGCTAAGCATTTTTTGCGACATGGTTGAAAATTGTTTGGAAATTTTCATGGATGATTTAACTGTCTTTGGGAATACATTTGATAATTGTCTTGAAAATTTGGAAAAAGTTTTAAAAAGATGCGAGGAAAAAGGTCTTATTTTAAATTGGGAAAAATGTCATTACATGATTACTTCTGGAATTGTTTTGGGACATGTCGTGTCATCTCATGGAATTGAAGTTGATAAAGCAAAAGTTGATGTCATTGCCAATTTACCCCCTCCAAAAACCATTAAAGAAATTCGCTCATTTTTGGGACATGCTGGATTTTATAGGAGGTTTATAAAGGACTTTAGTTTAATCTCTAAACCCATTTGTAACCTCTTAACAAAAGACAGTGCATTTGAGTGGACTCAAGAATGTCAAAATGCTTTTGATAAAATCATTCGACATTTAACATCAGCTCCTATCATGCAACCTCCTGATTGGTCTTTACCATTTGAAATCATGTGCGATGCGAGTGATTATGCAGTCGGTGCAGTATTGGGTCAAAGAAGAAACGGTAAGCCTTATGTGATATATTATGCAAGTAGAACTTTAAACAATGCTCAAATGAATTACTCCACAACTGAAAAAGAACTACTTGCTGTAATATTTGCATTAGATAAATTTCGTTCTTATTTGATTGGATCAACAACTATCGTGTTTACTGATCATTCTGCTATTAGATATTTGTTGACCAAACAGGATGCAAAGCCACGACTGATACGATGGATTTTGTTGCTCCAAGAATTTGACATTGTGATCAAAGATAAAAAAGGAACCGAGAATGTCGTAGCCGATCATTTATCGAGACTAGTAACAGGATCATCTTGTGAAATGACACCAATTAACGATAATTTTCCTGATGAACATCTATTTTCAGTTACTACTACACCTTGGTTTGCTAACATAGTAAATTTTCTTGTGACAGGAAAAATGCCACCGCAATGGAGTTCTCAAGATAAAAGAAAATTTTTGAATGAGGTAAAAAACTTTTATTGGGATGATCCGTATCTGTTCAAGTATTGTCCGGATCAAATTTTTCGACGTTGCATACCCGACAATGAGGTAAGTAGTGTCATTAAATTTTGTCATTCAGAAGCATGCGGAGGACATTTTTCTTCAAAGAAAACAGCTGCAAAAATCTTGCAGTGTGGATTTTATTGGCCCACTTTGTTTAAAGACACCCACGAAATCTGCAAGATCTGTGAAAATTGTCAAAAATTGGGTGCGATTTCAAAAAGAAACATGATGCCTTTGAATCCTATTATTGAAATTGAAATCTTTGATTGTTGGGGAATAGATTTTATGGGACCTTTTCCACCGTCGTTTGGATACTTGTATATTTTAGTTGCAGTTGATTATGTTTCCAAATGGATAGAGGCAATTCCATGTCGAACAAATGATCATAAAATCGTCATCAAATTTTTAAAAGAAAATATTTTTAGTAGATTTGGAATTCCTCGAGCCATGATAAGTGATGGGGGAACTCACTTTGTTAATAAACCATTTGCTTCATTAATGAAAAAATATGGTATTACTCACAAAGTAACTACTCCTTATCATCCTCAAACAAATGGACAAGTTGAATTAGCTAATAGGGAGATAAAGCAAATTTTGGAAAAAACTGTTAACTCAAATAGAAAAGATTGGTCTCTGCAACTTAATGATGCACTTTGGGCATATCGAACAACTTTTAAAACATCATTGAATATGTCTCCCTATAGGTTGGTTTACGGAAAACATTGTCATTTGCCTGTGGAATTGGAACATAAAGCTTATTGGGCGATCAAAATTTTAAATTCAAGCATGGATGATGCCAACAAATTGCGTAAATTGCAACTTAATGAACTTGATGAACTCAGAAATGACGCGTATGAGAATTCAAGGATTTATAAAGCAAAAATCAAATCATTTCATGATAAAACAATTCTTAGAAAATCTTTTGAGATTGGTAAAAAAGTTTTGCTTTATAATTCTCGACTTCACATATTCCCAGGAAAATTACGATCAAGATGGACAGGCCCATATGTTGTAAAGCACGTGTATACTTATGGAGCTGTGGATATTGAAAATCCTAAAAATGGTGATGTTTTTAAAGTAAATGGACAAAGGTTTAAACCATTTTTAGAAAATGAAATTTTTCAAGAAGAGTTTATTTCCCTTTCCGATCCTTGATTTTTTTTGTGTTTCATTTAATTTTGTTTGTTTTTATTTCAGGTTTCCTTAATCTTTTTATTTTCCCGGTTAAATGGCGGATAACTGTACTCCGTGACGCTCATAGTCGGTTTAATCAGTTTTCCATAATTGCTGATACAAAAATAAAAAAAAATCATTTCTTTTCTTTTCAAAATGGATGAAATTCTCTCAAAAATTTGTAAATATTTTCCCTCTGTTTCTGAAAATGTTCTAAGAAAAATTTATGCAGGAAGGTGTGAAAGATTGAGATTGCTAATGCAAAAAGGAATTCCAGAAGATATTCGTCTTGTAATAGAAGCTAAGATCCGATTAGGAGGAGAAGTTCCACAATCATTGCTCATTCGGTATTTGCCTGGATTAGGAAAAAATACTTATGCGAAAAAACGAAGGGCCAAAAATTTAGGGGTTTGTCATAAGTGTGCAAGATGGATTTGTGACAAACGATGCAGATCTTTGGGATGTGTTTCCAATAACAGAGAAGATAAAATTGGTTTCATTAAGAATGGGCTGAGTAAGGAGTCTTTAGAGAACATCTTATTGACTCTTGAGACGCATTCTAATGGACATGTACATATTGAACTTTTCCGTTTATGGAAACAATTCCAAGATGAGAGTCATAGTCTTGGGAATCTGACTAAAAAAGACCATGTTTGCCAATTTATAAGAAAATTGGATGGGAAGCATATCCTCGACTCATAGAAGGCGTTGAAGCCGTTTCTGGACGTAAAACCAGAGGAAAATTGTGAGCCACAATCACACTACTGTTTATATGCATGTGTGTTATTATTTTTTTTACTGTTTATTCTGTTTACAACTGTGACCCACAGTTTTGTTATGATAACATATAACCCCTATAAAATCTCTCATCTTTCTCTCTATTTTCGCAGGCCAAAAATAAAGTAAAAACATGGCTGGATCCTCTGCACAAACATTGAAAAATATTTGTGTATTTTGTGGGTCGGGTCCTGGAAAAAATGAAGTGTTTGTAGAAGAAACAAATAATCTTGGAAAGATATTGGCTGAGAGAAAAATTCACTTGGTATATGAGCGAGGTAATATTGGGTTAATGGGATCTGTTTCAACATCTGCTCATCTTGGAGGTAGTCATGTTTTGGGTATTCTTCCTACAGCTTTAGCTGAAAGAAATATTACAGGTGTTACGATTGGTGAGAAATCAAAAGTTTCTTCTATGTATGAAAGAATCACAAAAATGATTGAAAATTCTGATGCTTTTATCGCACTACCAGGTGGTTTTGGTACATTAGAAGAAATTTTTCACACTGTTTCTTGGGCACAACTTAATATCCATAATAAACCTGTGGGCTTGTTGAATATCAATAATTATTATGACAGTTTGTTGACATTTCTTGATAAAGCTGTGGAACAGAATTTCATTTCAGAAAATTCACGACGGATGCTCATCTATGCTTTGACTGCCGATCAATTAATTGATGATTTGGAAGCTTTTGTTCATAAGCCTGATCCGATGATAACAAAAATCAATTGGTCGCAATCAAGCAATAAGAAAAGGAAGTTGGATCATTGATTTAAAAGTCGTGGATTGGTTTGCGTTTGTTTCAGTTTGTTATCTTCAATAAAATTCCAGGTGATATCTCTTTCATTATGTACTCTTTATTAATAGTTATTTTGACATTAGGGACAATGTCATATTCTGATTGGGGGGGAGAACAAACTTAAAAAAAAATATTAAAAAAAATAAAATAAAAAATATATATATTTAAAAAATATATTATTTTAAAATAAAACCATGTTTATTGTTTGTATCTTAGTAATTTTTGCAAAAATATCATACATTACATGTTTGAAAGGTTTAAATTAGAACATGTATTAATCTATTTAAGGATGTTTAAATTTTTATTTGAAAAAATGTCAATTTTAATATTCTGATCAATATAAAAATATGATTTATGAAATTTTTTTTAGTGATTAACCATTGTGATAAAATCAGGTATTAAAGTATATGGCCCAAGATATACCTTATAAGAGTGCCTAAAATTTTAAACTCACACATATTTTGTGAGTGAGTGGAGAGGACTGAGAAAACAGCTTTCGAGCCTTTATTGATCATGAGAGAGGCTATCTATTGTTTAGATCTTGAGTTCTTATTTTGAAAAAAAAATGATATTTCCTGAAGAAAAAAAAAGAGAAAAAAAAACAAAAAGAAAGATGTTGAAGATCTATGTAATTTTTAAGTTATATGCTACGACCCATTTATCTCTCATAAAAGAAAAAAAAAGGAAAGAGAGAAATTTATTGTACAAATTAAATAAATATGTGGTCAAGAAGCATAAACTTAGTCTGATTCCATGATGTTATGAAAA
>NC_133321.1:12290760-12500572 GCF_012295235.1 Primulina huaijiensis
TTTTATCTCTCATAAAAGAAAAAAAAAAGAAAGAGAGAAATTTATTNTTCGTTTTAAAAAAAAACGAACGAAACGACGACGCGGCGCGGATGAGGCGGAGTGATCTTCTAGATCTTCCTTCTACTCAATTATTTTCTCTCTTACTCAAGCTATGAGGCTCACGAAAATGCTCTGAAATGCTCTCGAATTTTTGGTGCAAGGGAGAGGAAATGATGGTTAGGAGAGTGAGGGAGTTGCAATATAAAAGGGGTGGCAAGACCAACTCTTCCTCTCTTTTGAATTTGAAATGGTTGGATATCAAAAATGATTGTTGGAGAGGGAAATGGAGTGACCGATTCTACATGTCCAGTAAGGCTAGGATAATGATCTAATATTAATTAATGGGGTTAATAAATGAAAGGATTATCATGCCAAGAAATTATAAAGAAAGAGTCAAAGGTGCTGAGTTGTCAAAGAATTATTTGATCACCAAAGGGGTGGCCGAAATTTGCAATAAAAATGAAGGGAAAATATTGTTTAGTTAGTGTATTTTAAATCTTTAGAGCCTTACCTATCCTTTAAATAATTTAGTGAATTAACACCTTAATTATGGAACCTAAATGAACTTATTTCCTACTTACCTCAAGTTACTTAAATAATTCCTTAAAACTTCTTTTAAGTTAAATTAACTTATTAGCTAGCTAAAATAAATTCTGGGAATGTTTTCTCACTATTAAAATTTATCTCAAAACTCCGACTCCAGTCCGGCCTCACTGAATTAACTGAAAAGATAAAAATTAAACTACTGCATAAAATAATTAAATTTAAAGGAAAGAATAAATACTCATGCAATAATAATAAAAATTATTTTACTTTAAATGCTAGAAATTATGCATGGCTTATACGTAGTAAAATTTACGGGTTCTACACTTGGTCACGCCCTGGTCGAGCCGCAACCCAAGCCCCCATCTAGCCGAGCCCTCAACCACGCGCAACCCCCATGGCATGCACGTGAATCCCTCGTTTCTTCCCACAACCACACACGGCCCCTCCTAGATCGTGTATGGCCCCCGTGTTGTCCCTTAAACGACGTTTTCTTAGTCTTTTAATATCCTAAATTGGCAGCATGTCCCTTAGAAATCGTAATGTTAAATAAAAGAAGCGTAAAATCATCAAACGTTTAAGATATTCGTTTTATCGTAAAGTAATCATATAAAAATATTTTTCATGCAAAAGAAATAAAAACAAGCATATTATGGTTTGAATGATGTGCCAAAAAGGTTTAGTAACGTGCCTTTGTGTTTAGAACGCTCCAATATGCGATCGTCGGCGTGGGGTGTGAAGGAGAATGAACGGGAGACGAAGACTCCTTGTTTTCTTCCCTATCAAATTTCGAATTTTAGTTTGTGCAAAGTGTGTGTAAATTTCAGCTGATATGAGTGTTTAGAGGCTAGGTTTTCATTTTTATAGATTTTATTTGAATGATAATGGGCTTGGGTTTTGGGCTTCGATGTTTATGAGCAATTGGATCTACTCAATTTAGTTAAATTGAGCTCAATAACACTTATTTAATTGAAAAATAAAAGTTTATAAAAATTAGTTTTCAAGAATAATATTTTGATCTTTTAAAAACTCCTCGTTTGTCCAAAACCGGCTTCCCGGGTAAAATCGAGCTCGTCTCGTAAAATAATTCGAACTCTACCATTTTTAGAAAAATTTAATCATTTCTAATCATATTAAGATCTAGAAGCCTTGAAAATATTCAGTGAAAAATTTTTATTCTTGTCTTGGTCGTCTCCGGTCTCCTTTCTCCATCTTATTATCGAATATTCAGATAAAATCTACAATTATCATGAAATCATGACATAAAATCATTTAATCATGAAATCATACTTTTAGTCATATAATATGCATCATGTAAACATTTAAAATCAATTAAATAAAACAATTAAATAATTTAACTAATTTGCATGCATATGGTTTATGTATTTTGGTTTTCGGGCGTTACAAATATACTTGGAGAAGCATCTTTTGTATTGAGAATACAGATCTATAGAGATAGATAAAAAGGTTGCTTGGTCTCACCCAGTCCACATACATTGATACCATCGTGAAGCGGTTCTCGATGGATGAGTCCAAGAGAGGACATCTACCAATGTGTCATGGCGTGTCCCTATCCAAGTCTATGTCTCCCAAGATTGATACAGAGATAGCGGCGATGACAAGCATTCCTTATGCATCTGCGATTGGTAGCATCATGTATGGGATGATATCTACACGTCCTGACGTGGCTTTCGCACTAAGTGTAGTGAGTAGATATCAATCGAACCCTGGTCTTCCACACTGGAAAGCTGTGAAAGACATCCTCAAGTATTTGAGAAGGACCAATAAGTTGTTCTTGGTCTATGGGGGTGGAGAACTGAAATTGGAAGGCTATACCGACTCTAGCTTCCAAAGCGATATCGATGAATCGAAGTCAACCTCTGGGTTCGTATTCACGCTCAATGGTGCTGCTGTCTCTTGGAAGAGTTCCAAGCAAGACAATACTGCGGATTTCACCACTGAGACCGAATACATTGCTGCATCAGCTGCAGCAAAGGAGGCTGTTTGGATAAAGAATTTCGTCCAAGAGTTGGGCGTCATTCCTAATGGAGTTGCTCCTGTCCCGGTGTTATGTGATAACACAGGAGCCATTGCTCAAGCAAAGTAGCCGAGGTCTCATCAGAAGTCCAAACACGTATTGAGAAAGTACCACATCCTCCGAGAGATCGTGGAAAGAGGAGATGTCTCGATTGACAAAGTCGGCTCCGCAGATAATGCTGCTGATCCGCTAACTAAGCCTTTACCTGGACCATTATTCGAGATACATCGCGAATCGATGGGTTTGAAGCATATGGGTACCCATGCTAGTTGCATAGATAAAGTCCTTGAATATACAAATAGTAGAAAGAATATGAGATGCTCATATGATGAGTATCATGAAACTCATATTTGCAATACTGTATATTCTAAACAGTTCCTAGTCGATTCAACCGCCGCTAAGAAGGATATAGGCCGCTCGAGTTTGAGACTAGTATCTGCGATGTGAGTACCTGTTGTCATTTTGATTGTTGCACTCCCAAGAGCAGGTTGTCCACAAGTAGTATAATTCGGTGAGTCCGATATCGTATCCACAGGGAAGCTAAGGTAATTACAAGTCCACCACAATGTCTTTTTGTTTTGTTTTTGTTTTTGTTTCTTTTTAATTTTAATTGTTTGAATCTTTAATGGGTAAATTTTAATTGTTCCAATTTTAATTTAAGTAGTTGAGATTAAAGGATCCACTCTTGGTATTTTAATAAAGTAAACATTAACGAACAATATTGGAATCCACTTAATAAAATGGTTCCAATATATTAAATAATCATATTTATATTATGTTATAAATTATTATCTTATAAGTATATAATATATACCAAAACTTATAAATGTNTATCAATGTATGTGGACTGGGTGAGACCAAGCAACCTTTTTATCTATCTCTATAGATCTGTATTCTCAATACAAAAGATGCTTCTCCAAGTATATTTGTAACGCCCGAAAACCAAAATACATAAACCATATGCATGCAAATTAGTTAAATTATTTAATTGTTTTATTTAATTGATTTTAAATGTTTACATGATGCATATTATATGACTAAAAGTATGATTTCATGATTAAATGATTTTATGTCATGATTTCATGATAATTGTAGATTTTATCTGAATATTCGATAATAAGATGGAGAAAGGAGACCGGAGACGACCAAGACAAGAATAAAAATTTTTCACTGAATATTTTCAAGGCTTCTAGATCTTAATATGATTAGAAATGATTAAATTTTTCTAAAAATGGTAGAGTTCGAATTATTTTACGAGACGAGCTCGATTTTACCCGGGAAGCCGGTTTTGGACAAACGAGGAGTTTTTAAAAGATCAAAATATTATTCTTGAAAACTAATTTTTATAAACTTTTATTTTTCAATTAAATAAGTGTTATTGAGCTCAATTTAACTAAATTGAGTAGATCCAATTGCTCATAAACATCGAAGCCCAAAACCCAAGCCCATTATCATTCAAATAAAATCTATAAAAATGAAAACCTAGCCTCTAAACACTCATATCAGCTGAAATTTACACACACTTTGCACAAACTAAAATTCGAAATTTGATAGGGAAGAAAACAAGGAGTCTTCGTCTCCCGTTCATTCTCCTTCACACCCCACGCCGACGATCGCATATTGGAGCGTTCTAAACACAAAGGCACGTTACTAAACCTTTTTGGCACATCATTCAAACCATAATATGCTTGTTTTTATTTCTTTTGCATGAAAAATATTTTTATATGATTACTTTACGATAAAACGAATATCTTAAACGTTTGATGATTTTACGCTTCTTTTATTTAACATTACGATTTCTAAGGGACATGCTGCCAATTTAGGATATTAAAAGACTAAGAAAACGTCGTTTAAGGGACAACACGGGGGCCATACACGATCTAGGAGGGGCCGTGTGTGGTTGTGGGAAGAAACGAGGGATTCACGTGCATGCCATGGGGGTTGCGCGTGGTTGAGGGCTCGGCTAGATGGGGGCTTGGGTTGCGGCTCGACCAGGGCGTGACCAAGTGTAGAACCCGTAAATTTTACTACGTATAAGCCATGCATAATTTCTAGCATTTAAAGTAAAATAATTTTTATTATTATTGCATGAGTATTTATTCTTTCCTTTAAATTTAATTATTTTATGCAGTAGTTTAATTTTTATCTTTTCAGTTAATTCAGTGAGGCCGGACTGGAGTCGGAGTTTTGAGATAAATTTTAATAGTGAGAAAACATTCCCAGAATTTATTTTAGCTAGCTAATAAGTTAATTTAACTTAAAAGAAGTTTTAAGGAATTATTTAAGTAACTTGAGGTAAGTAGGAAATAAGTTCATTTAGGTTCCATAATTAAGGTGTTAATTCACTAAATTATTTAAAGGATAGGTAAGGCTCTAAAGATTTAAAATACACTAACTAAACAATATTTTCCCTTCATTTTTATTGCAAATTTCGGCCACCCCTTTGGTGATCAAATAATTCTTTGACAACTCAGCACCTTTGACTCTTTCTTTATAATTTCTTGGCATGATAATCCTTTCATTTATTAACCCCATTAATTAATATTAGATCATTATCCTAGCCTTACTGGACATGTAGAATCGGTCACTCCATTTCCCTCTCCAACAATCATTTTTGATATCCAACCATTTCAAATTCAAAAGAGAGGAAGAGTTGGTCTTGCCACCCCTTTTATATTGCAACTCCCTCACTCTCCTAACCATCATTTCCTCTCCCTTGCACCAAAAATTCGAGAGCATTTCAGAGCATTTTCGTGAGCCTCATAGCTTGAGTAAGAGAGAAAATAATTGAGTAGAAGGAAGATCTAGAAGATCACTCCGCCTCATCCGCGCCGCGTCGTCGTTTCGTTCGTTTTTTTTTAAAACGAACCAAGGCATGTATATATTTTATTTGCTCTTAAATCAAGACATATTAGTATTTTGAAACAACATACTCATGATTTGATTCAAGCAAAAACCGAAATTTACAGCAAGTTATTGTACAAAAAAATTTCTGCACAGTTTTTTTTTCCTACACTACATGCTTCACGGGTTGCATTGTTTCAATGGTTTCAGGGTATGGTTCGATTACAGGCTTCCAAGGCTGCTCCTAGGCATGTACTAGGACATGTTAGGAAAACGTTTTTCCATTGGTTTGAGTCCCATACAAGACGAAATCCATAAATGACAGCAACACCCCATTAAGTGTCATCTTGTGCTCGATTTTTTTTAGTTGTTGTCCATAGAGGAAGTTTCTGATCTTGGATGCCCTAGGGGCCTATAGCCATGGTTAGAACACTTCTCTATCATGTCTAAGACGTGACCAAGTCGCCCTTTTGAGGCTTGGTCCATGGTGGAATCGGTTTTTAAATCAAACAACGAGAACAGCCCCTTCGACCCTTTTAATTTCTGCATGTGTCCTCTTGGTTTTGGGTGATGGTGCGGATCTTGGTTGGCTCTTTAGCCCTTAGCCATGGTTCAAACCATACCCTAGGATGTTGGTAAGAGCCTCTGGTCGGTGGTTCA
Organism: Primulina huaijiensis; assembly: GCF_012295235.1. NCBI lineage: Eukaryota > Viridiplantae > Streptophyta > Magnoliopsida > Lamiales > Gesneriaceae > Primulina > Primulina huaijiensis. The sequence continues at coordinate 12,296,885 of NC_133321.1, forward strand.
AGCCCCAATGGCCGGTAGTCTCGAAAACGACACAAGGAAGCGAAGGCACGGCTGCTGGAATTTCTTGACTGCAACTTGCTGCTTCGGTTCAGTGGCTCGTTCGAGTTCTTGGTTGGCTTTTAGCCTATGGCCTTGGAATGGACAGTGCCTCATTGAGTTAGAAAAGTCATGTTTTTGTCCGTTTGTGATTCGGATCATTTTAGAGGTCGTACGAGAAATTTCGGTGCGATGTGCCAAATTGACTCTCGAAAGAGCGTTTCATGTTATGACCTCCATTCACCAAAATTTCGGCCCTTACCATGTTAGGAGCATGATTTCATCATTTTAAGTGTATTTTAATCGTGACTAAATGATGGTTTGGTGTTGGTTCGGGTTGGCACAGAGTCATGATTAAATACGAAGTCGTTGGGCGTAATTGTCTCGTTTTTGGATTCAATTATAAAGTTTGGTCAGGAAAAATCATTTGCATATTTTTCATGTTATATGTAGGTTGCAGCGAGCCTGGGAACGATCCAACCCATGTGGTAAAATTATTACAGGATATTTAATTACGCCATTTAATTATATTACGTGCATGAAAATATAAAATGTTCATTTTTGAGATTTATGCGATATTGCTTGTGGCCATTTCACTATCATGGGATTATTGCATCACCCGGTCGTCAGTTATCGGTCAGTTCAGTTCCACCCAGTATACTGTGGCATTAGTCTGATCAGACAAACATTACTTCACCCGGTCGTCAGTTACTAGTCAGTTCAGTTCAGTTCAGTGCAGGGGCCACTTGCGTAGACCATAATCTCACCAGAAAATTATTACATGCTATTTCATTACAGGGCTCCAAGGAGCAAACATTTTCACTATGATTTTCAGTTCAGTTATTCACGTACTATAATTAATCATGGCACGATAGTTTACGTTATGCCTCACGACATGATATTTTCACTTGCATGCAATTTTACTATATTATTTACTTGTTATTTACGATATATGCATGCTGAGTCTTTAGACTCACTAGATTTGATTGTTGTAGATACTGATGATGTCGGGACCGAGGACGGGGACCAGTGAGCCATCGAGGGTCGGCAGTAGTGGAATCCGAGGACCTCATTTTCAGCATTCACTATTTTTATGCTCAAACATTTTTATCAGCTGGTGGATTACTTTAACTTGTTATTTTGCGAACAATAATTTCTTCCACTGCTATTTTGAACAGTTAACTGATTTATCAGTTTGCTTGATGAATGAGGCATTTTAATTATTTTAAAAAGAAAATTTTAAATTTTCCGCAAATTTCCAAACACGAATTTTCAGGCCATTATACCAAGGCTCGTGCAGGCCGTGGTGTGGACTGAGGAAGAGTCCTAGCGGGGCTAGGACCCTTGGACAGCAGCCAAAGGAAGAGTCCTATCGAACTAGGACACTTCCTAAGGCACGCGTGCGTCGATGGGTTCAGGAGGGTGCATGGCAAGGGATAGGTTGGTGCGAAAGGGGTCTAGGAAGGTGGCTCAGGAAGGCTTGGGCTCTGTGGTGGCTCGTGCAAAGAGTCCCACGCGAGAAGGACTCTCATACGCTTAAGGATGTACTCACGCGGCTTGTCCTGATGCAGGGCGCTGCAGCGTGAATCAGGGGGCTCGGGGCTGGTTCGTTTGGTTCTGGGACTGGTCCAGGGTCGGTGAGGGTCAGAGGTGATCGATGGTTAAGTAACTAATTGTTTAATAGATCGAATAGGAGTCATACTGAATGTAGGAAGCACCTGCGAGGCTCGGATCATGTGTGCAGGGCTCGTGCGACGTGTATGGGATGGTTCATTGGGTCAGGACTGGTCAATAGGGTCTCTAGGTGGGCTGGTCAAGGTTTGGCTCGAGCGTGGTTCGATAAAATTGAGAGATGGCTCGGCGGGTTCAAGCCATGGTTCGAAAATAAAGATTTATGGCTACAGGCTGAATCATGGGTCCAGGGGTTGGCTCATGTCTAACAAGGGTAGTTTAGATAATATAAAGTTCGTGTTTAAATTTTGGGATCGAAATATTCAAGTTAGGATTAAATCGGGATTAAAACGCTTCACAAATAATTAAATAGGAAATTAAATCGAAAACCCCAAATTTAAGCTAAATAAAATTTCTAAAATTAGATTTAAGCTTAAATAATTATTTAGGATAGGGCCTTGTCAATAAAAATAAGAAAAAACCAAAATCGAGAATTTTAGAGTCCAAGGACAAAACGATCGTTTTACACCTGGCTAGTACAAAAAGACTTGGCAGCGTCCCGAAGGGTCATAACACATAATAAATGATATATTATGATGATTTTGATAAAAATATGATATTTTATTATTTATGGTAAAGCTGTGCAATTTTCACCGTTCAAATGTTATTTTTGAGAAAGTTATGATATTTTATGATTAAAAAGAAAAATATTTTGAGGGATGTGAATTGACTATGACAAGGAAGGACATGTGGGGGATCCGTTTTAAGAAGGAACGGTCAACTTACAAATTTTATGAGAATATAGTGAGAGAGAAAGCTTGTATATGTATTATTTGTTACTTATGTTTAGTACTGCTGAGTCATTAGGCTCACTAGGTTTGAATGCTGTAGGTGATGATGATTTTGAGGGAGGCGCTGACGCTGAGTGAATCGAGTTGGGTAGTAACTTCCGAGATACATTTATTTCCGTATTAACTTGATAGTTAAAAGATTTATAAATTTGTATTAATGATTTTATTAGAAATTTTATGCTTTATTTTGAAGTTAATTTCAATAATGTTAAAGGTATAAGTTGAATTTTGGTAATTGACGATTTTATGGATTTTACGCACTTGAGATTTGAATTGTTAAATTATTTTTATTAATGGAAATGTTAAGTCATTTAATTTATTTATTTTCGATTTTAAGTGTTATAAAAAAAATTAGTAGGATTTTAAATTTAAAAAGCGAGGGTCGTTTCAATATTTTTAAAGAAAATTTCAGAGGTTTTTTTTTAATAAGAACAGTGGGTCAACGGGAAATTAAAGATTTTTATAGAATGGTTGTCTAAACTCCTTCATATTATTTTTAACTATAAAATCATTTTTATATTTATGGGGACTAGCTATAAACATAGTTCATTAAATTTTATAATTTATTTTTATATAATTAGATGACTATAGAATTTAAAATATAAAGTACGTGTTAGACTTAATTTAATTGTGGTGATGAGATTTAAAACCAGTAGGTCATGATATCTTTAATAAGAAGACAGTATAAAAGCAGAAGCTCTCGTATCGCGTTAACAAAGCAGTACTCTTCGAGTACTTATCAGCTTAAAAACCAGAAGCAGAACGTAACTTTTAAAAGCAGAACTTAGCTTAAACAGAAGTAACTTAACGTCTTTTGTTTGAATTGTTACAGTCTTAAATGTTACCGTTACTTTACCTAGTACTAGTATTAATTGCACAATTAATGCTGTACAAAGACATTTAATGCTCCTTACTAATTTTAGTATGAAACAAGACTGATTGTTTTGAAGATTTCTCCAGGACCCATTTTAGGTATTAAAGATGATCTTACTCAAGAGTCACAGAAGTCGTTTTTGATTATAGACGTTGGACTTAAGTTTTCTATATATATGAGGTTCAACCCTATATAGAAAAACGCTATCATCTTTATGTACACAACGATTATTCCAACGTGAGTTTGAGCTATCATCAACTACTACTTAGCTTCTAGTTCAACATACAGAAAAGCAGGACACGTACGTCTTATTATCAATATCTGATCTTCTGAGATCATAGTTTGATGACTGTTTTGTAATCTCTTCAAGCTAAACACTTTACTATATCTTATTGAGAAGAGTTTGTAAACTGGAAAAGAGTCTTTTCCAGAACTTTGTTGTATTCATTTACATTGTGTTAAGAAACTAAGAGTTTCAGTAGGCAAAGGGTAAGTTCTACTGAAGTGGGTGTGTACAAGTGTTGTACTGTAATAACCAAAGTCTTTTAGTGATACCTTCTAGAAACAAAAGAAGGGGAGACGTAGAAAATTTTATCTTCGAACTTCCATAAACAACTACTGTCTACTGTTTTATTGTATTTCACCGTACTCCATCGGATCGTTTCCGCACTTATTATTGTGATCTTGTGGATCTACAGTCGAACAAAATAAGCTATAATCTCTAACAGGATTCTAGTACCCTTTGCAAAAACATCTATCAGAGGAAATAGTTTATTCACCCTCTTTTAACCTCTATATCGATCCCCAAAAGTACGTAAATTAATGAACTCTTAAATAAATACTCAATAGAAAATTTTATATGAAATAAATTATTAAAAAATATTATGAGAATATTAATATATCTTGCACATTTTCTAACATGAAAGTTGAGACAATGACACGTGGCAATTATCCGTAGTCAGCAACCTTCAGCTTCTATATGCATACAAATGCCCACTCATGGAGCTCAAAAAAATACAGCAAAAACACTTAATCACGCGTCCACTTCATAGCAAAGACTTCGCCGGCGGCTTTCAACTCGCCGGAGAATGACTTTTCAGACGAAAGCTTCTGATTTTCTTCCATCTGAATGGTAATGTTCAGCAATGAATCAATCCTAGCAAAACGAGAGGGATTTTTTCCTCGTTCTTCTGGTGTTTTTGTAGATATTATTGCGTAAATGATGGTGATCAGATGATGTTCTAATGATTTGAGGTCCAAGTAATGGTAGATTGCGAAATATCAAGTTTGCAGGCGAATTTTTTGGTTCAGATTCGGGTGCTGTTTATGTTTTAGGAGCTGTGAGGATTGAATTCAACTGACAAAACACAGAGAATAGCAAATGCCTTTGCCGATGAGAATTCAGCCGATCGATTGCAGAGAATGGTCGCTCCGAAATGACGCCGGGAAAGCGCCGATGTCTAAATCTCGACTGAAACGGCTTATTGACAAGCAATTCAATGGTGTTATGAGAATTTCATCGGCTGATAAGCCGGCTACTGGTACTGCCATTGCTGCTGATTTTGAGCCGAGCTCGGCCTGTTTGGATAAAATGGTTCAGAATTTCATGGAAGAGAACAGCGAGAAACACTTGCCGCCCGCCGCAGCTGCGGTGAAATATGGCCGTTGCAATTGCTTTAACGGCAGCAGCAACCACAGCTCCGAAGACGAATTCGATTTCTTTTCCGATCATTCAATCGTTAATTCTTCTTCTGTGGATCCTTCCGATGCTATTAAGGTAGCTAGTTTTTTTAACGAATTTTTCACGTACGTTATTCTAATAGTGTTCCCAGATTTTTCTCGAATTATCATCAACATATACTCTGTTTCATGCATTTTTTTTCTTCAGAATTTTGTACCTTGTGCGACTGTGGCGGAGAGAAATTTATTGGCCGAAACTTCGAAAATCGTCGAGAAGAACAAAAGCTGCAAAAGGAAAGACGATTTGAGGAAAATCGTCTCCGATGGCTTAATTGCTCTCCATTACGACGCCTCTGCTTGTAAATCGAAATGGGAAAAATCTTCCTCCATTCCAGCTGGTAAATCTCTCAGTGATTTCAATAATCTGTTTTATTTCTTAGCTTTATGATAAATAATTTAGTTTCTTCTCAGGTGAATATGAGTACATCGATGTGATCATCGACGGCGAGAGGTTGCTAGTCGACGTCGATTTCCGGTCGGAATTTGAGATCGCACGGTCCACTGGCGTTTACGAGGCGATCCTGGGATCCTTACCGTACATTTTCGTGGGGAAATCCGATCGGCTCCTGAAGATCGTGTCGTTGACGTCGGAGGCGGCGCGCCAGAGCTTGAAGAAGAAAGGCATGCACATCGCGCCGTGGCGGGACACCGAGTATATGAAATCTAAATGGTTCGGGCCTTACACGCGGCTGGAGGTGGGTAGAAACGATGCCGTCCGGGGACAAGAACACCATCATCCGGAGGTTTCGGATGCTTTGGATAGTGAGTTCGAGGGATCAGATTTGTTATCTGGAGAGAATACAACGTTGGATGAGGAGTCTGGTGCCAGTGAACTCATGTCACCGGTGAAGAGTGTGGCACGGCCGGTGGCGTGGCAGCTTCCGGCGCTGAGGCCGAAAAGTTTTGAGAGGCGGAAGAGGTTGGTCGTCACCGGATTAGCTTCTCTGCTCGAGGAAAAATTCCGACAGTGAAGGGTGGCTTTTACTTCATATTTTGTTTTACCCAACAGCTTATGATCATGTAAGAAAGTCAAATAAAAACAGAGTGTGCTTCTTCTTATCAAAAAGTAAAAATTTACGATAAAAAATAAAAATCTCAAACTTTCAAAATTATCATACTACACATTTTATAATATTTTTCTCTCAACTCAATTGTATCAAATCTTTACAAATGGAGACCTATTTATAGGATTTCTTTGGAAAACAATCCAAAAATAATTTCATCATTACATACATCATCACACATTAATTTTCAATATTCAACATCAAATTTTACCTAATTTTCAACATTCAACATTATAATTTTCAACACAAATAAATATTAATTTTCAACACTCCCCATTGTGATGATGATCATAATGATTAAATTCATTATGTGTTTTTATACTGCCTCGTTAAAAACCTTACTAGGAAAAATCCATTGGGATAAAAACCATAGTAAGGGAAAAAGAGTTCAGTCACGTAAACTCCCCGTCATGTTGACACGAACAATTCTTCACAGATTTCGTAGATTGCGCATCCCAATATTATATATGTGCTTTCTAAATATTGTCGTAGGAAGTGCCTTTGTGAAGAGATCTGATGAGTTTTTACTTGATTGAATGTGACGAACATCAATATATTTATTCTTCTCAAGCTCCTTGGTGAATGCGAAAAACTTAGGAGGAATATGTTTAGTTCTGTCGCTTTTTATGTATCCTTCTTTCTTTTGAGCAACACATGCAGCATTATCTTCATATAGTATTACAGGCTTCTCGTCGAATGATAATCCGCATGAGATTTGGATATGTTGGGTCATTGATTTTAACCACACACATTCACGGCTTGCTTCATGTAGTGCAATAATCTCGGCATGATTTGATGAAGTTGTTACGAGCGTTTGTTTCTATGAACGTCAAGAAATTGCAGTGCCTCCACGAGTAAATACATATCCAGTTTGGGAACGTGCCTTGTGTGGATCAGATAAGTATCCAGCATCGGCATAACCAATTATTCTTGGATTAGCATCTTTTGAATACAAAAGTCCCAAGTCTGTCGTTCCTCATAGATAACGGAATATATGTTTAATTCCGTTCCAGTGTCTCTTTGTTGGATATGTGCTAAATCTTGTCAATAAATTTACGGCAAAAGATATATCAGGTCTTGTACAATTTGTAAGATACATAAGGGCACCGATAACACTTAAATATGGTAGTTCTGGACCAAGAATATCTTCATCATCTTCACATGGACGGAATGGATCCTTTTCTATGTTTAATGATCTAACAACAATTGGAGTACTTAAAGGATTTGATTTATTCATATTAAAACGTTTAAGTATCTTTTCTGTATAATTTTTCTGATGAACAAATATTCCACATTTTTTTGTTCAATTTGTAAACCCAGACAATACTTGATTTTTCCAAGATCATTCATTTCAAATTCTTCCTTCAAGTATGACACAACTTCATGAATTTCATTATTTGTTCCAATGATGTTTAAATCATCAACATATACAGCAATAATTACGCATCCGGATTTTGTTTTCTTAACGAAAACACAAGGGCATATTGAATTATTTATATATTCATTTTTCATCAAGTGATCACTTAGCCGATTATACCACAGTCGGCCGAATTGCTTTAACCCATATAATGATCTTTGTAATTTCAGATAATAACATTTTCTGTGTTTTGAACTTTGTTCTTCAGGGATTTTCATATATATATTACTCTCAAGTGATCTATATAAGTAAGCTGTAACAACATCCATAAGACGCATTTCTAAATTTTCAGATACCGCCAGACTAATCAAATACCGAAACGTAATTGCATCCATCACGGGAGAATACATTTTTTCATAATCAATTTCAGGCCTTTGAGAAAAACCTTGTGCAACAAGTCGAGCTTTATATCTTACTATTTCATTTTTCTCATTTCGCTTTCGAATAAAAACCCATTTGTATCCAACAGGTTTTACACCTTAAGGTGTAAGGACTATAGGTCCAAAAACATTACATTTATTTAGCGAATCCAATTCAACCTGGATGACATCTTTCCATTTTATCCAATCCTGCCGATTTTTACATTCACCAAAAGATTTTGGTTCATGATCTTCATTATCATTTATGATGTCGATTGCCACATTATAAGAAAATATATCATCAATTTCTTCTATATCTTTTCGGTTCCATATTTTTCCAGTATTAATATAATTGATAGAGATTTCATGATTCTCGTCAGTTTGTGGTTCTGACAGAACATTTTCATCATCATGTGTTTCTTCAGGAACAACATTATCTATTTTGTGATCATCATGTGTTTCTTCAGGAACATCATTCTCTATTTTGTGATCATTGTGTTTCTCTATGAATTTTCTTTTTCGAGGATTTTTATCCTTGGAACCNTTTCTATTCTCTATCTAACATTGGGAAGATTTTCTCATTAAAATGACAATCAGCAAAACGTGCTGTGAACACGTCGCCTGTCTTAGGTTCAAGATATCGAATGATTGATGGACTATCATAACCGATATAAATTCAAATCTTTCTTTGAGGTCTCATTTTCTTTCGTTGCGGTGGTGCAATAGGCACATACACCATACATCCAAAAATTCTCAGATGAGAAATGTCTGGTTATTTACCAAATGCAATCTGCAATGGGGAGTATTTATGATATGCACTTGGTCTGATGCGAATTAATGCAGCAGGATGTAAAATTGCATGTCCCCATATAAAAATAGGTAACTTTGTTTTCATAATCATTGGTCTAGCAATCAGTTGCAGACGTTTAATCTATGATTCAGCCAATCCATTCTGTGTATATACATGAGCAACATGATGCTCAAAAATTATTCCCATAGACATACAATAATCATTGAAATTCTGGGAAGTAAATTCACCAGCATTATCAAGTCTAATTTTCTTGATTGTATAATCGAGAAATTAATCCCTCAATTTTATTATTTGAGCAAATAATCTTGCAAATGCAACATTTCGAGTTGACAATAAACATACATGTGACCATCTGCTGGAGAAATCAATCAATACCATAAGTATCTGAATGGTCCACATGGTGGATGGATTGGTCCACAAATATCACACTGAATACGTTCAAGAAACATTGGTGATTCAATTTGGATTTTGGCTGGTGATGGTCTTATAATAAGTTTTCCAAGAGAACATGCTTTACATTGAAACTTATTATTCTGAAAGATCTTCTGGTCTTTCAACAGATGACCATGTGTATTTTTTATGATTCTTCGCATCATTGTTGAACCAGGATGTCCTAATCGATCATGCCTTTTAGTTAATATTGAAAAATTATCAACTACCATGTTTGATTCAATGAGACTTATATGTGTATAATGCAATCCAATAGGGAGCATTGGTAGTTTTTCAATCACATATTTCTTTCCTGATTTATATGTGGTAAGACACATATATTTCTCATTCCCTTCATTCATTGTTTGAGTATCATACCCATGAGAATATATATCATTAAAACTCAACAAATTTCTTTTCGATTGTGGTGAATACAAAACATCATTGATCACAATTTTTGTTAATTTTTGTACCATTAGGTAACAAAAATTGTGCTTTATCACATCCTTTAATGAAGTCTACAGGACTTGATATTGTATTCACCATTGTTTTTGTTGGTTTTAGTTCCAAGAAATATCTTTTTTCTCGGAGGATAGTGTGCGTTGTACCACTATCAGGTATGCAAACTTCAGCTTGGTTCATAGCATTTTCCATATTTGAACTTCAAAAAAAATATGCAATGAAATAAAATTACTGACAATACATTTACAAAAATAAAATACAATACAATACATATTTAAAAATATAACACACTATAAAATATTATCATACGAGTACATGGAAAAATAAAATATTTTACATATTTATTCTACCAGCAAATTGATCATTGTCTGAGAAATCAATCAGAAAATCTCCAGCATCAAAATGAGTTGAATAACTCAAAGGTTCACTGTGTTCAGCGAAGTTGGTCTCTTTTTCTTTCCCTTTTATTGATTCTTTATAAAGTTTGCAAAGGTGCTCAGGAGCTCGACGAATATGGAACCAATGTCCTGGAGTACCGCATCTAAAACAAGAACTTTAAAATCTTTTTGAGTGATTCTCATTAACACTCATATTCTCATGATGCCTTTTCGGTGGATGGTTTGGGACGCTCTTTTGAGATGAGTTATAGAAATAACTATCTCAATTATTTTCAAAACCACGGCCGCGTCCACGACCACGACCACTTCCACGTCCACGTCCACGACCACGACCTCGATTTTGTCCTCGACCAAAATCTTGTCTATAACTTTGATTTTGGTTTCTAGGTTTAAATTTATTTTTGCTTACGACATTTACTTCAGGAAATGCCGTTGAACCAGTAGGTCGTGCCTGATGATTTCTCATTAACAGCTCATTATTCTTTTCCGCCACGAGAAGACAGACGATTAGTTCAGAATATCTCGAAAATCCACGCACTCTATATTTTGTTGTAGAGTTATATTCGATGCGTGAAAAGTGAAAAATGTTTTTTCAAGCATTTCCAATTCAGCAATCTCGTGCCCACAAAATTTCAATTGCGAGATTATTCGATACATCGCCGAGTTGTAATCACTGACTTTCTTAAAATCTTGGAATCTCAACGTATTCCATTCATCCCGGGCGGTAAGAAGTATAACTTCCCTTATATGTTCGAATCTTTCTTTTAATCCCTTCCACAAAGTCATGTGATCTTTTTCAATCAGATATTCATATTTTAATCCCTCGTCGAGATGTCGAAGCAAAAATATCATGGCTCTTGCCTTTTCTTGTGATGTGCATATGCCATTTTCTTTTATGGTCTCATTTAGACCTAATGACTCAAGATGCATTTCTACATCGAGAGTCCATGGCATATAATTTTTACCCGTAATATCAAGAGCAATGAATTCGAGCTTTGCCAAGTTTGACATGGTGGTACTAAAAAATTACGATACATTTTATTAGTTAATGAATATTGCAATACCAAGTAATTGATAAACAACAAGTACAAGAATTCGCAAAAATAAAGTAAACACACGAGGAGGATATTCTCCGATAAATACAAGACTCGTGAGTATGATAACCAAAATAATTAAAAATTATCTTGAGAAAGCCATCTTCTTTTTTCTTCGAAAATTTGATGATGAATAATTTTTAGAGAAGAAGAGAAAGTTGGAGTGATTGAATGTGTTTGTGATATCATATTTATAGGGCAAAAACTAGCCGTTTTGTTACCGTTTATGACCGTTGGTGTACAAAAAAATAAATATATGTATTTGTATAATTTTATGGTAATAATATGGTGTATATAATATTAGTCATGTTTAAATAATTATGTATATCATATCACATTATTATAATGAGGTGTCATAAGATATTTTGTTTAAAAATCTTATAGGCTTTTATACTTGTCGTATCCCTTACCGGGAGTGTGAGATGTCGTCTTAACATCATCGCAGGATTTATAACAAGTTTTTTGAAAAATTTATTTTTATTATTTATAATAACATTATATTATATATTAAATATATAAAAAATAAATAAATAAATAATAAAATAAATAGTGTTACTTTTGTTACCTTTTTCTTCTGTTTTGGAGCTTGGAAAAATATGGAGGACTTTTAGAGGTTCGTGCTGATAACGTGTTATGAAAAAGTAAAAATTTACGATAAAAAGTAAAAATCTCAAACTCTCAAAATTATCACACTACACACTTTATAATATTTTTCTCTCAACTCAATTGTATCAAATCTTTACAAATGGAGACCTATTTATAGGATTTCTTTGGAAAACAATCCAAAAATAACTTCATCATTACATACATCTCACACACTAATTTTCAATATTCAACACCTAATTTTCAACATTCAACATTATAATTTTCAACACAAATAAATATTAATTTTCAACACGTCTAATTTTGAGATGCAAATAAATCGATTTTTTTCCTCTCCGAGAAGACCGAATATTTCGTAAAATCGAACCGAGTTAAAATTGAATTATTTCGACTAGCCATCGAACTAGCAGAACTTAATAAACATAAAATTAGAAGAAGCAAAGTAAAGTACATAAATTTAGAACTAAAAAAGAGGAAAATATGAGTGAAAATATTGGATCTTCAGAAGTTTGTATTTGTAGTAGTACGTCATAATATTTTATTATTGGTCTCACGTGCGATAACTTGATATATAAATAAAAAATAAAGAATAAAATTGGACATCGAGATTACGTGGAAAACCTCTAAAAATTATTAGAATAAAAACCACGAGTAAGATGAAAAGAATTCCACTATATATTTTATGGTGTACAATCACTCATTGTGTTTCCAAAAAGTACACACACTGTTTTAATACAAGAGAACAAACATCTCACAAATATTATAGAACTAAACGCTCAAATGTTATAAGATGATAGATGAAGATATGAAATCTGAATGAGGAGAGGGAACTCTAGAGCTTCTCTTCAGTGTGAAAACGCTTCTTCTCATCTGAATACATCCGTTGTCAAATTTGATACACAAAGCTACCGCATAATTTAGCTCATCCAACCAATGTATTAAATGTATTGCATGTGTTGCCATCATTTCTTTGTCGATATTTACTAGTTACATCGCTTATTCTATATTACACAAGCAGTATTACTCTTACTATACTTTCATATATAATGTTTATATGATCTTCTGAATTTAGAACTAAATATTTGAGGACATTCTGTTTAAGTTCAACTATCTTCTTTTGTTTTTGGTGATAATTTTTGTATTTCTTTATCAATAATGGACCGAGTCGATCTTCCACTAATTTTAAAATTATATTAAAATGATGGTACAATAGTTTATTATCTTAAAAGTAATTGAATATCTCTTTCAAGTAAAAGTCAAGATGACGTTTGCTTAATGGATATTTCTCTTTATCCAGTGGATTATTTTATTATATAGTATAATTTGTTTGACTTTTCGATTTCGAATTCAAATGACTTTTACGTAAAATCCAAAATACGTTTACGAATATAACCGTGGGAAGATAGCAAGAATGAGTTTGGTCAAAATTTCTTAAATCTTTTATATATANGAATAATTAAATATGTTTTGACTTTCTAGATAATATGATATTTAATGAGATCTTTCCTTTCTAATTAATGAGATAAATATGCTAGGATTTTATTCTTGATAATGAGATATTATTGTGATTTGGTATCAATATTTAAAAGAGTTTATTTCTAATTAAACTCTTATTTTCCTTGTTTAATAGGTTTCCTTATGTGATAAGACTCTCATCTATAAAAAGGAAGACCAAGGACTTTGTAGGGTTGGCCGTCTTCTACTCAACATAATACACGCACTTTGCATGTTCTGAATCTCATAGAAAAACACTATCAACGTTGCTGCTGCCTTGAAGACTGCTGATAGCAAGTGTTGCCTTGAGTGTTGGGAACATCTGCAGACAACATCCGTGACGACGTTGGCTGAAGAGTGTTTCTGTGACTCTAGTTTTCGCTGGCGTTTCTTTTGCTTTCTTATTCACGTTTTAATATTGTTGGTTGTTTTTAGAAAGCTTTATTTTCTCGAATTGTTGAGAAAATTGATTTTTGTCATAATCACTAGTGATAGGTTTTTGTGTAAACGATTTGGTTTTCTAGTGATTAATTTTTGTCATAAGGCACCGCACAAGTATAAATACTTGTGCATATTTAATTTTGTTCATCGATTTATTTCAAGTCAATTTGTGTTATAAAAAGTTTCCGCTGCATGAAGATGTTGTCCGAGATGTTGTAACATCTGGTACAACATTTAATTCTGACAAAACACAAATTTACTACTTTTACTCTTATTCTGATATTTCCATTATTTATTGATATCTGTCGGACAAAATAATCCTTACAAGTGGTATCAGAGTCTACTCTTGATATACTAAGTGCTGATTCTGGTTTTTTTGTTTTGTTTGACAGAAATATTTAAATGGACACCTCCTTGACTGCATTATTGACAGGAAGACGCTGGCTGCAGGTGAATCCTTTAGGTGTTGCCCTAGGTGTTGCCACAACTGGCCGCAACATCTGCGAAAAATCAATTTGTTTAAAATCCACAGCCTCGGGAAACTCAAGTGCGGATGATGATTTGGAAGCTGATGATGAAGAAATCACTCTTGAGAGTGTACAAAAGCTTTATGAGGGGTTGTTTGAAGATTGGACAAAAAGAAACAAGTTGAACTCAAGTCTCATGAAGGAGAACACTGATCTAAAAGCTGTGGTTGCCAAACTTGAAGTAATCTTGAGCAAAAAGGACTTAGAACTGGGTAAGACCAAAGAAGAGCTTCAAAAAGCAACTGAAACTTTATCAAAGTTCAATATGAGCATATCCAAGCTTGAGTCCATACTTTTGATGGGAAGAGATGACAAGAAAAGCTTAGGCTTCAAAAACAGTGTGTTTGAAATTGGTGAATCTTCCAAGTCGACTGTTTTTGTGAAAGGAAAGGCTGATACATCTCCACAACCACAATCCCAGTCACCAATCAAAAGCTCTCCACCGAAAAGACAACCTGCTGCACCTATCCCTACGAAGAGAAAACGCAGGTATGTATGTCATTACTGTTTTAAGCCTGGACATATCAGGCCCTGCTGTTTTAAACTCAGGGATGACTGCATGAATCGAAAGTCGAGTCGGATGTTGCCCCGAATGTTGTCTAACATTTCCCGCAACACCTCCCACCATCGACCTACAGTAAGACAAATTTGGGTCCCAAAGGTAAAAACTCACTGTAATGTTGTCTATACTTCATTGAAAACTAACACTTCAGGTCATTGGTATTTTGATAGTGGAAGCTCACGCCACATGACAGGTTCAAGAGAACATCTCATCGATTATGTTGAACAAAATTGTGGTAGAGTGACCTATGGAGGGGGAGCTAAAGGAAAAATTGTTGGAAAGGGTACACTGAATGTTGAAGAACTACCAAAGCTCCACAATGTGCTTCATGTTGAAGGATTAAATTCGAATTTGATAAGCATAAGCCAATTGTGTGATGATAATTTGCATGTGAAGTTTGATAAGCATACTTGTGAAGTTTTTGATGAAACTAACATGTGCATTATGACAGGTACAAGGTCTTCGGACAATTGCTACCAAATAAGAGAAGAGCTTTCATGCAAACATGCACAAGTTAGTGAACTCGATCTTTGGCATCAAAAACTCGGTCATGCAAATTTCAAAACCTTGAAAAATTTGAGTAAGTACGATGCAGTACGAGGTATGCCTAATCTTTCTTTTGGTATACCATATGTTTGTGGCGATTGCCAAAAGGGTAAGCAAACCTGCGTGTCACACCCAGTGTTGCCAACATTTGGGACAACATGCTGTCTGGAATTGCTACACATGGATCTTATGTTCCTATGGAAGTGGAAAGCTTTGGATGTAAAAAATATTCTTTTGTATGTGTCGATAACTTTTCACGGTTTTCTTGGATAATCTTTATTAGGGAAAAGTCAGACACCTTCGGTGTGGTTAAAAAATTGGTCACAAGAATTACAAACTTCCACAATTTAAAGGTGAGAAGGATCAGGACTGATCATGGTAAGCAGTTTGAAAACTCTTCATTTTCATCTTTTTGTGACAGGAAAGGAATTTCACATGAATTTTCAGCACCAAAAACCCCACAGCAAAATGGCATTGCCGAACGCAAGAACAGGATGTTGCAAAAAATGGCAAGGGTGATGCTAGCTTCGAAGGGTATTTCAAAGCGTTTTTGGTCAGAGGCCCTAAATACGGCTTGTCATATTTCAAACAGGGTGTATTTAAGAAGTGGTTCAACCATGACTTCTTATGAAATAATCATGGGAAAGAAGCCTAATCCTAAATATTTTCATATTTTTGGTTGTGTTTGTTATACTTTGAATGACAGGGATCAACTTGCAAAGTTTGATTCAAAGAGTGATAAATGTTTGTTCTTAGGATATGCCACTAATTGTCGAGCTTACCGCATGTTTAATTCACGAACTAGGACTATTATGGAATCCATTAATGTTGTTTTTGATGACTGTGCAGATCTCAAGAAGAAAACAACTGAAGATGATGTGGAATACCTACTGGAAATTCAATCATACTGGAAAATACAGATGTTGCCCCAGATGTTGCAACATCTAGCACAACACCTGACACTGAAGTCACTGAATCTGAGAAAGAGACACACAGTAATGATAATGCAGTAGATGATGGACAGAATATTCCAAGTAAAATTCAGAAAGACCATCCATCATCTCAAATAATTGGAAGTGCGCATGCAGAAGTCCAAACTCGAAAGAAAGAGAGAGTGGATTACCGCAAGTTGGCTGGACTTATATGCATGAGCTCTACATACTCACAGGTAAGATTTTCATGTTTTATATTCAATTTTGAACCTAAAAATGTTGATGGAGCTTTAAAAGATGAATTTTGGATTAATGCAATGCATGATGAGCTTGAACAATTTGTTCGAAATGATGTGTGGAACTTGGTTCCACTTCCTGACCATGGTAACATAATTTGTACAAAATGTATTTTTAAGAATAAAACTGATGAGTCGGGAAACATCATTCGAAACAAAGCAAGGTTGGTTGCACAAGGGTACACACAGGTTGAGGGGGTTGATTTTGATGAGACCTTTGCTCCTGTAGCCCGTATTGAGTCAGTCCGACTTTTGCTAGCTATTGCATGCTACATGAAAATCAAACTTTTTCAAATGGATGTTAAAAGCGCATTTTTAAATGGAATTTTGAGTGAGGAAGTGTATGTTAAACAACCTAAGTGTTTTGAGGATCGACACCATTTGGATCATGTTTATAAATTGAAGAAGACACTTTATGGTTTGAAGCAAGCACCACGTGCATGGTATGGAAGATTGACAGAATATCTACTTGAAATTGGCTTCAAACGAGGTGAGGTAGACAAAACTCTTTTTATTCAAAAGTCCAAAGGTTAGATTCTTATTTGTCAAGTCTATGTTGATGATATAATCTTTGGTTCATCATCTCAAAAGCATGCTAATGATTTTGTTGAGTGTATGTCATCTACTTTTGAAATGAGCATGGTTGGTGAGTTGAGTTATTTTCTTGGCTTGCAAATTAAACAAATGTATGATGGCATCTTTTTGTGTCAAAGTAAGTATGCTAAAAATTTGATTAAGAAATTTGCAAATGAGAACACAAAACACATGAGAACTCCTATCGGCTCAAGTGAAAAATTGTGCAAAGATGATGTTGCCGAAAATGTTGACAACACCTTATATCTTAGCATCATAGGTAGCCTCTTCTATTTGACAGCAAGTCGCCCTGACATCATGTTTAGTGTATGCTTATGTGCTAGATATCAATCTAATCCTAAAATTTCTCATTTAAAAGCTGTGAAACGCATTTTACGTTACATAGCAGGAACAATTGATTTAGTATTGTGGTATACACACGAAACCAACTCAAATTTAGTAGGGTGTTCAGATGCTGATTGGGCTTGGGATTTAGATGATATAAAAAGTACTTCTAGGGGATGCTTTTATCTTGGAAATAATTTGATCTCGTGGCATAGTAGGAAACAAAATTGTGTTTCACTTTCAACTGCTGAATCTGAATATGTGGCCGTTGGAAGTTGTTGTACTCAACTTTTATGGATGAACCAAATGGTAAAAGACTATGGGCTTAAGAGTGAAACCTTACTTGTGTACTGTGATAATTCGAGTGCAATTGATATTTCAAAAAATCCAGTACAACACTCTCGAACTAAACACATTGACATTCGACATCACTTTATTAAAGATCTAGTAGAATATGGGTTGATTTGAATGGAATTTGTTGGTACAAAAAAACCAATTGACAGACATATTACTAAAGCATTAGACTTTGAGAGATTCTCCAACCTTAGGAAATCTCTCAGCATGTGTGAAATTTGATCATTCATGGATGTTGTCTCGGATGTTACAATATCTCAGACAACACCCCATCTGCATGTGCATTTCTAGGACTTAGGCATACTGCATGTGCATGCATACTGTTATATGAGGTGTTTTCACAATGTTGCATAATCTTCTGGTGCACTTACAATTTCATGTTCTATCTAAACTTAACACACTTGGATATGATTAATAATCTGATTAAATCACAAAATAGTTGAAGGATGATCATGTACTCCATGACATTGTCCCATATGAAAAGTGACTTAAGAAGATTGAGTAAAAAGAAAAGTAAATATGCTTTGTATCAGAAGAAAAGATGGGAAAAAACTACCTAAAAGAGTCCAATGAAGACTGTGCTTTTTGTAAAACCCGTGATTTTGTACAATCGTGATCATATCTTTTATTAATATGATTATACTAGGATGGTGTAATCTTGGATATTAATATTTAAATCATTCAGAATATAAGATTTGTTTTAAGGTTATCTAAGTTGTGTAGATAATTTATCGTGTGCAGAATTATGAAGCTCGAAATTTAGATAGTATTATTTATTTTTCAACTTGAAAGTTTTGTAGGAATAAATTTATCTCAATCTAAAGAATTAAAGAAGGAATTTTGAAAATAAGCAGATAAATGTCTAAGATTTAAGTTGATATTGAGATACCGGGAGAAAAGATCAAGCAAGAGATAATAAAATCCCTAGAATTCGAAATCTAACAATATACCCTATGCAATTGTCGAAAATTAGGTGGGGAAGGAAGAAGAAGATTTCGAATATCTACCTATATCACAGATATATCATGATTTTAGATTGGATTCACAGTTCAAACGCACTATAACTCTCGATCACGATAGCAGCCAACCCCTATAAATAGGAGGGCCCTAATTTCGAAAATTACACCTCTAAAACACACAAAATTTCGAAATATTGTGCTCTAGTCTCCTTAGGAATTTTCGAGCACAGCGAAGCGCTGCCGCCGTCCAGCCGTCGAAGTAGGAATTTCGAAATTCCTGTGCAAGAACCCTAGTTTTTTGTTGTTCATCAAGAATTTAAAGTAAGTGGGCAAATTTTTAATTTTTAAATTTTTGGGTTATGTGTTTTTCTTTTTAAAGAAAAAAATGCGGTCGAACGCCGTCTACGTTTTTTTAAATCCTGTTGCGTTTTTGTAATGACACTGTGAGGATTCCCTGAAAATGGGTGGAATTCCAACATATGGCCTTTAACAGTGGGATAGAACTGTTTTATGACCTCGCCCCCTTAGAGGATTAAAACTTAGGGACTGATATCAGTAAACCATGAAAGGTGAAAAATTGCAGTGTTACAATTATATGAATACGATGTTACGATTATGAAAAGCATGCTGTAAATATATGTTAATTTCGAAAATATGAAAAAAATTTTATGTGGTGTTCGATATTTCCCCCATTTACTGAGTATTCCCAAAATACTCACCCCTTACAACCTTTCCCAGATAAGTCCGAAGAACAGGTAGAAGGAGAATAATCTGAACAGTTTTGGGGATGGTGATTAGTTTATTTTCGAATTTGGTAGACAGGATTATTTTTGGATTTTAGCAATTTAAATTTGATGTTAAACTTTTTCGCGAAATTATTTTATTTCAGTTGTAAAGACAATTGTTTTTTTTGAGAAATTATGAATAATAAACTGGTTTTCAGTTTATACTATGCTACGAGGCTGGTTGTTTAGCAATTATGTGATTGTTGAATAACGCCGGTGTCGACTAACCCCGGTCTCGGGGCGTGACACTTTTAGTGTGGGAGCTACCTCTTCTGAATTTAATACAGAATTCTAAATAGAAGAAATTGGAAAAAGCTACCTAGAGGAGTCCTAAAGAAGACCGTTCTTCTAGTGTGGGAGCTACCACTTCTATGGTTAGAAAGTCAATAAGTCTCTAAGTGTGCATAAAAATCAAAATTTTTGGAATTGGACGTGTTGTCAGGAGATGTTGCCAACATTTGCGAAAACACTTCATCTGTAAACATACTTCATACTCGTTTGTATGTTTCTATTCTTGTTTCATTCTGTTATTAGGCATAATTAGGACATGCATTTACACTTCATTGTGAATATTGTTGAGCCAAAAGGGATTGAGTATTTCAACAAAGAAAATTCGGTAAAATTCCAGATTTGACTAGAAATCCAACATTTGTGATTTTTAATGTTTCAGTGGTGTTAAATTGATGTGGGTTTCAATTCTGGAAATTATTTTGAAATGATTTTTGACACAATTATCTCAGTAATTTTGGTAAGTGATTACGGGCCAAAGCTGATCTGGTCTAGTACGAGAACTTGGTTGTCCATTCTGAACAAAAAAAGGGAGAAGATGCGACTCAAACTCAACCATCTATCAGATACCTTTTATGTTTCTGTTTTCCCTGATGTAATTCTTTTCAATGAACTGTTAATGATATTTTGTAGGTGTTGTCTCAAGTGTTGCCAACAACTCGAACAACACCCGTACTAACTTGATTTTATTCAGGGGGAGAAAAATTCTCATATTAAGGGGGAGTTAATTGGAGTTTAACTGAGAAATTGAGTTTGATCTTATTTTGTCCAGAAAGGCAAAAAGGGAGAGATTGAAGAAAATATATTTTCCTAATAAATTCTTAATTTAATTTATTTCCCTAATTGTGATCTTTCCTTGTTGATTTGATTGCATATAATATTTTGCCTTTCTAGATAATGAGACGATATGATTTTGAATAATTAAATATGTTTTGACTTTCTAGATAATATGATATTTAATGAGATCTTGCCTTTCTAATTAATGAGATAAATATGCTAGATTTTATTCTTGATAATGAGATATTATTGTGATTTGGTATCAATATTTAAAAGAGATTATTTCTAATTAAACTCTTATTTTCCTTGTTTAATAGGTTTCCTTATGTGATAAGACTCTCATCTATAAAAAGGAAGACCAAGGACTTTGTAGGGTTGGCCGTCTTCTACTCAACATAATATACGCACTTTGCACGTTCTGAATCTCAGAGAAAAACACTGTCAACGTTGCTGCTGCCTTGAAGACTGCCGTTAGCAAGTGTTGCCTTGAGTGTTGGGAACATCTGCAGACAACATCCGTGACGAAGTTGGCTGAAGAGTGTTTCTGTGACTCTAGTTTTCGCTGGCGTTTCTTTTGCTTTCTTATTCACGTTTTAATATTGTTGGTTGTTTTTAGAAAGCTTTATTTTCTCGAATTGTTGAGAAAATTGATTTTTGTCATAATCACTAGTGATAGGTTTTTGTGTAAACGATTTGGTTTTCTAGTGATTAATTTTTGCCATAAGTCACCGCACAAGTATTTATACTTGTGCATATTTAATTTTGTTCATCGATTTATTTCAAGTCAATTTTTGTTATAAAAAGTTTCCGCTGCATGAAGATGTTGTCCGAGATGTTGTAACATCTGATACAATATTTAATTCTGACAAAACACAAATTTACTACTTTTACTCTTATTCTGATATTTTCATTATTTATTGATATCTGTCGGACAAAATAATCCTTACAATTCTCTTGTAATATCATTATTGTAAATAAAACAAGTTCATTATTATAACATTGGGGTGGGGTCTTGGGATTTTTTCACTTTCACAAGCCGATGTAGCCTTGGTCCAATAGTTAGGTCGAGGCTCTGAGACTTTCTTGAGATTTGTTAGTCTCAGTTTCGAGTTTTGCTGATTACGATAAACCACATCTATCTAATAGCGGACGATTATCGACAACTTCGGAGTCTTTCTGCCCCGCCTGAGAAAGAAAAAATACATTCCTCACATCTGCACAAGCCTATGGGCTTTAGCAAGCCCCTTTCCAATCGTGGTGTATCATTTCCAAAAGTTCAAGTCAGATCACCATCAGTGCGCTAAAAATATCAGTAGGAAGATATAACAGCACAATAAGGAGATTATTGTACGCCTATGCAGTGACTCTTCCATGTTATATAGTCTTGCAGTTGAGATTTACGGTTCTGAGTTAGATTCTAATTGAGAGGAGTAGTTGTAGTAAGATTGTATTCTCAATCGGTAGAAGCTTGTTCCCTAATACCTTTTATGGTGGCAGATTTCTTGCAAAATAGAGGGTCCTGGTCTCGAGCCAAGAAGGTAAACCAATTTAATTACTAATATCAAAGTTTTCATAATCGGATAAGTGAATGGAAATTGTGATATGACTCAATAAATTTAAATTTATATTGATTGTTACGTGCTTAAGTTATTTTATCATTCCAAATAATGAAGCGAGAAGTTGTCTCACATGGAATGTATAAATAATGGTAGAAGAGTTGGCTAATATACTCGAATTTAGAAAAATAGTAATACTGATCCCTAAAAGATATGAGATAGTACCAGCAGAGTCATGTGCATCTATGGTGATACAGAAAGGTGAGAAAAATATATTGGAAGAATGAAGAGTAAATTTGGATACTGAAAAAAAACTTGAATAATGAGATAGTGAGAAAAAAATGTGAGAAGTTTTGGAGTAATCAAATTTTTTTGGCCCTTAATTATTAAAATATATTGGAAGAATGATAAGAGTAAATTTGGACATTCATTAAAATTACTAAATATAGTTTTTATAAAGGGTTTATCCATTAAAACATAGCAAAGATAATGAAAGTTCCTAAAAAAAGTATTCATACGTAAAGTTAATATCTAAGTTCGGTTTTTATTTATATGAATTGTGAAAACAAAAAGAATTAATTTATGAAAATGAAAAATTATATAGAAGATATGGGGATAGTGGGGAAAACAAAGAGGGTTTTTTGGGGGTATTTTTTAATCTAACATCTTTCAACTATTTTTTTTTTTAAAAAAATAACCTCTTGTATTTCAAATATATTTGAAGAAATCATTTTTTTTAAAAAGTTTGATCGCATCTATTTTCCTAATTTCTCTTTCTTTCTTTTTTTTTTTTTTTTTTTGAAGAAATTTGAGTTTAAAGTGCATCGCTAATATTATAGTAATGTACTTCTCTATATTTTATTTTTCTATACAAAAGATAGTGTTTAAATTAACTCATTAAAATGACCAAAGTAATTTTTTAATAGGGTTATGCATTATTAAATAATATATATATAAAAGTCTCTTTTCTGAAATTAAATACACCAATTTCTTTTTCTTCTTTCCATTATCTTCATAAATTCGTTTAACAAAAATTTTATATAAATAAATGTAACCGAACCGATGGTATTTTTTAAAATTAAACCCGAATTTTCATATTAATTGAACCGAATTTTTATATATATTCAATTCGATTGATTAATTCGGTTTAACCAAAATTTTTCTCACCCTTAAGTAAACTAGGCCCGCAAATTCTGATGGTTTATTTTTTGAAGAAAAATCCAGATGAGCCACTCCATGTATGAACCGTCGAGCAGATTCTAATTAATTTTGTTGGCTGAGCTAGTGTATTGTAACATGTTTTCTAGAGCCCATTAACCGTGATATTTTTTCCATTTTTTAAATTTATTATATTTTTAAAAAAAAAAACCCAAAGAAAGGGATCGAGTTTGGAAATCAGCCAGAAGGGACCAAGTTTCAGGCAAGGTAAGAGAGACCACCATGCACCACGTGTGCCATACACATTTATAGTTATAGCATTGCCTTCAATATGAGAAATACAGACCGAACAAGTTGGCAAACATGAGAAATTCAGATAGGACAATGGATTCTTATGACCCAATTTTTCTCCACAGTGTGCACCGATCCTATTTGTGAAGAAAAAATACGGAACACTCATGTTATGCATTGGTTAATAAGGAACTCAACAAAGTAACGATAAAGAACAAGTAGTCACTTCTTCGAATAGATGATATATGGCCATTTTCTTTAAAAAAAGAAAACGATCTATTTGACCAATTGCAAATTGCAAGAAAACATTTCGAACCAGGTACGAGCATTGTGGTTTCTGTTGATGTCATTTGGACTTGCTAACGGTCCAGCTGCTTCCATGGACTTAATGAACATAATTTGTGAGCCATTTTTGAATAAGTTTGTAATTGTGTTCATAGACGATGACCTTTTTTTATTCCCAAACGAAAGATTCACACGAAAGCATTTGAGAATAAGCAAACAATAAAGGAAAAAGATCCGTATTCCAAGTTCAAAGATTGTGAGTTTTGGCTTGAACAAGTTACATTAATTTCTTGGGTATAGAATCTCAAAATATGGTGTGACAGTGGATATAAGTAAAATCGATTCTATCAACAGTTGTCTTACACCTTCAAATGCTTCAGAATTACGTAGTTTTCTCTAGGTTTGGTGGGATATTATAGTCGAGTTATACTCAGATTCTTAGAAATCATCAAACCTTTTACTGCGTTGACAAGATAGAATTTGACATTTGTCTAGAACGAAGTCTGTGGTATGGGTGTAACATACCGTACTTTTTGAACTATTTTAAAATATGCGGAAAAATTAAAAATTTTCTTAAATACAAAATAAACTTTCAAATTGCGATCATCAATAAACTGTTCACTCAAAATATTTGTAATAAAAGAGATCACATACAAAGTTTTCTAAAGAAAAATACTTGTTTAAATATCGTAAACCATAACGTGAAATCAGAGTATTAAAATGGTCATGCATCAAATCTTAAAACATTGGCGGTCCTAGGGTTTAGCCTCCTGCGCAGTCCAAGCCGGCTCATTGGTCCCCACCCCTCGTCTCTTCAAAGTCATCTTCACCTGCATCGATCAAGTCTAGTGAGTCTAAAAACTCAACATGTATAAACTAGAGATAGCAAGTGCTACGTAATAAAACCACATGCATCTTTAAAGTAGGGCTTACATACTTGAAACTTGAATGTAATAGCATAAACATACTTGAAACTTGAACATAGTAGCATAAACGTAGACGTGTCATCATCATAAAACTTTTCTTAAACATACTTGCATCATACATACTTGAGCATACATAACAGCATTTTGTATAGAGCTATATTTCAAAGCAAGTGACCCATACATAAAAGCGCCTGATCAGACTAAACCACAATACTGGGCTGACAGGGAAAATCCACTACCACATACATGAGATCCCCGGTCATGCTTTAACGGGTGGATTGGTCCTTAGTCATGCTTTACCGCTTTCCAATCTTGATCTAAACCCGATCATGCTTTACCGGGGTGGAGAAGTCTTCGGCCACGTTCACCGACTTCCAAACTCGTTCATAATTTGGTCACAAGACATTTATCATATCTCAAAAACTTAAAAATATTTTCTTTTGCACGTCGAACATACTTACTTGGCGCTGAGGGATTCGTTTGATCTCGCTTGGGGCCACTGCTGCATGTACTAACATGAGTTCAAACACTTATCTTTCATAAATTAGACGTATTAGTCATGCTCACACCCAAAATGACAAATTTCCTTATGACTTTCTAAATCTCTCTGGACTTGACCTCGTTTAACCATCGTACTAAATCATGACATCAAACCCCAAAATAATCCCTAAAAAAAATTAAAAAAAAAATATTTTCTTATGAAGGACACGGCGTGTAAGGGTCCGGGTAGATGCTGGAATTTTGCATTTCGAAGAAAATAAGGGCACGGACCCCCGTGTCAGGGTCCGGCTAAGGGTCCGTGTACATGCTGTAATTGTAAACCAATGGAGAAACACTACACTTATGGCTTATTCCTCCTAACTCGATCATACGGACCGTGAACCAACGCCTCGAGACCCATCCTAGGATGCTACGACATTAACTCAAACCCATACAAACGCCCCAAACGACGACGCACTCAAAACAACGCAACACAACCCGTAAACACGACATTTTGACACCAAAACGCATCCTATGACTTCTAACGCAATCAAGTGCCTATCGACGCGAACCAACACACCAAAAACCATCCCAGCATCATACTCAACATACTTGAACGCAACAGAGATCACCCGTCGATCCCCAACTGTAAGGAATAGTGTTCGACATATATGAGTGTATCTAACAGTTGTAGTGTAATATAGTAAATTTGTGTTTTATCAGAATTAAGTATTGTGCCAAATGTTACAACATTTAAGACAACATGCAGGGGAATATTAAAGTTTGAAACATAAATCGACTTTAAATAAATAGATGGACAAGATTAAATATGCACAAATATAAATACTTGTACAATGTCTCAGGACAAAAATTAATCACTAGAAAACCAAATAGTTTACAAAAACCAATCACTAGTGATTTAAACGAAAATCAATTTCCTCAACACGTTGAGAAATTAAACAGCTTTCTAAAACAACCAACAATAATAAAAGGTAATTAAGAAAGCAAAACGTGATCCCAAAAAAGCACGAGCAACTAAACACGATCTTCAGCAAACATCGTTACGAATGTTGTTTGTAGATGTTTGCAACATTCAGGGCAACACGGCGATCACCACTCTTCCGATCAGCAGCGGCTTCGTGAATTTATTTTTCTCAAATTTGTGCTGTGTAAAAAAGCTCTTTCTTTTTCAACAAAACTATTATTTATATGCCTAGGGTTCATCGATAAGGAATCCTACACAATACGGAAATTTTAGAGTTTTGTTAGTCACAAACTCTATTTAAACAAGGATATCATATCACCATTAAATCTTATCATAATTATCTCATTATTAAGATAGGCAAAATCTCGTAAATATTATACTCAATCAAATCAATAAGGAAATAGATAATATTAGAGAAGTTATTTTAAGTCAAGAAATTATATTGAATAATGAAATATATTTCCCTTCAATCTCCCTCTTTTTGCCTTTCTGGACAAAATAAGATCAAACCAATTTATCCATATTAACTCAAGTCAACTCCCCCTGAGTTAGGGAATTTTTCTCCCCCTGAGTAAAATTCAGTTAGCAAGAGTGTTGTTCCGAATGTTGCCAACATTCGGAACAATACCTGCAAAAACTTCATTAACAGTTCATTAACCAAATACATCAGGAAAAGAACAGAAATCCTAATCAAACTGATAACTGATAGAGCAAAATAAACCAACAAATAATAAACACAAACAGACATATCAACTATTAACCAAAAATCTGAAATGAGATGGAATGAAATATGTGCGTGTGTTAACGTGTAGGTGTGTTTGTAGAAGTGTGTCTGCGTAAGTTTTTAATAATTAGGGGATAAATTGTGCTTAATTAATAATTAGCAAACAATTAAAAATGCTAACCCACTTTTAACTTAATAAAATCCCTTAATTTAAAATGAAATGTACACTTGCTAAACTTTAAAAGTTTTAAAATCCTGAAATCACTAAATAATTAAAGTAGGCTTTAAAAATACTAAAAACTTAATAAATCATTTAAAATTATGGATGGAATCAAATATGCAGTATTTACAGACAAAAGTATTCGGTTGTTGGTGCCTCATTTTTAACTTAAAATAAAATACCACATTTTAAAATTATCAAAATCGTCGCCGATCTCTTTTCTTCGATTTCGAATCGAATAATCGCCTGAAACATGAAATTCAAGAAAACATTTAACATGCATCACATAAACATAAATAATTTAAAATAATGCAATTTCATAAATCATGCATCTCAAAAAAATCATTTTAAATTTGATTAAATAATTTAAAAATTAAATAAATACATGAGATTTACGTGTACTGATTTTGGGCTCTACAATGGGTTCCAAGGAGCTAAAGGCCAGATTGAAAACAACACATGCATGTACTTACGATTTTAGAAGGTCCGAGAGAAAAAAGTGTGTACAATGATGCTTCTAAAATTGGGCTAGAGGCAGTGCTGTGAAAACGTTTGCATATGCTTCTAGGAATATGAAAGAAAGTGAAAATATTTATCATACTCATTATTTGGATATAGACTCAATGGTATTTGCCTTGAAAATGTGGAGACGTTACTCATTTAAAGAAAAGTGTAAGATTACGCTGACGACAAAAGTCTCAATTTATTCATATAAAAATAATTGAATACGAGACGACAACAATGGTTAGAATTGGTTAAAAATTATGACTACGCGATCAATGATCATCCAAGGAAAGCAAATCAAAAGTACTGCAGAAGCATATACCTGGAAATCCGCTTCAATGGCCAAAATTGTCGTACAAAGACAATTGTTATGAGACAGAAATTGTACCCAAGGGTACAAAAACACAACTTTCAACACTAACTGTGCAACCTTAACTAACTCACGAGATTAAATCTGAACAAAGTTACAATGAACTGTTGAATAAATTGAAGCAGAATGAAATGGAAAAGGATGACTATGATTTCAAGTATAATACTGAGTAGATATTAATGTACAGAGGCTAGACGTCTGTACCTAAATAAATGGAATATCATAAGTGACATTCTTCTAGATGTTCATGCTACTCCGTATTCAATTCATCCAAGTGGTACAAAATGTATAAAGATCTAAAATAGTATTTTTGGTGGCTGAGAATAAGAAAGGACGTAACTCATGTTTTTGTTGAATGCCTAACATTCAACAAGTAAAAGAAAAACACCGGAGACCGGCTACACTTCTGAACCTGTTACCCATTCTCGAGTGGAATTGAGAGCACATCATTGTGAATTTCAATATGGGACCGCCTAAAATACAGAAAGGGTATAACTCAATCTAGGTTATCACCATTGTGAAGATTTATTTTGACTCATTATGTTAATCGGAGGGCTTAGATTGCTTATGGTTATAAGTTGATCATTCAACAACCGTGACATCTAATCTTGGAAGCCAATATATTAAAATAGGGATGAGTTTGTTAAGGTCTGTTAACAATCATAATTGCCTTCTTCTTCGCTGGTATTCTCTGAAAATAGAACAAAGTATCATCTATTTTCTTTCTTCTCTTTAAGATTCTTGATTCTGGAATTGGGGAAGCAAGGGAGACAGAGCACTATATACAAAATTGGTATACATTTATAGATTTGTACTCATAGTTCGGTGGTGTACCTTTGTGAGAATTGTAATCTTGTACAACTCATTTGTTTAGTGAATTCAATTGGGTGTTCCCAGATCCTTGGATGTATGATTGATCTCAATCCGAACAAAGTAAATCCATGTCATTGTGTTCTATTATTTTCTGCAATTTTTTTTGAGTTTTCTTTTTAATCTCAATAAACTGGTAGCAAAGACAGGTTCATTCATTATTGAAAGATCTTGACTGAGCTATTCAGAAGCTGTTTGATCTTGTGCCTGACCGAAGTCTTGAGTTGATTTCTTGTGGATAGTCTACTGGCCAGTGGCAAATCTTCAATAAGTCGACATCAAGATTCGAGGTGGAGAAATTTGATGGCAGAAACGACTTCAATATGTGGAGGGAGAAAATGATTGCACACATGGGAAACTTAGGGCTGGATGAGGCTCTAAATGGTGTGAATCAATGATGCCCGACACAATACAGAACAAAGGTGAGATTCTTAAGAAAGCCAGAAATACTATTGTCTTGAGTTTAAGCGATCAAATTCTAAGAAAAGTGGTAAAAGAGAAATATGCTTGTGAGATGTGGACTAAATTGGAGCAATTATATATGACGAGGCACTTCTCAACAGAATTTACTTGAAGCAACGCTTCTATGGATTCAAGATGGATGATAACAAGTCCATAGATGAAAACATTGATGATTCACCAAGTTACTCTCTGATCTATAGAACATAGAAACAATTGATGAAGAAGATCAGGCCATTTTCTTGTCGAATTCCATGTCGAACTAGTACCATCAATTAAAGGACACTTTGAATTATGGGAGAGACACTCTCACCCTTGAAGAAGTCGCAGGTGCTGCCTACTCGAAGGAATTGGATATTAGGGCTGCAGGAAAACAATATAAACCAGCTGGTAAAGGCTTAAATATAAGAGGTAGATCAGTTGAAAGAAAAGAATATGGGAACAAGCAAAGACCTCAATCCAGTTCAAGGTCAAGAACCAAAAGGACATGCTGGACCTGTAAGAAAGAAGGTCATTTTAGAAGAAATTGCCCTCAAAGAAAGGCTAATCAAAGGACTGATCTAAGTCCAGGAACCGAAGTAGCAAATGTACTCCAAGGATATGAAGAAGCTGGGGTGCTAACCATATCGATTGATGATCCAAAAGAACAATTGATCATGGACTCGGGGTGCACCTACCACATGTCTCCTAGATTGGTTTTTCGACTTCGAGGATCTAGCTTCTGGACAAGTGCTAATGGGAAACAATCAATCATGTAGAATTCATGGTGTTGGCTCAGTAAAGTTGAAAATGTGGGATGGATCAATGAAAGTGATCACTGAAGTTCGATTCATCCCTGACCTAAAAAGGAACCTAATCTCTTTATTTACACTGGATCAAAAGGGTTTCAGCTATAAGGCACAAGATGGTGTACTGAAAGTTGCAAAAGGATCCCTGGTGGTCATGAAAGGAAACTTGAAGCTAGCGTTGTATGTCTTACAAGGTAGCACCATCACTTCAGAAACAAATGCCATTGTACCTGCTAAGGATAAAACTGCTTTGCGGCACAAGAGACTTGGGCATATGAGTCTAAAAGGACTTCATGGACCAAGCAAGCAAGGTCTTCTAGATTCAAAGCAGATTAACAATCTAGAATTTTGTGAGAACTATGTGCTGAGAAAGGTTTATAGACTGAAGTTCATCACAACAACTCACAATACAAAATCAACTCTTGATTACATCCATTCCGATTTATGGGGCTCATCTAAGATACCTCTTTCACTTTTGAAATATCAATTTTTCATTTCCTTGATTGATGATTACTCTAGAAAAGTGTGGATTCATTTTCTGAAAACAAAGGATGAAGCATTTAACAAATTTTTTGAATGGAAAATGTAGAGGCCCGTATTTCGTATTTGTAAATTTGCGGAATTATTTAAAATTTTTCTCTTTAAATAAATAACATGCATCATTCATAAAATAAACTGATAAAAAGATTTATTGTTTAAAGTGACAGCGTAAGTAATTATTGTTTTCAAAACCACAACTTAAAAATAATTCATCAAAGTAAAAACTGAGTTTGAACATAAATAGTAAATGATAAAAAAATGAGATCCTCGGGTTCCTACTACTGCTGACCCAAGCTAGCTCACTGGTCTCCGCCCTCGATCTCGACCTCATCAGTACCTACAACAATCAAGTCTAGTGAGTCTAAAGACTCAGCATGCATATATCGTGAATAGCAAGTAAATATATCATAAAATCGCATGCAACGTAAAAATATCGTATCGTAAAGTGTAAGGTAAAAATCGTGTCGTGAATAATTATAAATACGTGCATATCTGAAAAATCGTACGTAAAAGAGTTGCTCGATAGAGCCCTGTCATAAATTATCATATCGAAATTTTTAGAGATAATGTTTCTACGCAAATGGCCCATAACATAACATGAACGTCTGATCAGACTAAACCACAGTCTACTGGGCGGTAGAGATCACCACAGCCCTTGGACTAGATGTCCGTACCCATACATGAACATGAACCGGTCGTAAGTCACCGGGTGAAGCAATCCCATAAGAGTAAGGTGGCCACAAGTCATATCGCATATATCTCAAAAATAAACATTGTATATTTTATGCACATAATATAATTATAACCCTGTTTTACGGGATGAGTTGGATCGTTGCCAGGCTCGCTGCGACCTAATTCTAACGTGAGAAACATGCAAATAATCTTGACTTGACAAAGACTTCATAACCGAACAAAAAACGAGACAACTACGCCCAACAAACTTAGTATCCAACCATGGCTCCGTACCAACACGAACCAACATTGAACCATCATTTTTCCATGATTAAAATACACCTAAAATGATGGAAAATATATCCCTAGGGCTGTAATACGCGAAAAATGTGAATGGAGGCCAAAATCGTGAAACGCTCTTTCGAGAGTCACTTTGGCACATTGCACCGTAAATACCCGTACGACCTCTAAACTAACCAAATCACAAACAGACAAAAAAATGACCTTCATAACTCATTGAGGTACTATCCAGTCCAAGGCCATAGGCTAAAAGCCAACCAAGAACTCAAACAATCCTCCTGAACCGCAACACTGTTGCTGTCAAATTTCAGTGACAGCAGCTGTGCTTGCTTCGCTTCGATTACAAGGCTAATGGCCATTGGAGCTTGAACCACCAACCAGAGCCTCTTACCAACATCCTAAGGTGTGGCTTGAACCATGGCTAAGGGCCCTAGGCCAACCAAAATCCAAGCAAACACCTAAGACAACACAAAACTCCCACCCAAGAACCATGCTGCGCGCGTGGGGTGTATTGTTTTATTTTGCTGTCATTTTCATTCCAGTGGCCATATGATCAACCATGGCATGATCTAGACATCATGAGGTAGTATGTGAACCATGGCTAAGGGCTAAAAGCCAACCAAGATCCACCCAACCCTCAAACGCCGAAACCACTCACACAAAAAATCAGAAATGAAAACCGAAGGGGCACTTGTGTTGTTTGTTTAAAATTTCGATGGGACCATGAACAAAGCCTTGAAAGGCCATCTTGGTCACGTCCTAGACATGCTAAGGAAGGGTTCTAACCATGGCTACAGTCCCTAGAACAGCCATGGTTCGATCACACATCTTAGACAATCCAAACACAAAAATCGAGCCTCAACTTGCAACTATGGGAAAGTTGCTGTCAAGTCTTGATTCCTGAGTTCATGGCCTTGAACCAATGGACCATCACCTTCCTAACACACTCTATAACATGCCTAGATGCTGCCTTGAGTGCCTGGAACCGAGCCAATCCCTAAAATCACAAACACAACTCAACCCGTGAAGCACAAGGAAGTGGCCGAGAAAAATCTGTGCAGGTTTTGTGTAAGGTTGCTGTCATATTTTGGTTTTTGCTCTTAAATCATGAACATGTAATGTTTTAAAATATTTATATGACTTGATTGAAGAGAAGGAACAAGATATACATGCCTGGAAATTGTTTAAGGAGAAAACAAACGCTACGACGAACACGGCGCGGCGGAGACGGAGTTTTCTTTTCTTACTTTTCACTCTTATTCTTCTTGATGCTGTACACGATTTTTGTTTCTGATATGCTCTGAATTTTTCGAATGAGAGGAGGGGAGAATGGCTAGGGAAATGAAGGGGAAGGTTACCAATTAAATGGGGAGTTTGAATGGTAATCCAATCTTTCTATCCTTGTTGCTTGGGAGATATGGAATGATATGATAAATTGTTTGATTGAGGGGATGAGATGGCCGAGATTTGCTAGTAAAACAAGGCAAGGATTGTTGTCACTTTGATTGTTGCACTCCCAAGAGCAGGTTGTCCACAAGTAGTATAATTCGGTGAGTCCGATATCGTATCCACAGGGAAGCTAAGGTAATTACAAGTCCACTACAATGTCTTTTTGTTTTGTTTTTGTTTTTCTTTCTTTTTAATTTTAATTGTTTGAATCTTTAATAGGTAAATTTTAATTGTTCAAATTTTAATTTAAGTAGTTGAGATTAAAGGATCCACTCTTGGTATTTTAATAAAGTTAACATTAACGAACAATATTGAAATCCACTTAATAAAATGGTTCCAATATATTAAATAATCATATTTATATTATGTTATAAATTATTATCTTATAAGTATATAATATATACCAAAACTTATAAATGTGGTCAAGTATTTATTGTGCTATATATATTTGTAAACACTAAATCAAGGTTCCCACTTTAAATGGTTGGTAAAACCAAACAAACATTTAAATGGTACCAATAAATTAATACTATGATATATTCATATATAATAAATCAAGGAATCCAAGTTAAATGGTTGGTAAAACCAAACTAACATTTAAATGGTTCCAAGAATTTAATATTATAATATATTTATATATAATAAATCAAGGCATCCACTTTAAATGGTTGGTAATACCAAACTAACATTTAAATGGTTCCAAGAATTTAGTGTAACATATAGCAACAATAAATCAAAACTCCCACTTATAAGTAGGGTATAAAAATGCTTAAAGAAATAAATATAACATAAACAATAAATAATGATTAAATAATATAAAACATAGATTCTTACCTTTTAATAACCTTATTATCATGCCAAGAGTTTCACCTTATCATCTCAACTTTAGGAAGTTAGCTATTCATTATTCAAAGTGTAAAACTTTGAATATGAAATTAACATGTTAATTGTATTTAAATGAAGAAATAAAGGAAAATTATAGAGAGAAATACTATGAACTCAAAGGTTTGTTCATAGAATGATGGATATCTCAATACATTACAATGGACCCTTATTTATAGCAAAATTTGGGGAGACAACCACAAATAAAATATTATTTTTTTACACACAAGTCTTCATTGGTGTTCCAAGATATTATATTATATTACACATCACTTTTAAAAATCTTCTTCTCCGAGTTTGCTTCATCACATAAAAAAAAACATGTGGATAATTGAGTTGTCTAGTTGTGGTATTTTTTTCAAACCATTTGACCAAGTAATTTGAGAGATATGGTCAAAATACTAGAGCATGATAAAACTGTCACTCATTTGGTAACTTTATTTGTTACTTAATTTGATCCCAATTGTGAGAGGTTTTTTATCTCATGCTTGTCAACAATATTGTAGATATTATAATCAACTTTCTACAGGTCCAAGAATCATCTTAATCCCATTTGCAACGCCAAGTTTATTCTTGTTTTATCGAACCTATAAAAAATAGTAAAAACTTGTAATTACACAACAACTTATATTTTATACAATTTATTATAAAAACATATAATATTTAAACATTTAATAAAACAAAAACTATATAATTATATTATAAAATATTTAATTAATGTACAATTTTTATGTTTATCAAGGATATTGCTTAAATTATTAATTATTGGTGATTAAAAATGAAGGAATTATCATACCAAGAAAGGATAAGAAAAAGAATCAAAATGGATGGAGAGTGCCAAACATAACTAAATCTTTAAAGGGGGTGGCCGAAATTTGCTTTCAAAAATGGGGGTAAAATATTGCTTGATTATTGAATTTTAACTCCTTAAAGTTTTAAACACTTATTATGTATTTTAGTGAAATAATAAATTAATTTGGGATAGTAATTTTCTTGCATGCATGGCTAATTCTTAAAATAAATTTACTAACATGTTAAGTTACAATTTTTTAAATAAAATAGGCCTTGATTAATTTATCCCAATTGGTTACACATTTTAATCTAGGCTTTTAAATTAATTATTGAACATAAAAAAACTTATTTACTACTTATCTCCAATTAATTAAATAAATCCTTAACATTCTTTTATCTTAAAATAAATTATTTTTTGACTTAAATTAAATTTAGGAATATTTTCTTATTATAAATTTTATCTCAATACTCCAACTCCAACCCGGCCTCGCTTATTTAACCGAAAAGATAATATTAAACTTCTGCGTAAAATAAATTATCATGACTTAACAAATTTTAAAATGATCTAAACACTCCATAAAATTATTTTTTTTAATTTAAATAATAGCAATTATGCATGGCTTATACGTAGTCTGATTTATCGGGTTCTACAGAAAACTTTGATTGAAAATCAAACAGGGAATAAAATAAATAGATTAAGGATGGATAATGTGCTAGAATTCTGTAATCAACAATTTAACAATTTTTGTGCAAAATCTGGAATTTTTAGACATAGAACATGCACATACACACCACAACAAAATGGTGTGGCAGAACATATGAATAGAACCATCATGGAAAAAGTTAGATACATGTTAAGTCAAAGTGGTTTGCCAAATAAATTTTGAGCCGAAGCTGCCTCAACAGCTTGTTACTTAATAAATAAGTCTCCATCTTCTGCCATAGAGTTTCTTGTTCCTGAATTGAAATGGTCTACTGTAAAACCTGATTATGATCACATTAGAATTTTTGGCTGTGTATTATATGTTCATGTTAGCCAAGGTAAACTCAATCATAGAGCAAAGAAAGGAATATTCTTGGATATCCTAGTGGAGTTGAATGTTACAAAGTATGGCTATTAGATTATCTCAAGTGTGTAATAAGCAGATATGTAATTTATAATGAAAATGAGTTTTATAAAACTAACATGAACATTCCAGAAATTTCCATCTCTAAACAAGCTAAGGAGAACTTGCAAAATCAGGTGAACCCTCAAAACTTGAATGAAAACTCTGAAGCAGAAAATGCAGGAAACCAAAGTTATGGTGGAGGCACTCATTCTCAGTCTGAAAACACCTATGCTATATGTCAAAATCAGGCTGAATCAGATCCTCACATCAATGATCAAGAAGTCCAGGATGATGAGGAAGTTCACATTGATAATGATAATACTCAATAGCTAGATGGTTATGTTCTGTCAAGAGATCGTATTAAAAAACAGATAAGACCACCACCAAGATTTGCAAATGCAGATTTTATTGCATTTGCTTTGAATGTGGCTGATCTACTTGAGCTTGACGAACCAACAAGCTATAATGAAGCCAAAATGAGCAAGGATTGGCCAAATAGAAGAAAGCCATGAATGAGGAACTCGAGTCATTGGATAAAAATCACATTTGGACCCTTGTTGATAGACCTAAAGGCAAAAAATTCATTGTTTGAAAGTGGGTATTCAAATGGAAACCAAGGATTCCAGGGTAGAAGCAGCTAGATTTAAGGCCAGATTAGTGGCACAAGTTTTTTCCCAAATTGAAGACGTGGACTATCATGAAGTTTTTTCCCCTGTAGTATAGCACATCTCAATCAATATTTTTCTATCAATCATTCACTACAAAAAAAAAAAGGCCAAAGACAACGGTTAACAACCGTTGTCGTAGGCCAAATAAAATCTTTGTTAAAAGCCCTGTGGTTAAAGGGTATGCTTAAAGACAATAGTGAAAAACCGTTGTCGTAGACATCTAAAGACGATGGTGAAAAACCGTTGTCGTAGATCTGTAAAACGTTGTTAAAGACCCTGTGGTTAAGGAGTTCGCTCAAAGACAACGGTTCTGTAGTGATGTGGAAGTTACAATTTGCGACTAGTTTTCAAAAACCGTCGCAAATTTATAAGTGACGGTGTTTTAAAAACCGTCGCTATATTTAGCGACGGTATCTATGTTAAACTGTCGCTTAATAGCGACGGTTACCGTCGCTAGAATTAGCGACGATTTTTAAAAAACATCGTCGCTACTTTTAGCGACGGGTTAGGATAATTTCCGTCGCTAATTTTTTCAGTAAAATAAAAAAAAAACACTTTTAATATTTTTATAAATATAAAAAAAACTCACAATCTTTAAATGCTAAGTATATTCTTGATTTTAAAAATTTACTAAAAATTAAGAGGAAAAAAATTATCCTAAATCGAAACTAAAATTGTGTAAGGGAGAAAAATTTTAAGTGTTGTGAAGTTGTGTGGTAGAAAATGGAACGAGAATGGGGATATTTATAGACAGTTTGAGACAATTTTTGATTTTACCGTCGCTAATAGCGACGTGTATTTGTATAAACGTCGCGATTTAAAATTAGCGACGGTTTTTTTATAACTGTCTCTAAATATAGCGACGGTTCTTCCTAAACCGTCGATAATTTTAAATCGACGACGGGTTTATTATAACTATCGCTAAAAGTAGCGACGGTTTAACTAAAACCGTCCCAAATTTTAGCGACAGTTTTTGCCAAACTGCCGCTAAATTTAAATCGGCTACAGTTTTGCTAAAAACTGTCGCTAAAATTAGCGATGGTTATAATAAACCGTCGCTAATTTTAAATTAGCGACGGTGTGGTACAACCGTCGCTAATTTTAGCAACAGGTTTTCCTACCACCGTCGCAAAATTTAATATTAACAACAAATTTTATATAAAAAAATTCAGAATATTGCAGAAGACAACGGTTTAAAAAACCGTTGTCGTAGAACTAAAAAAACCAGTTGAAAGACAACGTTTTAAACAAACTGTTGTCTTTGACCCTTTACAAAATACATATAGACAACAGTTTTTAAGACCGCCTTTTTACATGAAATGTTAGAAGAGGAGGTTCTAATGTCACAGCCCGAGGGTTTTGTACAACAAAATGAGGCTGGAAAAGTCTGCTTATTACAGAGATCTCTCTATGGATTCAAGCAATCTCCTAGGCAGTGGTATAGGCAGTTCGATGATTTTATGCAAAACAAAGGGTTCCATAGATCAAAATTTGATAGCTGTGTTTATTACTCTAGACTTCCAGATAAGTCATACATATATCTACTAATCTATGTAGATGACGTGCTCATTGCTTGTAAAGATTTGAAGGAAATACAGAGATTAAAGGACCTCCTCAACTCCGAATTTGACATGAAGGATCTTGGGCCAGTTAAGCGCATCTTAGATATGGATATTATCAGAAACATAGCTCTAAGAACCTTGAGCTTATCTCAAGAAGGATATATCAATAAGCTACTGGATATTTTTGGTACGAAAGATGATAACAGTGTAAACATTCTTATTGGTGCACACTTCAAGCTAAAATCTGTCAACGAGGAAGATACTGAATTAGAACATGCTCACATGAAGGTTGTACCATATTCAAATGCTATAGGAAGCATTATGTACTATATGGTATCAAGAAGACCAGATATTGCATATGGATTGGGTTTAATTAGCAGGTTCATGAGCAATCCAAGTAGGGAACATTGGCAGGCTATGAAGTGGCTGCTAAGATACTTAAAAGAGACCAAGAAGCTGAAATTGGTTTACTCTGGATCTCAACAATCAACCTGTGGAGTCATAGGATATTGTGACTCAGATTATGCTGTTGATCTTGATAAAAGAAGGTAATTTTCTGGGTATGTTTTTTAGTTGGAGGGAATGCTGTGAGTTGGAAATCAAGTTTACAACATGTGGTAGCCTTATTAATAGTTGAAGCTGAATATATCTCTCTCATGGAAGCTGTAAATGAAGCCTTGTGGATTAAGGGCTTTGTTACTGAATTGGGATATGAACAGAAATCTGCAGTCTTCTGTGATTCACAAAGTGCAATTCAACTTTCTAAGAATGTTGTATTTCATGAAAGAACAAAGCACATCGATGTGAGGCTACACTTTTTGAGGAAAATCATCTCAAGGAAACTAGTTAGTGTAAAAAAGATCAACACAAAGGTTAACCCTGCAGATATGCTAACAAAAGTTATTACAGTGAACAAGCTCAAACATGCTTTGGGCCTGCTCAACATGGTGGAGTGACTGCCCGGTCTTGAATAAGGGAACTTCTTTTGGAACCATTGAAATGAGCCAAAAAAGTGGAGAATCGTGAAGACTTATTTTGACTCATTATGTTAATCGGATTACTTATGTCTATAAGTTGATCATCCAACGGATGTGACATTTAATTTTGGAAGCCAACAGATGAAAATAGGGATGAGTTAGTTAAGGTCTGTTAACAATCATAATTGCCTTCTTCTTCGTGGATATTATCTGAAAATAGAGCAAAGTATCGTGTATTTTCTTTCTTCTCTTTAAGATTTTTGATTCTGGAATTGGGGAAGCAAGGGAGCCAGAGCACTATATACAAACTTGGTATACGTGTATAGACTTGTATTGAGAGTTCGGTGATGTGGCTTTGTGATAATTGTAATCTTGTATAACTCATTCATTTAGTGCATTCAATTGGGTGTTCCCAGATCCTTGGATGTAGGATTGATCTCAATCCGAACTAAGTAAATCAATGTCATTGTGCTCTATTATTTTCTGCAATTTCGTTTGAGTTTTCTTGTTAATCTCAACAACAACTTATATATGAATAATTATGTAGAGTTATATGTTAGAGATATTTTCAGTCTACTCGGAATACCGATGTCCATCATATCAGATTGAGATCCCAAATTCACAACAACTTTCTGGAAGAGTTTACGTCAGACTATGAGAACCTTATTGTCATTTAGTACTACTTTTCAAATGGATGGTAAATTGGAAAGGATTATACAAATATTAGAAGATATGTACTATTGATTTTCCAGGAAGTTGGAACAACACATTACATTTGGAAGAATTTACATATAACAACAATTACAAGGCCACAATTGGAATGACACTGTATGAAGTGTTGTATAGACAAAATACATGTATCCGTTACATTGAGATGAAGTTGGATAAATAAATTAGGACCCTAATTGGTGTAACAAACAACATAAATTGTAGCAAAGATACAAGAAAGAATGCAAACAACACAAGGCAGGCAAAAGAGCGATGTAGACATTGATCGCAGAAAGTTAGAATTCCTAGTGGGAGAAAATTTATTTATCAAGATATCACCATTGAAAGACATTCTATGACTTGAAAAAAAAGGAAACTATGTTCCTGATTTATTGGTCCTTTTGAGATTTTTGAAAGGATTGGAGACAAGCATAGGAGAGTGGTCTTTTGAAACTATGTATGAATTGTCTATCTATGTCAGATAACGCGAGTAATGCTAAAATAATTGGATTAAACATGTTTTAAACCACACATATCCATTAATTATTTAGTAGTTATGTTATAACTATGCATCTTTGTGTACACCAAGCCCAACTTGGTGAGTTTTATATAATCATTAAGATCGTGTGTTGTAAGATCAAGTGATGAGGATTTCTAGAGCGTCGGTTCACCGATGAAAACTAGCCATGTGTCTTTCCCCACAAAGACCACGGTGCAACTTCCGCAGTAATTACATTATAGTTTCTGGGAAAGAATTTTATGTCAAACCCTTTTTATGTGGTCATGAGCTTTATGTAAAACTAGGTAGGGACACCTCAATTCTTGAGGTGTCTTACCCATATTTTTATATTAATATATGAGTCTTTATATTGTTTTTATAGAATAATTAAATATGTGTTTATATTTTTACAAGTCTTATTTAACAATGTAATTTTAAAAACTATATGTATTATGAGTATATCAATTTTTTTTCTTTCCGTTATAACAATATTCATACATTTAGTATTTCAAATCGGCTTAACAAAATAAAAAAATTGGGAAAACACGGAATTTAAACGAATCAAATATTGATTAATTTATACCTATACACTATTATATAGCTTTCGTAGCAATAACTATATTACATATATTCAAATAAATCTTAAAGAAACTACTATATAGCTTTCGTAGCAATAATTATATTACATATATTCAAATAAATCTAAAAAAACAAAATAGAAAATAAAGAAAAAAGACACCAAATATTTCTGACGTAGGAATAAACTTGTCCCGGATCGCGATGATTATGTGGTTGTCCCAGTAAAATGAAACATTAATTGGATCAAACTTTTTTATATTTTAATCTAAAGCCTGATTCCATTTTCTCTCCTTTTTTTAGCCAACAAATTCTTTTATTTCGGCACGTAGAACAAAGACTCTAAGCCGATTAAGATTCAGAACCTGTATGAGATTTGAATACCACAAATCTCCATCTCCCATAGATTTTAAGAAAACATTTCTAAACGTATAAAAAAATGCATATAAAATTCGAAAAGATATGTTAATAATGACATAAAATATGGCACATTTGCTCACATTATTTTCACTTGAATATCACATTTGCCCTTGCTTACTGATTAATTTGAATGTATAAATTGTAGGACGTAATCACTAGAACTTCTAAAAGAATCAAATCCAACACGGAAATAATAGAACTAATTAAACCAACCGAACTTAAAATATATCAAAACAACTCTACTATCAAAATGCAGTTTGTCCAATCTACATGGTTTAACAAAAAACACATAAATGAAACCAAACTGAACAAATTTTTTGAAACAAGTACATATTTTACCAGAAAGCAATCAAATTGATATCAAATAAACATAGATATCGTTTACTTAATTCAAAAAAAAGTCACAACTACTGTAAATCAAGGAATCATGTTTAGAAATCAAGAAAGAAACATTAAACCGTCAGCCTAAAGAAGCCCGAGTGAACTAAAAAAACATTTAAACATAACAAAGCGATATAGTGACGCTGCTTATGAGTAAATGTGTACAAGTAGATATAAAATCTCGATAGGGGATAAAACAGTGGACTGAAATGCAACTATTTCATTTAAATAGTGGATTAAATATCACCTCATTTTATGTACATCAGTAAAACTTAAAAATACCGACTAACCAAAAACGAAGCAACTCTACGGAATAAGGACAACAAAAGGGAAACATGTCAAGATATCAGAAACCCCAAGCAAGAGCAAGGTAAAAGCAAACGGAAGAATGTTAAAGTGAGCAAAAAAACCAAGGCAAAAACAATTTTCGTTAAATTGAGTAATGCGTTAAGAAAGTCAATTTTTTGTTTCGATTAATGAATGTTGATGCCAAATGAGCTTGTATATGAGAACGAGTGCAAACGAAGGAAAAAATAGATACTTTACTTCCGGGAAACAATCCATTAAACATCTAGTATAAATCGGTGAAGAGACAATTTTCAGAAGAATGAGTTTTTTCAAGATTTTATTCAACTGTGACATCAACTTCACAAGGCCTTTTCCTATAAATAATGTCACTGCTAACAAAAAATTGTCAAAGAAAGAACACTGAAGATCACAAACGTTTTAGAAGAAGGAATAATATGAGCTCCGCCACTGGGGAAACTTTCATTTCGATTTTCTTGATTTTCTTCATAGCCCCCAGATCCAGTTCCAAAATTTAATAAATTTGCCTTGATTGTTCTTCTCCTCACATACAATTGTGCTGCCTCCCAATAACATTATGTGAAAAAGTAGCTGCCATCACCACAAACTTGAAATGTGAGACTATCATCAAGAAAAAGACTTCTTGTGTATTTTGACCATAAGGTTAAATAATTCATAAAGTATTAGTGATATTAATGTCTGAAAAAAGTTCCTAACAAACAACACACCAAGTCACGATGTTCAAATATTCTTATCGGATCAACTTGTTTCATGAATCGCCCTTAATAGAGATTATAAATGTTACATAAAATATTTGAGACCACATAAATATTGAGGCTTCACAATTCTTGGGAACTGTTGTTTTCACTACAATTATGAAGAAGAATCTATTCAACTTTCTTGAAGAGAATTTAACGAAGCCATCAGTACCAAGAACTTGAAAACATGGACTCACATGTCAAATGTAAAGAGAAAACCAGAGTAGGGTGTGAGAGTACTTGGACCATACCCGGTTATATTCATGGTGGTCTGTGGACACTAAATTGGAAAATGGATTGCTACAGTCAAAGTCAGATATCCATTCTACCGCAAAAAGTTACCCAATCAGCTAAACACCAGAATATCAATAGAAACTATATTTAAGTAATATTAAGTTCGTTTTACAATGTGATAAATAATGGGGTCGACGGTTTTCCCTCATCAAGATTAATTCACTTCTTATAATAAGCTCATTCATTGAAATATACCTAAATACCACCACCACCACCACCACAACAGCTGCAATTTTAAATTTTAATAGCCAAATTTCAATAAGTATGAGGAGAAGCGCACAAGAATTCGTAAAGACCGGTCACACATTACCTAACCACAATAACTAAAGAACAAAAGAATCTTTAAGGTGAATAAGAACGGTCGGACAGAAAATATTTGAAAGAACTTACATGAATATGAAGATTGAGGGAAAAAAATTCTGGAGAGAACAGCCCATCCCACGTGCTATTGTCCCTGGTATTGTTGCGTTACCAGGCCAACGGATTAAAATACAAATTTAATGACACCTGGTATGTCATAAAGTTGTTTACTTAGATGTATTCTTCGATGAAGCAAGAAATCCATGAAAG
This sequence comes from Primulina huaijiensis, assembly GCF_012295235.1. Classification (NCBI taxonomy): domain Eukaryota; kingdom Viridiplantae; phylum Streptophyta; class Magnoliopsida; order Lamiales; family Gesneriaceae; genus Primulina; species Primulina huaijiensis. The sequence goes on from NC_133321.1 coordinate 12,340,652, forward strand.
TCTTTCAAGGCATTCCCAAGAATGTTGGTTTCTTGCAAATAGCTTGGTCTCCAGTTCGTATACCTAAGAGCAACACCCACAATACTTGGATTGAAAAACAATTAAAGAAATACTCTCAAAAAAAGAAAACAAGTACACAAACAGAGAAACCCCATCTAAACCTTAATTTTCATCAAAAAAAAAACCAACACACCTAGAACAAATAAAATTTCGATAATTAATTCAAATTATTTCAAGCATTAACGCACCCCACCAAGTTTGATATAAATAAATTGGAGGATACGATTTGAAACTAACCATTTACTACTAAAAAATCATTCCATTTTTTCATAAAGTACACATCTTTAAATATTTGACAAACTCATAATTGATAAAACTGAAGCAAGATTAGCTTTTTTTAAAGCAAGAAGATAAGTATCATATCAGAAGAAACTTACTCCGAACAGCGACAAAAGCCGAGCGGTGGAGAGAAGAAAGCCGAAACCCCGAACAGAAGCAGGAGAAGAGCGCAGCGGCGGTGGAGAGGGAAAAGCGGAAACCCCAAACAGAAGCAGGAGAAAAGCAAACCCGAGAAGCAAAGAACGGAGTAGACACACTTTGTTGCCGACTCTTCTCTATTGCGGTGGAGAGAACCAAGGCTTCAAAACAAAGGAAGAAGAGGATAATGAAGAGGGAAGAAGGAAACAAACCAACACTGTAATCTGTAACCCGTAGGTGTGTGTTGTGGTGAGAAGAGCCCATCCCACGTGCTGATGTCCCTTGTATGTGATGTGGTGGAGGAACAGGCTCATGACACGTGTTGAGGGAGTTACCAGGTACCAGACCAAAACTGGACAATTTGCTGAACTGCGCTCTTTAATATAAGTAGATATATGATATTGAGTCTTTCTTTTTCTGAGCAAGATGATATTGAGTCTTATGTAAAGTAACATTGTGCAATCTTGTTGAGGTTAATGTAATGTTTATTGTTCATTTGTTTGAAATACTAGTAAAGTATTACATTACGATGGTAACATTATTTTCTTCGAATTGCATTTACCTTTAAAATTGGTTGAATTGTGTCGGGTTATGATATGTATTTTGTTGAGTTGTGTTATGGACAGATATAATTATGGAAAAACTTTGCTGAATCTTTTACCAAAAGAAAGAATTTTTTATGCTGCGATGTCTTTCATTTTACTCAACCAATATATATATATATATATGCTGATATTGAGTCTTTATGCTGATATTGAGTCTTTCTTTTTTTGAGCAAGATGATATCGAGTCTTATGTAAAGTAACATTGTGCAATCTTGTTGTGGTTAATGTAATGTTTATTGTTCATTTGTTTGAAATACTAGTAAAGTATTTGTGGGGACCCGGAAGCTAATCATTTTCTTAATCATTCTTTGGGAATAAATGGATCAATTAATTAAAACGGGTCTAAAAAAAAAATTTTTTTTATACAAATGTGGAATGTAATGGAATCAGTCTAATTTACATGTCAACATAAAAGTATAAGTCTTGTACAAAATACATTCAAACTAGGGTTCAACAACTATACATCGAGTGATGAAACTAAATCTACATCAAAGTCCTGAATCACCACTTTAATCTCGATCTCTCATCCTCTTCTTGACCCTGATTCAGTCCCACCTGTTGTCATGCACACATACAAACACAAAAACAGCCGGATAACTCTGGTGAGAATATAATCCCAGTATAAAACAACGAAACATACATTGTATAAAATCATATACATTTTGTAGAGGCATCTAAACTCGTGCTTGAAGATTTGCGGAAAAATTTAAAAAAAATTTCTTTTTCATTAATTAAAACGCCTCTTTCATAAATAAACTGATAAAAATAAAGTTTGATGTTCAAAATAGCAGCAGAAGTAAATGTTTGTTAGCAAAATAATAATATAAAATAATCCAACAACGAGAAAAATGTTTGAGCCTAAAAACATTAAATGCTAAAAAAATGAGGTCCTCGGGTTCCACTACTGCCGACCCAAGCTAGCTCACTGGTCCTCGCCCTCGGTTCCGACATCATCAGTACCTACAACAATCAAGTCTAGTGAGTCTAAAGACTCAGTATGCATATATCGTAAATAACGAGTAATAATAATAAAATCGCATGCAAAGTGAAAATATCATGTCATGAGTAAATGTAATACGTGCATAACTGAACTGAAAATCGTATCATGAATAATTAATATTACGTGCATAACTGAACTGAACTGAATGTAGTAAGTGAAATGTTTGCTCCGTAGAGCCCTGTCATAAAATAACGTGTAATAATTTTTTGTTGAGATTATGGTATACGCAAGTGGCCCCTGAACTGAACTGAACTGACCTGACCGGTAACTGACGACCGGGACCGGTAACTGACGACCGGGTGAAATACTAATCGTCTGATCAGACTAATGCCACAGTATACTGGGTGGTACACAACTGAACTGACCGGTAACTGACGACCGGGTGAAGTAACAATCCCATGATAGTACAATGGCCACAAGCAATATCACATAACTCTCAAAAATGAATATTTTACATTTTTGCACGTAATATAATTAAATACAAAAATTAAATATCCTGTATAAATTTTGCCATAAGGGTTGGACCGTTCCCAGGCTCGCTGTGACCTAATTATGTCATGAAAATATGCAAATAATTTACTTGACCAAACTTTGTAATTGAATCCAAAAACGAGACAATTACGCCCACTGACTTAGTATTAAATCATGACTCCGAGCCAACCCGAACCAACACCGAACCAACGTTTAGTCATGATTAAAATACTCTTAAAAATGATGAAATAATGCTCCTAATTTATAGTACTCGAAATTTAGTGAATGGAGGCCAAAAACGTGAAACGCTCTTTCGAGAGTCACTTTGGCACATTGCACCGTAAATTCTCGTACGACATCGAAAATGTTCCGAATCATAAACGGCCAAAAAAATGACCTTCCCAACTCAATGAGGTACTGTTAAGTCCATGGCCATAGGCTAAAAGACAACCAAGAACCCGAAATACACCTCTGAACCGCAGCACAACTTGCTGTCCAGAAATTACAGCAGCTGTGTAAGCGTTTCCTTGCGTTGTTTGAAAGGCTAATGGCCATTAGGGCTCAAACCACCGACCATAACCTCTTACCAACGTCCTAAGGAATGGTTTGAACCATGGCTCAGGGCCCTAGGCTAGCCACAATCCAACCCTCACCCGAAACCAACCGAAAAGTCCACCCGAGAGGCACCCTTGCGCGCGTGGGGTATTTCAATCGTTCTTGCTGTCATGGACCGTTCCAGTGGCCATTGATTGACCATGGCACGATCTAGACATGAAGGGTTGTGGTGTGAACCAGGGCTAAGGGCCAGAGGCAAACCAAGGTCCACCCCAAACCACCAAAACCGAAAGGGACATGTGCAGAGTTTAAAAGGGGTCGAAGGGGCTGTTCTTGTTTTATGTTTGAAAACCGATTGGGGGCATGAGCCAAGCCATGAAAGGGCATCTTGTTCACGTCCTAGACATGTCAAGGAAGGGTTCTAACCATGGCTACAGCCACTAGGGCAGCCAAGTTCAGAACACTTGCCTTAGACCAAAAATCGTGCAACCCGAGACTCGAAAATGCATTATGGACGTGTTGCTGCCCATTCGAGTTGCTGGAAGAAAAAGAGACTTTAACCAATGGTCAAATCCCTTATTAACACACCCTAAATCCCTCCTAGATGCAGCCTGGAAAGCCTGGACGTGAGCCAAGCCCTACAATCACGAAAAACCATGCAACCCGTGAAGGCACCACGAACTGCAAGAAAAATCTGTACATGTATCGGACACATGCTGTCAAGAATTTCGGTTTTCATGGTTAAAAAATCATGCACATGTGATGTTAGAAATCAGTATATGACTTGATTGAGGAGTAAAAGAAAATGTAAACATGCCTCGGTTTGTTTTGAACGAAAAACAAACGACACGACGACGCGGCGCGGAGGAGATGGAGTGTTCTTCTTTTGTTTCTTGTTTTCTACTCGATTTCTTCCCTAGCACCTCACGTTTTTTTCTCTCTCAATATGCTCTGAATTTCGGTGATGATGGTGGGGAGGGAGTCTAGGGAGATAAATGGGAGGTTGCAAGATAAATGGAATGGAATCAATCTTGCTATCTTTGAATTTGAGAGATAAGGAAAGAATATGATATCAAAAGATTTTTTTTTTGAAGGATAATTGAGGTGCACTTGGTCGATTTTTGGGTCTAGGAACAAGGGAGAAAATAGCTTAAATAAATTATTCGGTAGAGATTTAAAAGTGGGGAGAATATCTACCTTGAAAAGATTAAGGGAAAGATAATTAAGAAATAAATTGTCCAACTAAAAATAATCTTTCAAAATTAAAGGAGGGCCGATTTTGAGCTTGCAAAATAAGGGATAATATTGCTTAATTGTTTAATTATTGAGGAATAAAGTTGAGGGATTTATGTCCCAAAAATTGGATAAGGAAAGGACCAAAAAAAGAGAGTGGACAAATTAATTAAATCTCATAGGGGTGGCCGAAATTTTCTTGATAAATGGGGATGGAATATTGCTAGATAAATATGGTAGAAATATTGCTTAAATATTAATTAGTGGTGAATAAAATTAAAGGGAATTATCTTCAATGAATGGATAGGGAAAGATATCAAAGTTTGAAAGTTGACTAATAAAATTAAATCCTAAGAGTGTAATGGCCGAAAATTAAGATAATGGGAGGAAAAATATTTCTTAAATATTGTATTTTAAATCTTTAGTGTTTTATCTACCCATTAAATATTTTAGTGACTTCAGAAAGTAATTATTGAGTAATATTATCTTGCACGCATGGCTAAATATTAAAATACATTCACTAACATGTTAGGGTAATATTTTCTTGAATATATTAGGCTTATATTAATTTATCCCAATTGGTTACACATTTTAATTTAGGCTTTTAATTAAATTAGTGGACATAAGGAATTTATTTACTACTTATCTCAAGTTAATTAAATAAATTCTTAAACTTTCTTTTTCATAAAAAAATAAATTATTATTTATCTTAAATAAATTCTAGGAATGTTTTCTAAATATTAAATTTTTTATCTCTTTACTATAACTCCAGTCCGGCTTCACTTATTTAACTGAAAAGGTAGTAATTAACTACTGCCTGAAATAAATAATTTAAAGAAAAAAATTTAAATACTCATGAAATAAAATCATTTTAAATTTAAATACTGAAATTATGCATGGCTTATACGTAGTCTAATTTACGGGTTCTACAATCCTTCCCCCCTTTAAAGAAATTTCGTCCTCGAAATTAAAACTTACCGAACAACTCGGGATAACGACTCCTCATCTCTGGCTCAGACTCTTACGTTGCTTCCTCCTATGAATGGTTAAGCCACTTGACTGTAACTCGCTTAACCAACTTGTTCCGAAGCTTCTTCTCCTGTCTGTCTAGGATCTGCACTGGTCTCTCCTCATAAGACTGGTTCGGAGTAAGCTGAAACGGCTCAAAGTTCAGGACATGCGAAGGATTTGCCAGATACTTCCTTAGTATAGAGACGTGGAACACATTGTGTACTCCGGCCAGATTCGGCGGAAGAGCAACACGATAAGCTAGCGTCCTAACTCTGTCAAGGATCTCAAATGGTCCAATGAATCTCGGACTGAGCTTCCCTTTCTTCCCGAATCGCATGACACCCTTCATAGGTGCCACTTTCACAAAGACATGGTCGCCCACGGCGAACTCTAAATCTCTCCTCCGCTGGTCTGCATAACTATTCTGTCGACTCTGAGCAGTCCTCATCTTGTCACGGATCTGGGCTACTACATTGACAGTCTGCTGAATAATCTCTAGACCCAATTCTGCTCTCTCTCCTTCATCATCCCAATGAACAGGAGATCTACACTTGCGACCATACAATGCTTCATATGGAGCCATTCCTATAGACGACTGAAAGCTGTCGTTATAGGTGAACTCCACTAATGGCTAGTTCGACTCCCAACTCCCGGAGAAATCGATAACACAAGCACGGAGAAGATCCTCCAAAATCTGAATAACTCGCTCTGACTGCCCATCTGTCTGAGGGTGGAAAGCTGTGCTAAACAAAAATTTCGTACCCATCGTCGAATGCAAACTCTTCCAAAATGAGGAAGTAAATCTGGGGTCTATGTCAGATATGATAGAAACAGGAATACCATGAAGTCGGACTATCTCTCGGATATATAACTCTGCATACTGAATCATGGTGAAAGTCGTCTTGATAGGCAAGAAGTGCGCTGATTTGGTAAGACGGTCAACTATCACCCAGATAGCATTTGATCCTCTGACTGACTTCGGCAAACCGGTAACAAAATTCATGGTAACATTCTCCCACTTCCACTCGGGAATAGGGAGAGGCTTGAGCAAACCCGCTGGTCTCTGATGCTCTGCCTTCACTAACTGACAAGTCAGACACTCGGATACAAAACGTCTGATATCCTTCTTCATTCCTGGCCACCAGTACAATAACTGCAGGTCTTTGTACATCTTCGTACTCCCTGGATCAATAGAGTACGGCGACATATGGGCCTCTGATAGAATATCTGCTCGGATAGAATCACTGCTAGGAAACCATATCCTGTCTCGGTTTCTCACAATACCGTCACTAACTGAATACAAGTCACTGCCCTTGGCCTCATCTCTCTGCTTCCACTTTGCCAACTGCTCATCTGCTGGCTAACCACTGCGAACACGGTTAATGAGAGAAGACTGGATCGTCAAGGTGGATAGCCGGGGAACTCTACCTAGAGGATATGCCTCTAGATCAAAACTCTGCATCTCAGACTGAAGAGGTCTCTGAATCTTCAGATGGGCCATCACTGCAACTTTCCTGCTCAATGCATCCGCAACTACATTAGCTTTACCCGGGTGGTAGCTAATGTCACAATCATAATCTTTCACAAGCTCCAACCATCGCCTCTGACGCATATTCAGCTCTTTCTGCGTAAAGAAATACTTGAGGCTCTCGTGGTCGGTAAAGATCTGGCACTTCTCTCCATACAAATAATGCCTTCAGATCTTCAAAGCAAAAACAACGGCTGCCAATTCTAGATCATGGGTAGGGTAATTCTTCTCATGAGTCTTCAACTTACGAGAAGCATATGCTATCACCTTCCCATGCTGCATCAATACTGCGCCAAGACCGAGCTTCGAAGCATCGGTATATAGAACAAAATCTCCAGGCCCTGATGGCATGGCCAAAACTTGTGCTGAGATAAGAGCTTGCTTCAAAGTATCGAAGCTCTTCTGGCACTCATCGCTCCACACAAATTTCACATTCTTCTTGGTCAAAGCTGTAAGTGGAACTGCGATAGATGAGAATCCATGAATAAACTTCCGGTAATATCCTGCTAAGCCAAGAAAACTGCGAATCTCAGATGCATTCTGTGGTACAACCCAATCTCTGACTGCTGCAACTTTTGCTGGGTCTACCTCAATGCCAGCTAGAAACAATGTGGCCTAAGAACGCCACCTTCTTCAACCAGAATTCGCACTTACTGAACTTTGCGAACAATCTGTGTTTCTGCAAGGTCTGCAACCCATTAAATTTTCTTGTCGGGCTGGGCCAACCCAGCGGGCCTAGCCCATATTGACAGCTCTAGCCGTGATCCTCTTGATTCTTCGAGTAGAAGAGAATGTCGTCTATGAACACTATCACAAACTGATCAAGATACGGCTGAAATACGCGATTCATGAGATCCATGAAGATCGCAGGCGCATTCGTCAAACCGAACGGCATCACAAGGAACTCGTAGTGGCCATAACGAGTCCTAAAAGCAGTCTTCGAAACATCAGTATCTTTCACCCTCAACTGGTGATAACCGGAACGCAGATCAATCTTGGAGAATACCGAAGCTCCCTGCAACTGGTCAAATAGATCTTCAATCCTCGGAAGTGGGTATTTATTCTTCACTGTAACCCTGTTCAACTCCCGGTAAAAGATGCAAAGTCTCATAGAGCCATCCTTCTTCTTCACAAACAAGACTGGCGCGCCCCATGGTGAAAAGCTCGGGCGAATGAACTCTTTGTCAAGAAGTTCCTGAATCTGCTTCTTAAGCTCTGCCATCTCTGTCGGTGCTAGTCGGTACGGTGCTTTTGAGATCGGAACCGTACCTGGCATGAGTTCAATGTAAAACTCCACCTCTCACTCAGGTGGCATACCAGAGACGTCTTCCGGAAAAACGTCTAGAAAATCTCTGACAACTGGGACATCTGAGGCTGACTGACTGGGTGTCTCGGGGACAGATATAAAAGTTGCTAAAAATGCTCGACACCCTCTATGCATGAGCTTCCTAGCCTGGACATAAGGAATAATGCGCGGTAAGGGAAAGTACCTGTCCGGCTCAAATAAGAACTGTGTCATCCCAGGCGGTCGGACTAGAACAGATCTCCGCTGGAAGTCTATCAACACTCTGTTCCGCAATAGCCAATCCATGCCTAATATGATGTCAAACTCTGGCATCGGCAATACGATCAGATCTGCATAAACGAGGTTGCCATGAAGCTCAAGATCTATGTCTCGGATAACATTGGTAGCTGTCATCTCCTCTCCCGAAGGCAGTACTACTGAATAGGCTACATCTAGCCCAATGGTCTTAACTTTGAGAAAATTAGCGAAGACCTCTGAAATAAACGAGTGAGTAGCCCCTGAATCTATCAAGGCTTTTGTAGCTGAGCCAGCTATGAAAATTCTCCCTGAAAGGTTAGAACACTATGATGAACCCAATAATAGCAAGAGCTAAGCTTATAGACATGCATAGGCCAAAGTTCTTCTAACTTAAATTCCCAAAAAAAATAATACTGAGTAGGGCATGCAACCCTATCGCAATTCTAGGTTCAAAATCTCAACCCAAAACATTAAACCTCAAATATAAGTTTAAAGCTTAAAGGTACCTGTCATAAGCATGGTATCGGGGTTCGTCTCCGCTGCATGGAGAGCAAATACCCTGCCTTGGGTAGCCAGGTTCCTCTGAGGGCACTACGGTAGCACGTGGTCTGGGCTACCGCACTTGTAACACTTCCCAGAGCCATACATACATACTCCAGTATGGCGGCGTGAGCATTTAGGACAGATCGGATGCTCAATAGGCTTAGGGACTGCGCGTCCCCGCTGCTGCTGCTGCTGCTGCTGGTGGCCTCTGTTTCTGGGCGGGCCATGGAAAGGCCTCTTATGCTGCTACTGATGATGCTGAGGAGGAGGGCGGTGTGGAACCTGGACTGGGCGCTTGCCCTGGCGGTCTCTCTCGATATCACGCTGATCCTGCTCTGCAGCTAGAGCTCTGGAGACAGCGACCTCATAAGTAGTAGGGTCAGACACCCTAACATCACGGCGCAAGATCGGCCGTAGACCCACCAAGAAATGCATCAACTTGGCTTTAGCATCATTCGCGATCAGGGACACAAAATGACAACCCCTCTCAAACTTACGGATGAACTCCGCAACAGTCAAATCTCCTTGCCTCAGACTCATGAATTCCGTGGTCAACCTGGTGCGCACTTCTTCAGTAAAATATTTGGAGTAGAATACCTCCGTGAAACGCACCCAACTCAATGTAGCTAAGTTCAGGGCTACTGATGCTCCTTCCCACCATAAGCGAGCATCTCCTCCGAATAAATATGTGGCACATCGAACTCTGTCTGCATCTCCAAGCTCCATAAACTCAAAGATAACCTCGAGGGACTTGATCCAGCCCTCGGCAACCATGGGGTCCGTCGTCCCTGAAAACTCCTTAGGACGCATCTTCATGAATCTCTCGTAGACAGCCTCAGGCCCTGTCGGCCTGGTCGCCACAGCATTGTTCCCCGCAAACTGTGCGAAGAACTGAGTCATCCTAGCTAGCATCTGGGCATTCATATCTGGTGGAGGGGGTGGAGGTCCATGCCTCTCTTGCCTCTGCTCCTCCTCGTCCTCCCGGCGAGGCTCATCATTCTAGTGCGCTCGAGAATGCGTCTAAGGGGCATACTGTTCCATACATATAACCCATACATAACCAACATGCATAATTCCATAATTTGTTTAAATTTAAATAAATAATGAGCAATTTAAAATCGGAGCGTAAAAATAATTCATGAGAACTTGCAGTTAAAACAATTCATGCTTTAAATTGAATGCATAAATGTAAAACTAACAGACCGAAGACGTGACTTCGTGAGCTTCTCGAGGTCATTAGTACAACCCTTTACAGAACCATTGCTCTGATACCACCTGTAGAGACCTCTAAACTCGTACTTGAAGATTTGCGGAAAAATTTAAAAAATTTTCTTTTTCATTAATTAAAATGCCTCTTTCATAAATAAACTGATAAAAATAAAGTTTGATGTTCAAAGTAGCAGCAAAAGTAAATGTTTGTTTGCAAAATCATAATTTAAAATAATCCAATAACGAGAAAAATGTTTGAGCCTAAAAACAGTAAATGCTAAAAAAATGAGGTCCTCGGGTTCCACTACTGCCGACCAAAGCTAGCTCACTGGTCCCCGCCCTCGGTTCCGACATCATCAGTACCTACAACAATCAAGTCTAGTGAGTCTAAAGACTCAGCATGCATATATCGTAAATAACGAGTAATAATAATAAAACCGCATGCAAAGTGAAAATATCATGTCATGAGTAAATGTAATACGTGCATAACTGAACTGAAAATCGCATCATAAATAATTAATATTACCTGCATAAGTGAACTGAACTGAACTGAACTGAATGTAGTAAGTGAAATGTTTGCTCCGTAGAGCCCTGTCATAAAATAATGTGTAATAATTTTCTGTTGAGATTATGGAATACGCAAGTGGCCCCTGAACTGAACTGAACTGACCTGACCGATAAGTGACGACCAGGTGAAATAATAATCATCTGATCAGACTAATGCCACAGTATACTGGGTGGTACACAACTGAACTGACCGATAACAGGCGACCGAGTGAAGTAATAATCTCATGATAGTATAATGGCCACAAGCAATATCACATAACTCTCAAAAATGAATATTTACATTTTTGCACGTAATATAATTAAATACAAAAATTAAATATCCTGTATAAATTTTACCATAAGGGTTGGATCGTTCCCAGGCTCGCTGTGACCTAATTATGTCATGAAAATATGCAAATAATTTACTTGACCAAACTTTGTAATTGAATCCAAAAACGAGACAATTACGCCCACTGACTTAGTATTAAATCATGACTCCGAGCCAACCCGAACCAACACCGAATCAACGTTTAGTCATGATTAAAATACTTTTAAAATGATGAAATAATGCTCCTAATTTACAGTACTCGAAATTTAGTGAATGGAGGCCAAAAACGTGAAACGCTCTTTCGAGAGTCACTTTGGCACATTGCACCGTAAATTCTCGTACGACCTCGAAAATGATCCGAATCACAAACGGCCAAAAACATGACCTTCCCAACTCAATGAGGTACTGTTAAGTCCATGGCCATAGGCTAAAATCCAACCAAGAACCCGAAATACACCTCTGAACCGCAGCACAACTTGCTGTCCAGAAATTACAGCAGCTGTGTAAGCGTTTCCTTGCGTCGTTTGCAAGGCTAATGGCCATTAGGGCTCAAACCACCGACCATAACCTCTTACCAACGTCCTAAGGAATGGTTTGAACCATGGCTCAGGGCCCTAGGCCAGCCACAATCCAACCCTCACCCGAAACCAACCGAAAAGTCCACCCGAGAGGCACCCTTGCGTGCGTGGGGTATTTCAATCGTTCTTGCTGTCATGGACCGTTCCAGTGGCCATTGATTGACCATGGCACAATCTAGACATGAAGGGTTGTGGTGTGAACCAGGGCTAAGGGCCAGAGGCAAACCAAGGTCCACCCCAAACCACCAAAACCGAAAGGGACATGTGCAGAATTTAAAAGGGGTCGAAGGGGCTGTTCTTGTTTTATGTTTGAAAACCGATTGGGGGCATGAGCCAAGCCATGAAAGGGCATCTTGTTCACGTCCTAGACATGTCAAGGAAGGGTTCTAACCATGGCTACAGCCACTAGGGCAGCCAAGTTCAGAACACTTGCCTTAGACCAAAAATCGTGCAACCCGAGACTCGAAAATGCATTATGGACGTGTTGCTGCCCATTCGAGTTGCTGGGGGAAAAAGAGACTTTAACCAATGGTCAAATCCCTTCTTAACACACCCTAAATCCCTCCTAGATGCAGCCTGGAAAGCCTGGACGTGAGCCAAGCCCTGCAATCACCAAAAACCATGCAACCCGTGAAGGCACCAAGAAGTGCAAGAAAAATCTGTACATGTATCGGACACATGCTGTCAAGAATTTCGGTTTTCATGGTTAAACAATCATGCACATGTGATGTTAAAAATCAGTATATGACTTGATTGAGGAGTAAAAGAAAATATAAACATGGCTTGGTTTGTTTTGAAGAAAAACAAACGACACGACGACGCGGCGCGGAGGAGACAGAGTGTTCTTCTTTTGTTTCTTGTTTTCTACTCGATTTCTTCCCTAGCACCTCACGTTTTTTTTCTCTCTCAATATGCTCTGAATTTCGGTGATGATGGTGGGGAGGGAGTCTAGGGAGATACATGGGAGGTTGCAAGATAAATGAAAGGGAATCAATCTTGCTATCTTTGAATTTGAGAGATAAGGAAAGAATATGTTATCAAAAGATTTTTTTTTTGAAGGATAATTGAGGTGCACTTGGTCGATTTTTGGGTCTAGGAACAAGGGAGAAAATAGCTTAAATAAATTATTCGGTAGAGATTTAAAAGTGGGGAGAATATCTACCTTAAAAAGATTAAGGGAAAGATAATTAAGAAATAAATTGTCCAACTAAAAAAATAATCTTTCAAAATTAAAGGAGGGGCCATTTTGAGCTTGCGAAATAAGGGAGAATATTGCTTAATTGTTTAATTATTGAGGATTAAAGTTGAGAGATTTATCTCCCAAAAATTGGATAAGGAAAGGACAAAAAAAAGAGAGTTGACAAATTAATTAAATCTCATAGGGGTGGCCGAAATTTTCCTGATAAATGAGGATGAAATATTGTTAGATAAACATGGTAGAAATATTACATAAATATTAATTAGTGGTGAATAAAATTAAAGGAAATTATCTTCTATGAATGGATAGGGAAAGATATCAAAGTTTGAGAGTTGACTAATAAAATTAAATCCTAAGAGTGTAATGGCCGAAAATTAAGATAATGGGAGGAAAAATATTTCTTAAATATTGTATTTTAAATCTTTAGTGTTTTATCTACCCATTAAATATTTTAGTGACTTGAGAAATTAATTATGGAGTAATATTATCTTGCACGCATGGCTAAATATTAAAATACATTCACTAACATGTTAGGGTAATATTTTCTTGAATATATTAGGCTTATATTAATTTATCCCAATTGGTTACACATTTTAATTTAGGCTTTTAATTAAATTAGTGGACATAAGGAATTTATTTACTACTTATCTCAAGTTTATTAAATAAATTCTTAAACTTTCTTTTTCATAAAAAAAATAAATTATTATTTATCTTAAATAAATTCTAGGAATGTTTTCTAAATATTAAATTTTTTATCTCTTTACTCTAACTCCAGTCTGGCCTCACTTATTTAAATGAAAAGGTAGTAATTAAACTACTGCCTGAAATAAATAATTTAAAGAAAAGAATTTAAATACTCATGAAATAAAATCATTTTAAATTTAAATACTGGAATTATGCATGACTTATACGTAGTCTAATTTACAGGTTCTACACATTTATTATAAGCATGTATCATAATCTAAACATAATAGATAAAACATGTAACATAATCTATGAAACATAATCGATACAATTCAGTAAATCAAACTCGGATTCTTATTCTTTGACTCGACTCAATCTGGCCTAGTCTAGGGATCCTGGTTGAATAAGAACGCAATAACTCATCTACTCTCCTCAGCTAGATAGTGGTACGTTCTTATTCCCAGACTTTGGTACACTATATCGAATCTTTGCAATAGAAGATGATCTGCATTCTAAGCAACATCGATATAAACCAAACGTCCAGTGACCTGGCACCTCTGCCAAAGACTCTATGTCTTAAATCAATTGTCTAACTCATGCTTTCTATCTATAAATCAATAGAACAAGCATATAAATGCAATGAATATCTATAAATCAAAAGAACAAGCATATAAATGCAATGAATTCAAATATTTGAAAACAATAGCAATTAAGTATGTGGTTTTAGGGAAACTCAAGTCAAATCTAACTCGAGTCGATCTCCCGGTTAACATTGGTTTATACCTTTCTTTTTGTAGTCTCGGTCTGAAGAAATGGAAGTTCTGAATTCAATGTAGTCAAAAAAATCTGAAATGACATATCGAGAAGAACAATATCAATATTCCACTCAATTCAATACTCAATCTGATCAATATCAATCTACTGATGTTTCAACGGCATAACAGCACAATATCGATATCCCCGTCAACTCAACATCACAGATACAATAACATAACTCATAATCAATCAACAAATACAAGTCCAATATCAAATCTGTATATTCTCAACCATATAATCTGAAAATTCATAACAATTACATCTACTGTCTGTTCTTCGATCTGATTTCGAATATACGATTACTGATATCACCAGAACACATAACAATAATCAAATCACAATTCCTCCAAAATCATAATTTCAAATCATATCAGAAATCAATAAAACTTACGTCCTGTAGTAGCTATCGACGAGAGAATCACAGAACTGTGTTCGGATCAAAATTCTGATGGCCGGATCTTGCACAACCAAATTTCTAATACGTACGGAAGCTTGAGGAATTGTTCAATGGAATCTCGGTGCCTTCTTCCTGTAATTATGAAGAATGAANAAATAAACGTTAATAAGCGTTACATGATAACGACTCAAAATTCAACTCAATCTGTTCAGAAATGACTTCTGATAGCGACAAGATTTCGCACTTCACTTTAAGCTCACAAATACAATAATAACAGTGAATCAAATAACACGTATGATTTTTAAATGATCGAACATATCAGTTCATCAGTGCTTGAAGACTTAGAGCAGCACGATTGTTTGAACAATAACGGTGAGAAGGCTTCAATGCCCGATGACTCTTCAAAGTTTTAGTTGTCTTCAATGCTCGATGACTTATTACATAAATACTTGAACTTTCCAAAACATTAATAAATCCAAAAAATGACTCTTAAATGTTAGATCGACTATTTTTCATACAAAAAATGTTACCTGTCTTTTGTACTTCTCCCAAAAGTAGTATAAAACAATTAATGTTATGGAACGCAGACTATTTTTATCTTACAACAGCTATTTGTGCTCGAGCCAGGTAATACAAGTTATTATTATTAACATATTAATCATAATTATTGTTTCTCAGGATTGTTTTTTTACTTATAATTTCTTGCAGCTTTCACTTGATCGATTTCCACGTCAGCATGAAAAAGCATTTTTTTGGATTTGTGTACTCGATTATTTCATGTTACACATCTTAATTCTAGGAGATGGAAAATATTAAACAATATCCTATATCGATCGAGAGCTAACTTATATTTTCAAATAATTTGTTTTGATTATTGGAAGTATAAAAAATCTCTAAACTCATAACTTGATAATGAAGTACACTGGTACTTACTATATTCTTAAAATTTCAACAACGTCAGTTGACATTTGTGAGAAAATTGCAATAGTATTCTAAATTGATATATTTTGGATTTTAGTCTTACAATTTGTCAAAGTTTGGATTTCATCCAGCAACTTGATTTTTTTTTTTTGTCTGAAGCTACTAAATCCATCGAATATGGTTTATTTGGCACCAATGGTTTCTTACATGACATATGTGTTGAGAATAAAATATGTATTGCACACATTAAAACTCAGTAGATTCGAGAATAAAAATGGACAAAAACCCTAAAAATCCAAGTTACTTGGTACGACCAATTTGACAAGTCATAGGACTAAAAATTTTGAAATATAAATATCTCTCAGTTTTGATAATGATAATAACAACATCGAGTTGCTTCAGGAGTCCAGCTGCTATTTTCTTTTTCTTTTCAGGACCGCTGAATCAACTCAACTCGCTCAACACGATATCAAGTTCAAGATTCAGACAAAAGATTATCACTTGTATTCGTTTCAAACCGAATTATCTTAGATGGACTTGAAGTTTGACCGTTCAACTCTAACCTGTCAGATATTAACATATCAAGATAGACATTCCAAGTCAAACCGTTCAATGACTATCATATAAAGTGACAAACACAATATCCAACCAACTCCTGACTGACGGATTGTTTTCAAAAACGCCAAAGAGTCGATAAAATTTTCAGAAGCTACGAACCGAAGCCATAAAAAACAAAGAAACATTAATGAGCACTTAATGCAATGTACGGAGAAGAAATGTTGACAATTCCATTCTGACGGGATTTGGTATAGAAGATTATGGAAGAGTTTTCCAAAGGTTGGAGTTTTTCAAGTTTATATATGCAGATCAAAAAACTGAAGAAACATACTATAACCAAAAGAGAACATTACGTATTTTCAATTTGCATTATCAGATTTTGAACACAGTACTTATTCTTTCAACTTCAAGCTGCTCAACTTAACACACGCCTATCAGACTATATCAGATCTTCTAAGGATCATTTTGTGTTACCTTATCAATTCAAGTCGTCAAAGATAATTGTTTCTGAATATAAATTATCAGATATACTATATCAGAGGTCACGTGCAGTAGTTAAAAATTGAAGCGAATCAATGCTCAAGAATTGAGTTAAAGGTAAATAAACTGGGAGAATGAAATTGCGGCTCAAAGGTCTACAATACTAGGTGGTGGTTTCGTAAACCCATTTAATGATTTTATTGCGGAAGCTTTGTATGGATTGAATTGCATATTTAAACAATTTTCTTCTGAAATTGTTCGACAAACAATATCAATATTAATTTAGTAAATAATTGAAGATCTTGAGCATTCAAACTTAATTAATATTTTTACGATTAAAACAACAAGAAAAGTATCATTTGAAATATTTTAACTGTTATGAAAATTAAGATTCCACAACCACAAGTCTTCTCAAACACAATCAAGAATCTTGGTTACAAGAGTTTCAGAGATTCGCAACCAAGTATATATCAATTGATATAGATAAAAAAACACAAGGATTTATAGTGGTTCAACTTTAATGCCTACATCCACTTCGAACTCGGAGCAAAGTTTTTATTGAAGAACAATGGGAGCAGAACAAAATTACAAAACAATGAAATAAGACGAAGAAGATGATCTTTTTTAGCTAACTGAACTCTTGGCTCCTTATGTACAAGATGACTTAATCTAATATCAAGTCCACTTATCATGTTAGCCTTGGACCATTATCTTGTATCCTAATAGGCACATCTCTTTTACTCCTTAATCCATATGCTGAGTTTATTCTTTCTTCATCACTCGGTGTTGGAATATACTGATCAAAGCTCAACAAATCTCCACCTGATCATTATTCCAATATCTCATCTGCTCCTCGAGTTCAATTAACTTCCTGCTTCAAGGAGGTTTACCAACTTTTAGTAGAGCTAGACATAGTTGAAACTTGTCTCTAGCAACTACTTTAGTTAGCATATCAGAGGGATTGTCTTCAGATGCAATCTTCTTAATATTGACTTCTCCACTTGCTATTATTTCTCGGATGAAATGAAGTCTCACATCTATATGCGTTGTCCTTTCATGGTGTATAGGATTCTTGGCTAACTGAACTGCCCCTTGGCTATCACACCATATGACAGCTTCTGCTTTCTTCCCTTTTAATTCTTCCATTATGCCTTTAATCCATTAATGCCTCCTTAAAAGCTCCAGTGGTAGCAACATATTCTGCCTCAGTAGTTGAAAGGGCTACAATGGGTTGCAGATTTGCTTTCCAGCTGATAGTATTACCATAGAGAGTAAAGACATAGCCTGTTGTGGGACTTTGCATACCCGATAGCTTTATGTGAGCACCTATCGGGGTTATAACTTGTTCGGCTCGTGCCATGTTAAGCTGATTCAGGACTTTCTTGATGTAGTTACTCTGTGTGATGTGTAAAGTCCCCTTTGATTTGTTTCTCTGAATTTCCATTCTCAGTATTTTTTATGCTTGACCCATGTCTTTCATTTTAAACTCAGTGGCTAGAAGTGCTTTTAGATTGCTTATGGTACTCTGTTTGTTGCTTTCTATGAGCATATCATCAACATATAAGATCAGGTAGATTACTCCATCACCTTGAGCATGTTTATAATAGAAACATGCATCATAGCAGCTTCTTTTAAACCCGTTCTCTTTCATGAATTTATCAAACCTCAAGTACCATTATCTAGGTGCTTGTTTGAGTCCATATAATGATTTTTTCAGTAGACAAACTTTATCTTTGTCCTTATCCAGTGCATACCCTTCTGAGTCATGAAGATTGTCTCCTCCAAGTTACCATGCAAGAAAGATTTCTTGACATCCATTTGCTCTAAGTTCATATCATAATGGACCACAATTGACATCATGATTCTTATTGATATGTGTTTAAACTCAAGAGAGAATATTTCTCTAAAGTTTATGCCTTCTTGTTGTGCATACCTTTTAGCAATTAATCTGGATTTGTGTTTGGAATCCATAACCCCTGGGATTCCTTCTTTCAGTTTGTATATCCATTTGCTCCCAATGATCCTTTGATTCTTTGGTTTTTGGACAAGAACCCAGGTGTTATTCTTCTGCAGAGATCTCATCTCATCATCCATAGCAAGTTTCCAAAGTTGGCTTGTGTCATTGCTCATGGCTTCATTGTAGGTTCTTGGTTCATTTCTTATGAAGTCTGTTGCCGTCATAAGAGCCTTTGTGGCAAAGAAAACACTTCAGTCTTGTTCGAGATTTTGATCTGGTTCTACTCCTTTTCTTGTAAGTATTGTATCTTTTTTCTGGCCCTCCTCTCATTATCAACCTTTCACCATCTTCATCATTTTTTTCCCTTCCTTTTTTGACTTTCTTTGGCTTTAACGATAGTCACCACTTCATCAAGAGATATATTGTCTCTTGAGAACTTCATTGTGTCAACAAGGATCTCATAAGATTTAAGTAATGAATTCATGATCAATACCGCTTTGTCCTCATCTTCGATGTTGATTGCAAGATTTTCCAGGGCGATAATGATCTTATTGAATTCATCAAGATTGTCTTCAATGGATTTTTCTTCCATGATCTTGAATCCGAATAATTGCCCTTTGAGATGGATTCGGTTGTAGGGAGTATTAGTCATGTATAGCTATTCTAATTTTAGACATACACCTGCTGCACTGGTTTCTTTGTCAACTTCACGTAGAACACGATCACTTAGATGCAAAATCAGAGTGTTGTATGCATGCTCCAGGATCTCTGCTTTTTGATCGGGTATGAGAGTTGTTGACAGCTGTTTTCCCCTTCAAGAGCTTTGGCAACCTTCATTTGTACCATAATTGCCTTCATCCTCTTCCACCATATCGAGAAATTTGTCTTGCCATCAAATCTCTCAATCTCTACATGAGTGATTCCCATTCTTGATAATATTGCCGCCGAGAAGCACCTAGAACCTGAAATCTGATACCAGATTGTTATGAAAATTAAGCTTCCACATGTCTTCTAAACACAATCAAGAATCGTGGTTATAAGAATTACAACGATTCGCATCCAAGTATATATCAATTGATACAGATAAAGAACACAAGGATTTAAAGTGGTTCAGCTTTAATGCCTACATCCACTTCGAACTCGGAGCAAAGTTTTTATTGAAGAACAATTGGAGCAGAACAAAATTACAGAACAATGAAATAAGACGAAAAAGATGATCTTCTCCTTATATACAAGATGACTTAATCTAATACCCAGCAAACTTATCATGTTAGCCCAGTCCATTAGCTTGTATCCTAATAAGCCCATCTCTTCTACTTCTTAATCCATATGCTGGGTTTATTCTTTCTTCATCACTCGGTGCTGGAATATACTGATCAAAGCTCAACATTAACCATAATATTTATGTTTATTTTTTACTTGTTTATTAATACAAAAAATTATTAATAACAAAATTTGGACTTATTATTTGAAGGGTCCATATTTTAAAACTCGATTTATGCCCATAAAATGTCACATTGACCAACACACCAAAAACATTTAATATATGCTGTTTAATTTTTGTATAATATATGTGAGAACCTGAAATTTCAGCAGTAGTTAGCATTTTGTAGTAGCTAACAATGTTCCAACAGCTTCTAATATTTCAGAAGCTGGTATTTTCCAGCAGACATGTATTTTTCCAGCAGACAAAATCCAGCAGATAGAATCTAGCAGACAGAATCCAGCAGCAGAAGAAGTTCAGTAGCGAGATTCTAGCACATAAGGTACTAATTCAGATTAGAACTTGTAAGTGAAGCATTTAACATGGAATAAAGACTGTTAATGGCACATCATGGCAGATTATGGCCATTAATATGGAGTCCAACAGTCATATTTCTGCCTATAAATAACACCCTCAATCTCTGAAACTGTTGTTACACAAGTCTTGAGTTATCACTTGAAATTAGAGCTAAGAGCGTGCATTTTTCAGAGCAGTATAAACCAGTAGCGAGAACAGCAGATTCCAGACTTCAACCGAAATTTCTAGCAAATTACGGTAAGCGGGCTTATGTATAAATATCTTGAAAGCAGTTTGATAATTTCTGTGTTAAAGCAAAGTTTCTGTATGTTTGATTTCTGATATCTGATTTTTGAAGTACTGAAACCTAGTGAACTAATGGTAGGAATATATATTCTGAACATTACTGAATTCTGATTTCTGGCCTCACCCCTTAGAGGAGAGAACATATAGGAGACTGATATCAGTTTAGCCATGAAATTCACTATCGTGCTCAATGTTTACTAATTCTGATTTCTGTTCTGAATCCTGTTAATTCTGAATTCTGATTCCTGTTCTGAAAGTAAGAGTTTTCTGTATATTATTTGTATTACTGTTTCTGTTAAAAATGATTTTTAATAACTGAGAGATTATTCCTGCCCCCGCTTACTGAGTGACGACCATATCACTCACCCACCAAACCCATCTCAGATAAGAACCCGGAAGAAATGCTAGAAGAAGAAGAAGAGCAGATTCAGTTCTGGGGCTGGTGAAGAAGACTGTTGTTTTTCTCAGTTTTAGTTATGTATATTCCGTTGCATCTGTTAAGATATTGTCATATCTGGTTTTACATTTCCGCTGTAAAACATTATTATTTGAGTTTGTATCAGACAATGTAATATTCAGTATTATGAATAAATAGACTGGTTCTTGAATTCTGTACTTCAGAGGCTTGTTGTTTTCGAATGTAAATTTGAGAGCAACGCCGATGTCGACCAACCCCGTCTGTGGGGCGTGACTATATATGTATTTAAAATTTGTAACCGATTTCATAAATTCCTTTCAATTGTTAAACTAATTCCTCCTATTTAATTAAATACCTTTTATCCTATTCTTGTGTATATAAATTCTTGGAAAAAAAATGTATTACCTCGTGGAAAAATATAATAAAAATTTGTCACTGATTTCTTAAATTCCTTTCCAGAGAATTAAGAGCGAGAATGAAGTGGAAGACATGGAATAAAGACTGTTTTGGAATTGCTAGAAGTCTTCCAAGATGACTCCATAGCATGTTATGGATGCTTGGAGATTTTTGTTACTGTTTACAGAGACTGGCAACACCTCCCTCAATTTTGGAAAAAAATATATTATATAACTAAATATAATAAAAGTGTAATAATAAACAGGGAAATGAGATAATAGGGAGTCAATTGCGTTCTAAATCGAAAAAAGAGAGTCACCTAGATTTGACTATTTTGCCCATAAAAATAAAAACTTAAATTAATCAAAATAAAAACTCCACCCCAAATTCAACCCATAATAAAGATTTACTCCAAACTCCACCCCAAATGCGTAAAAATCGACCCAAATATGAAAATATCGACCCAGATGTGAAAACTAAACCCAAATGTGAAAAACTCGATTCAAATGTGAAAATTTGACTCAAATATGAAAAACTCGACACAAAATATAACCAAATATGAAAAGTTCGACCCAAATTTGAAAAACTCGACTCAAGCGACCTAAAATCGACCCAGATGTGAACAAATCCGACTCAGATATAATATTTATATAATTATATCAATAACGATCGAATCTGGATTGTGTTAAAATGTGATATTATTTTTTATTTTATTTTGACAAAAATGTGTAAAGATCATTTTGTCCTTTAAGCACTTCTTTTGACCAAATTAAAAAGTTAGGCTCTCTCAATTAAAATAAATTGGTGATGAGTTATACATATTTTAATGACCCCGATTTCATCCCCTCTGATACTCACGGAAAATTTTAGGGTCCACTTCCAGTGAACGTCACTAGTTCAGACGTGGGCTTTAAGATTATCCTGAGCCTGAAATCAAGAATAAGACCGTTAGAAGGGGGCCAGGAGGGTGTCCTGGCGTAGCCCCTCCGACGCTCAAGTCAGAGACTGATGATATATGGGGGAGCAGCTAAGGGTGCTGCTTAAAACAATATAGTGAATGAATCAACTGAACGCTCATACCTGGTATTTATAGGAGAATACCTGGGCCTTTGGTGGGCCTGTCTTCCATTTGGACTGGGTATGGGCCAGGGGTAGTGGGATCATCCATGGATATCACCCTCAAATTTAATTTATAAATTCCGTCAGTTTTATTTAAAAACATGAGCCTATAAATTCGTGAGATTCGATGCATTCTTCTTATTATTAATAACAGAAATACCAACTTTATACATAAAATCAAATAATATTAATTAATTTGCAAACATTTAAAAAAAAATTATTTCGACGATTTCATATATAGAAACAGTTTCCTATAAACTATCATTTAGAGTTTTTGAATTTGATATTTGACACAATCACCAAATTTCAAATGGCAAAAATTTGTGTGAGACGGTCTCACAGGTCATATTTTGTGATACGTATCTCTTATTTGGGTCATCCATTAAAAAATATTACTTTTTATGTTAAGAGTGTTACTTTTTATTGTGAATATCGGTATGGTTGATCTGTCTCACAGATAAAGATTCGTGAGATCGTCTCACAAGAGACCTACTCACTCCAAATATATTGAACTACAAGAATTGTAACAACTATTCTAAAAATCTGAAAATATAATAAATTAGTATGTCATAGATATATTAATTAGATTTATTTAACTATTTCGGTGCTCAATATAATAACAATAGAGCGTGAATTTTAATATAAAATAACTCAAAATAATGAACATATAAATAGAAAATATTTTTTATATATCATTTTTAATTTTAAATATTAATATTGCTTTGAAATTTTTATAGTTTTAATTTTATTTGTCTAAATATTGATAAACATTGATATAGTTACTTCTACTAAAAATCCTACGTCCGTCTCTCACTCTTTAATTACCTTATTTCTATAATGTAGATTTTATTGTACAATATTATTTCAAGTTCTAAGTTGTAAAAAATTTCTTTGGATTTCGTGATGAAATAGACTGGTTTTTAATGAAATTTTTGTACTTCATAGGTTTGAACATTTTCGAAAATTTTATCATAGCTTTAGAAAATATCTCCAATGCTGCGTTTCGATCTCAAAGCGTGACACTACACCACTAAAGGTGATGTTGCAACAAACTGAATTTTGGTGCTGGATAGTATTCGGCTCGACCAATGATAAAAATTATTGAAGAATTCATGCAAATGTCTCGCTTAGCCTGATGTTATATTTTTGTTTCCGCCATTGTAGTTAGATTGTTAGGAAATGAATTTTATGTAATTGATTTTATTATTATATGAAGGAAAAAAGTAATAGTTCGTGTATTTTTGTAATTCTAAAATTAAATAAATTTTAGTCATTATTTTATAAAATTTTTAATAAGTTAATAAATCATCACAGTTATTTTCTAACTTGATATTAATAATATTTATGAACAAAAATATTATCACAAGTTAAAATCTATTAGTTAATACTCAACTCATAATAAAAGAAAATATAATTATATATTTTCATATTAAAATATCATTATAAAATAAAATTATTTCAATTGTAAATAATTATGAAATAAGATAAAGAAATAATGTTTACATTATTCAATATAATAAAAACTATAAATAGATTCTTAGTAATATACCTACATTTATATGTATATTTAGACACACGCATGCGCATAAATAGTGGCAGAGCGAGTATACTTAGAGGTGGTATATCGTACCGTACCGTACCGAATATCCTATACCGTATATTGTATCGAAAATTACGGTATAAGAAAATTGATATCGATACCGTACCTAAAATTTCGATACATATAATTAGCATACCGATTATACCGAAATTATACAGTATACCGATATTTCGGTACGGTATCGGTATATATCGTTTTTATACCGAAAAAAACCTTACATTTTAAAATTTTTATAAATTTATTGTTTTAAAATATTATATATTTTAAAATTTTTGTATATTTTTTCGGTATTTCGATATTCCGGTATATACCGAAATTTTCAAATTGCATACCGTTATCGTAACGAAAAATTCGATATTATTACCATACCGTACCAAAAAATTCAGTTTACCGAAAATTCGATAAATTTGGAATTTTTTCGATACGGTAATCTCTATATACTGTATGATTCGACATTTTTTCGATACGATAATCTCAATATACCGTACAGTACGGTAATCTCGATATACCGTCAAAATGTTAAAATCTAAAACCATACATACATTAAATGAAGGCAAAAACTTGTGTGAGACGATCTCACGGGTCGTATTTTCTGAGACATATCTCTTATTTGGGTCATTAATGAAAAAGTATTATTTTTTATGCTAAGAGTATTACTTTTTATTGAGAATATCAGTAGGATTAACATGTCTCATAAATAAAGATTCATAATAGCGTCTCATAAAAGACATACTCATACATGAATTAGTTGAGAGCTTATTTAAGTTGATAAACACACATCATATTAAAGAGAAATTGGCCTTCAGTCCCCATCCGTCGATTTTTTTTTGTGTTCATTCTCTGGGTACTTTTTTAATACCACATTTCCACATGAAGTGTACCATATTTTGTATGACATAGTACCACAATTTTGTGGGTAGAGAGTGAACCCAAAAAAATATTTTGATTGGGGATTTTTCTCCAACTTGCCCTTGTATCAACTCACCAAATAAAATAAAATATATAATAACATAGAAAAATAGATAAACCGTTGAGCTCTTCTTTAAGTTGACCCGATTTTTTCCCGTCTTTCTTTCGTCTTCAAAGTAAATACTTGAATTAGTTTTTATGTTCTGTATGATTGCATATTCATATTTGAAACAGGGAGTTATGAATTTCGTTGCTTGTAAGTCTTCTTCACGATTGAAATATTTGTCGGAAGAATCATTACTGAGGTGCTTGTCGTTTGGAATCTCAAACCGTAATTTGAGTTCCATGGAGAGTTTTGTTGGACGTACTGAATTCTAGTTCTGTTTTTACGTATTTGAGAGAACAGAAGCTTCGTTGATGATCGATTGCTGTTCTTACTTCATTTGATTGGATTCTCTTTCTGGATTTTAGTATTTCGTTGACTTCATGTTGTTTACAAAATATTTCTTGATAAATTAATGTGATGTTACTGTGTTTGAGTTTTTGGTAGATATAATGAAGCTTGTGAGGATGCTGCAGAATCAAATTTGTCCCAAGAACTTTCACTGTTTCATTGTTTTGAAAATGTTTTCTGCTGTTGATTCATACATGCTGGAGAAATAGAGCATAATTTGTATTGATATAATTGTGACATTTGAATTTTTTATGCTGCAGGCTGTTAACTAGTTTGTAGTTGAGTGGCTTAATTTGTGCTACTTGGAAGTCGGAAGCTTTTAGGAAACATGAGTGTAGTGGGTTTCGACTTGGGGAATGAGAACTGTGTGGTTGCCTTTGCAAGGCAGAGTGATATAGAAGTCGTTCTTAATGATGAGTCCACATGTGAAACTCCGTCTATTGTATCCTTTGGTGATAAGCAGCGGTTCATTGGGACAGCAGGGGCTGCAGCAAGTTTGTCAAATCCCAAAAACACAATATCTCAAATAAAAAGATTAGTGGGTCGCCGATTTTCAGATCCCGAGTTGCAGCGCGATCTGAAATCATTACCCTTTTTAGTCATCGACGGGCCTGATGGCTACCCTTTAATTCAAGCGCGGTATTTGGGAGGAACAAGAACCTTTACTCCTACTCAGGTTTTGGGAATGCTGCTTTCCCATTTGAAGAGCATTGCTAAAAAAAATTTGAATGCAGAAATTGTAGATTGTTGCATTGGAATACCTGTTTATTTTACTGACCTTCAAAGAAGAGCTGTTATGGATGCAGCAACCATTGCAGGTTTACATCCTCTTCGTCTGTTTCATGAGACCACCGCCGCTGCTTTACTTTATGGGATTTATAAGACTGATTTAACGGAACTGGAACGATTGAACATTGTTTTTGTTGATGTTGGGCATGCAAGTATGCAAGTATGCGTTGCTGCCTTCAAGAAAGATCAGCTTAAGATACTGGCGCATTCTTTTGATAGATCTCTTGGTGGACGGGATTTTGACGAGGTTCTGTTCCAGCATTTTGCTGCTAAATTTGAGGATAAGTATAAAATCAATGTCTTCGAGAGTGAAAAGGCTTGCTTAAGGCTTCGTGCTGCATGTGAAGAGTTAAAGAAGGTCCTGAGTGCTAATCCTGTGGTATCTCTTAACATTGAGGGCTTGATGGATGGGAAGGATGTCAAATGTTTCATTAAGAGAGAGGAGTTTGAGCAAATTAGCATTCCGATTTTGGAGCGTGTGAAATTGCCCTTGAAGAAGGCTCTTGCAGAAGCTGAATTAGCTATTGAGGACATTCATTCCATTGAAGTTTTTGGATCATGCGCTCGAGTTCCCGCTATTATTAAGATCTTAACCGAATTTTTCGGGAAGGAGCCCCAGTGTACAATGAATGCTAGCGAATGTGTTGCAAAAGGATGTGCCCTACAGGGTGCTATGCTTAGTCCCAGATTCAATGTTAAGGAGTTTCAGGTATTGTTTCCTGTCATGGAGCCATATGTGTATATGTTTTCTAATGATATACATGCACTCTGTAATTTGTATTGTCATCCTCGGATGTATCTGCATACCTTCATAAGGCATACAAGTTGTTTTTACTTGGTCCTTCAAAAGTGCACGAGTCTTATTTTTTTAGTCACAAAACAAGATAAACCTGAGGTTGCGCAATAATCCAAGATTTTAAATTCGTTGACTTGTTTCGATGGATTAGACCGACTCTATATCAAGTCGAGTATTTTCAATGGTAGGATCACTTTAAAGTACAATTCTTTTGTTCCCTGTAAGTGATTCTTGGGCATTTCAGGATGTTTACTTCGTTTCTTGCAGTTTTTCACATGCTTTTGGAGTTTTTTGAACTTTATATTCGGGACAACCACTGATTTACTTGTATCAATACTACTAGAATTATATCAACTATTATAGAAAACAAATTGGAAAAATTAATAAATTACTGTATCAATGATAGATTAATTAGACTTATTTCGACTATTTCAGTTTCTATTATAACAACAAAGCATGCATTTTAGCTCTAAAGATTCAAATTACTAGATTAAATAATAGAATAAAAGATGAATGTGTAGATAGTTTTCCATTAATGCAATCAATGATATGCGCGGAATTTACACGGCATGACTTGACATTGTTGATTTCTTTCTTGCAGGTTAATGAGAGTTTTCCTTTCGGCATTGCCTTGGCATGGGAGAGTTATGCTTCAGATACTGAAAATGGAGTAGTGGATAATCGGCAGAGCACAATTATTTACCCAAGGGGTAATCCTATACCGAGTGTGAAGGCTTTGACCTTTTACAGATCTGGCACGTTCACCTTGAATGTGCAGTACGCTGATGTTAGTGAATTGCCGGGTCCAGCGAAGATCAGCACCTACACGGTAATATTTTTTTGTACATTTACATTTGATTCATATTCTTTGCCATAACTTGACATTACCTTGTGTTTGTGTGCAGATTGGACCCTTTCAGTCGACTACGGCTGAAAGGGAAAAAGTGAAGGTCAAAGTGCGTCTAAATATTCATGGTATCATATCTGTTGAATCAGCAAGGGTAAGCTCTAAGGATAAAGCTTTTCCATTTTATTATAAAGCATGTGATTTGTTTATTACTAGAGCTCTTATTGACATCCTAAAATGTTGGGCTATTCGTGTCGACTTTAAAATTAAATATTTTGTTTCAATACAATGGTTCTGTTGTTGATTGTTATCATGTGAGAATGCCTGAGCATGGAAGAGGTATGGTGTTTTGGGAATGGTTAGAAAGGCCGAATCTACCAACTTGTGTATGATAGAAGTAGCTGACTTATTATTTTTGCATTAGGTAGTGGCTCCAGAGGAAACAGGCCAAACGGCGAGGATAACGAGTGTGCATATGGCTGAAGTTGTACATGGAGGACTGGCGGCTATTGATTTGCAGAAGGCTGTGGAGAAGGAATTTGAGATGGCTATACAGGATCGTGTAATGGAAGAAACTAAAGATAGAACTAACGTGGTCGAGTCTGATGTTCATAAGGTACATATGATTGCATTCGTCTTGCCAATTGACGTTGGATGATGATGAACTTAGATCCACTCATTTTTATTCTTGTTAAAGCACAGCCTGCTATGACTCCCTTGGACAAGACTTTGGATCATGTTGACATTATCCCATCACCACTAGATTCGGACCCTCAGGCATCTCCTCCGACGATCCAGGTAAATCCTATACCTTCTAAGATCTGTTACAGCCTTACAGGCAACCCCTTCATGATATTCTGCTCTAAATTTTCACATTATTGCTTGTAGGGCCTATCGCCTCGAGCCACATTCTCCATTATTGAGGACTCGGATACAGCAGAACCGGATTTAAGCTTTATGGATATTCCGATTTCCCACAAGACTCCCTTGGAGATAACTTTTCCTTCAAAGGCTGATGTCGCTTCTGCCAAATCCATACTACGGCTCTTCCTTGATTTGCGTCTCCTCAACCTCGGGGAATCACAAAGAGCAGCAATGTTATCCGCTTTATCCGTGCTTCAGGCATCCCCTGGGTTTTCCCAATCTCCAGCAGGTCTTGTTTTGGAAACTCTCCCAGCTGTCCTATCCGATTCTCAAGCTGCTACAGCCTCTTGCCTTGAGCTTTCTGCTAAACTGAACAAGTTTAGATCCGAAAGAGGTAGAAGAGACGACCTTCTCACCAACAAAACTGCCCTCTCAGCTGAACTATCACAATTAAGCACAGACTATCATGCAGAGGAGGAGCAAGTTAAAAAATTAAAGGCTGAAATCATCCAGCGTGAGGAAACAATGGTAAATATGCTCAAGAAAGGAGAAAGCTTGCAAGCTACTATTGCTCAAGTTGGCCGTGAAGCACGTCATCTTGGGGAACAACTGGCCAGCCAGAAGGACAGTTACCAAACATGGATGGACACACTGCAGGTTGTGGAACATGCTCAATTGGATTGCCATACTCGTTGGGAAGAACTACGCCAAGTAACTCTTGAGTAGTTATGAACGAAACTACGGATCTCCTTTTGTTTCTTTTTCAGAACTCTTGGATGGAGAGTTGTCATATTTATGTTGTATCTTGCATGTGGGAAACAACTAGCAATTTTTGGTGTTCGGATTGATCTCCTTCCAACAAATGGCCATAGTCATCAATTATGCAACCATTTATTTTTACTTACAATGCAACCATTAATCTACAAATATTACCACATTATTTTCATACAGGTATCGTCACATCGAGGTTAATAAGACACCATGAACTACAACTTCTGTCTTCTTCAAATACTAAACCTTCAACATTATCGGCCAAGCAACAATTGCGAAGTGGCTTACCAGCCTACTTTGCGCAAAAATTCGATTTCTACTTTCGAATTTTGAATTCCCCCTGTAAAAAAACTCTTAACACGTTTCATGAGCCAACCTCCGTCTACAACCATTTTCTCATGAAACAAGGACGTTCAACACATCTATAACACATAAATACGATATCAAATTGAAGATATGAAAACATCATGTGCTATCTGACACGATCCTCACGCGACATCGTTTGGAAAAACGTAATTCGGAGTAAATGATGATCTGTCTTGGTTTTAAAAACCATAAATATACAGCTACTATACTTAAATTGTAGTTTATATCTCCTGGGAAAAAAAAAATTTGTGGTTTATATAAATAAAAAATGAGATTAAAAATGTGTTCCTTGTTTCTAGCTACTACTGCTTACAAATAATGTTTATGTTTGTTCCATGTAATTTAGGACATGACGATACCTCGTCCTACATTTCGATCTGGTTTTTACACAAGAAATGTTGTTTTCAAAAATGTATCAATATCTAATAATGAGCTATAAAAATATTATAAATTGATCGACTTTACTTCTTTAAGAAAATCTATAAATTTAGTTGTAAAATGCATTTCATTTTGCTATGCAGTTATGCAATTAACCTTTTTCATCTGGCGTGTTAGGAGAACATTTCAAGATGTTTCTACCTAGAAAAATGAAAATTTCTCCAAAGACTTTTTTTCTATCCGATAATTGACGACAAAGAATTGTGAGATAACCAACCTTTTCTTATTATGAATTTAAATACAAATATTATGATACCATTTCATTTTATCTTACTATGCAGGTTTGCAATTCCATTTGGTGTAGGCTCAACAAATGCTTCATCTAAAGATGGATAGCTAACTAGTAATGGATGATCAAATTAAAGATTGTGAGGTAGCCATATTTTCTATGAAGACCCAAAATTTGGATTACAAAGAGACAAAGTACCAAGTTGATTTTACTTTTGCATTGAAGATGATGATAAATATAAAAATTATACATTAATTAAATGTTTTATAATATAAATTTATAGTTNCCCATAAACCATGCAACATTTGGCATGGAGGGGGAAGACCTAAAGACGCATTGATGATTACATGCCATAAATCATGCAACCTCTGGCATGGCGGGATAATACCTAAAGTCATATTGGTGTTTATAAATAGTGGCAAATGAATGAGTGAAATCACACCAAAACAACATCAAAAGTTTTCTCCAAAAGTTGTAATTTTCGAGTACCAAAAATTCTGCCCAATTTCAGAAAGTTTTGCTCATTGTTTTACTGCCAAAATATAATCTTCACCGTTCAGAATACACCTACACTTGTTTTGAGCAACATATCCAAAATTCATATCGATCCGACGGTTCAATTAGGCGCAAAAGTTTTTGCAAAGTGACTGGTTTTTCAGTGTCAATCTCCAACTTTTTCATTCTAAGATTTTTGGAACAATCTTTCAGGTAAGTGGGCTTATGTGTTTTAAAGATTACGTATGTTTTAAAAATACGATCGTCTACTGCATGTATTGTATAAGTATGATGTTCGAAATCACTAAGTTGCTTCAAGTGTTTCATTCCGTTTTTTCGTTCGTTTGTGCTCTTCCGTTTCGTCTACATTCGTGTCCTTCTGTCCGAATTGATCCGTCTCCGAATGATAAGTTATAAGTATGAATCTGATAATAATGTATCGAAAAAGTCTGTGAGGGAAAGACCCAGAGGGAGCCTGTCTATGGGAAAAGGCCCCAGATGGAGCCCATTTACAGGAGAAGGCTCTAGAGGGAGCCCAAGATCAAGGATAGTCCATGATCATTATAATCTGTTTATCTAATAAGTTCTGATAAGTTTTGTTCTGAAAGTTCTGATTCGAAGTTCTGATTTGTTCTTAGTTTGATTTCTGTTCATCCAACTCTGAAGCTCTGATTTGTTCAATATTTGACTTATGTTCATTCAACTCTAATATACTATGATATGTAAAAAGAAGAAGGTTATAAAAGTATTATATATCAAATATTTTTTGGTATTCGATCGGCCTCACTTGCTGAGTGTTTCCCAAAACGCTCACCCTCCTTACGTCCCTCTCCAGATGAGAATGAAGAACATGTAGAAGAAAATGAGCAGGAACAGTTCTGGGGCTGGTAAAGAATTAGAAGGAAGGAATTCAAGTTTTGGATATTCAAGTCCATTAGTGTTCCTTTGTCTTTCTTAGTAATGTTTGTACTTTTCGCTTCCGCAACCTCTGTATTTTTCTTCATTTGTAAAGACAATGGAAAATTTATGAAATAGACTGGTATTTGGCTATTTACTACGAGGCTTATTTTTATTTGATTAACAATGCCGGATGTCACCGATGCCTCGGTCTCGGGGCGTGACATTTTCTCCTTACCATATGAAAGAGAATTTATATACAAATCATTACATGGAGAAGATCATTGGTTAATAAGATGAAAATATATCTTCATTGGTACAAGGTATGTTGGGTAAAATACAATTAAATTTATTAGGGTTTATGTCCAAAGTTAACAATATCATATCATTGTGGAAATTTGTGCTTTCCATTACAAAACATGTGATAACAGAGTCATGGTCTAGATCGAGCCATGTGTGAGAAATCCTCGAATATTTAAACAAACGAGGTGAAGGCTCTCAGTAAATCCGTGATAAGCTCTAGAGGAAGCTACGACTCCAAGTATTTCATGTAAGACATGCACTGTCAATACAGAGGAGATCAGTGACCTCGTTTGGAGTGTATGATCTCCAAGTAGAGAGGATAGACGGATGGGCTTGAGTGGAGGCCTGAACCATGAGAATAATGTTCGTCTCTTGTTTGAAAGGAGGATTGTTTGGAATACAATCAAAGACCCACATTAAAAATACACGAGAAAGATCATGGATTAATAAGACGAAAATATATTTTCATTAGTATGAGGTCATTTGGGTAAAATTCAAAAAAAAAAATTCATGATGGTTTATGTCAAAAGTGGACAATATACACTATACACACACACACACATATATATATGAGTAAAATTTTAACAATAAAAACTTTTTGAGTAATTAACTCCCGACATTTCAAATCTTGAGCACACACAACTTAACCCCTCATTTAGTCAAATAAAATTACTTAGAGTCAAAATTTCCCCAACTTCCGACCTGTATCTGGTAGATATTGCTTTGTTTTTTGTAAGTCATTTTGTTTCGATCGAGGGTTCAAGTCAAGAAAGAAAATCTGCTGAGTGAAGAAGATGATGACTTCTCTATAAGTTATGTCAGGACATTTTAGACATGTACTCTATTTAAAAACATGACCATTTGCAATAGTAATCTCGTGGGGTACAAAACTTACGGACAATGATGTGTTTGGTCAAAATTTAAAATCATTGGGTGTTAATAGCTCAACATTCGTAGGGGTTTTCAGTTATCTCATTATTTCATAGGGGTAGTGTGTATAACTATCTCTTGTTTATTTCTAACCATTTTTATTTTGCAAAACAAATGAAAATGACGGAGTATTAAAAGCACATGTTACTACAAATCACGAACAAATGAGGTTGGAACAAGAAACTTATCGATNTTTGGTTTTCTTCGAAAGTTCAGTTCAGCTGGGTTCGGTTGCCTTAGNACTACGAGGCTTATTTTTATTTGATTAACAATGCCGGATGTCACCGATGCCTCGGTCTCGGGGCGTGACATTTTCTCCTTACCATATGAAAGAGAATTTATATACAAATCATTACATGGAGAAGATCATTGGTTAATAAGATGAAAATATATCTTCATTGGTACAAGGTATGTTGGGTAAAATACAATTAAATTTATTAGGGTTTATGTCCAAAGTTAACAATATCATATCATTGTGGAAATTTGTGCTTTCCATTACAAAACATGTGATAACAGAGTCATGGTCTAGATCGAGCCATGTGTGAGAAATCCTCGAATATTTAAACAAACGAGGTGAAGGCTCTCAGTAAATCCGTGATAAGCTCTAGAGGAAGCTACGACTCCAAGTATTTCATGTAAGACAT
This sequence comes from Primulina huaijiensis, assembly GCF_012295235.1. NCBI lineage: Eukaryota > Viridiplantae > Streptophyta > Magnoliopsida > Lamiales > Gesneriaceae > Primulina > Primulina huaijiensis. Next base: position 12,374,641 of record NC_133321.1, read on the forward strand.
GCACTGTCAATACAGAGGAGATCAGTGACCTCGTTTGGAGTGTATGATCTCCAAGTAGAGAGGATAGACGGATGGGCTTGAGTGGAGGCCTGAACCATGAGAATAATGTTCGTCTCTTGTTTGAAAGGAGGATTGTTTGGAATACAATCAAAGACCCACATTAAAAATACACGAGAAAGATCATGGATTAATAAGACGAAAATATATTTTCATTAGTATGAGGTCATTTGGGTAAAATTCAAAAAAAAAAATTCATGATGGTTTATGTCAAAAGTGGACAATATACACTATACACACACACACACATATATATATGAGTAAAATTTTAACAATAAAAACTTTTTGAGTAATTAACTCCCGACATTTCAAATCTTGAGCACACACAACTTAACCCCTCATTTAGTCAAATAAAATTACTTAGAGTCAAAATTTCCCCAACTTCCGACCTGTATCTGGTAGATATTGCTTTGTTTTTTGTAAGTCATTTTGTTTCGATCGAGGGTTCAAGTCAAGAAAGAAAATCTGCTGAGTGAAGAAGATGATGACTTCTCTATAAGTTATGTCAGGACATTTTAGACATGTACTCTATTTAAAAACATGACCATTTGCAATAGTAATCTCGTGGGGTACAAAACTTACGGACAATGATGTGTTTGGTCAAAATTTAAAATCATTGGGTGTTAATAGCTCAACATTCGTAGGGGTTTTCAGTTATCTCATTATTTCATAGGGGTAGTGTGTATAACTATCTCTTGTTTATTTCTAACCATTTTTATTTTGCAAAACAAATGAAAATGACGGAGTATTAAAAGCACATGTTACTACAAATCACGAACAAATGAGGTTGGAACAAGAAACTTATCGATGGACAAGCAGCATCAGGATTTCTGAAATAAGTTTAACTTCAAGTGTTTAATCGTAGTGATGTTGCTAGACTTCACAAGAAGTTATAACCTATTAACATAATTATTGAATATGTGTATATTTTTTACATTTGGTCTTCGCTAGGTTGTGTTCTTTTTTACATTGATTAATAGGATCGATTAACGAAACAAGAGTGTTTAGAAGGGGGGTTGAAGAAACACTCACAATTAAAATTGATCTTTTCGAGTTTTGAGTTCAGTTTGGTGAGAAACTGATTCTTGGAATCTTGTTGGTCAATGAAAATCAGTTAAACTAAAGTAGTTGCGGAAATTAACTGACTGAAAGATAGAATACAAAACTGAAATAAAAGACACAAGGATTGTTTCTGGATGTTCGGAGATTTCAATTACTCCTACGTCACCCCTTCTATCTCAAGGATAGGATTTCCACTAAAAGACTTTGATCGAATACAAGATTTGTACTGACCTACTTCAGTTTGGACTTATCACTGCCAAAAACTGAAACTCTTAGTATTACAGAATGTTCTCAGTGCGTAACTGATCTTAGCACTATCGAATTTAACGATTATTACAAAGTGCTAGTGAGCTCAAATTGTAGCCTTGACTGCTACGAATAAATCAAGTGAGTGTGAGCTGAAATTTTGACAGAGTAATAGCAAGCTTTGAATAGAGAGTTTGTGCACTCTTTTTCAGCTGATCTTCTGTCATATTTATAATCTTCTCTTCCAACGGTAACTTGAGATATATTTGAATCTTTGTATCCGTTGATTGCCACTTCATCATTCCTTGAGCATTGTTTGCTTCGTTTATTGTAATGCGGCGTTTTAATTGCTTTAGCCGAAATGCGTTGTTCTAAGCTGTATTGATTGAAGTGCGGCATTTCGTATTTAGTTCCAATCTGCTATGACTCTTTGTCGGTTGAATGTTCTTTCCCGAGACATGTTTAGTTGAAGGAAGCATACGGCTGAATATATCAACTGATCGGTTTCCAACTGATCAGTCAGCTGTCTTGGAGAATTCAATTAAGTTCAACTGATCATTTGGTTTTCTTCGAAAGTTCAGTTCAGCTGGGTTCGGTTGCCTTAGATAATATGCGCGATACTCTTCAGTTAGGCAAGCTGTATAGATCGAATATTTGATCAGTTAGTTCCAATAAATAATCGGTTTGTCAAACATCTGAAATTAAGTTTCCAACATTGATGCATGGTTTATTTTTAAATTTTTTTTGGATCAATTTTATTATATGGAGTTATATGTGAATAATTATGTGTTATAAGTTATCTATTAAGTTAAATCCAATTTAAGGTGATCGATTAAAGTTTTGGTTATTAGGCTTTAATGTATCTGATAGGTTGTGGGTCTTTAACGTGTAAAGACAACAATGTACTTATTGTTTTTATGATATGCTAAAATGAAAATATCAGAAGATAATTATCAACATTATATATAATGATCATGGTCTCCAGATCCTGTGTTTTCATGTTCCATATTCTCTAACCCGTTATAGAAAATAGATCTGAAGAGAAACTAAAGGATTCTTTCAAAGAAAGAACGCGTAGATCAAGAAGATCAACCAATCGTTTTCAAGACGTAAGGATTATGATTTTAGATACGCTTCTCCTACGGTTTATTGTTTAATTCTTTATGATTTAACGTAATGCATTCTTGATTTATATAGATTTTCCTCAACAAGTTATATCCAAGATATTCATGTTGAATCATTGTGATTTTATTCAAAGTTTATGTTTGTTGTTTGGCTTAGATATTAAAAATAAAATTTTGCTTCAAATTTTTTTTAAGGTTTCAATTCTGAAAAATAAATTTTGGTGGAAAACTATTTTCCAAGGATTCGGGTTTACAGTGTTGAATTACGGTACAGTTTTTTCAAAAAAAAATTATTTTGCAGAAATTTGAAAGTAGAGGGTCTTCGCATCACGTTCTACAACACTCTAGTGCTGAAAGAGCAGTGCACGCTGCGTTCGTCGATGCTTTGGCGCAATTGAGATAGAGGCAAGCATGTGGAGGCGCCCATTTGCGTGCACCCGCGTGCCCCAGACTGCCCAGGAAAAACCAGGCACTCTGGGACGCCATTTTTGGGTCCTTCCGTGCGCTTAGAATTGTCCGAGCAGACCAAGACACACTAGGGCGCTAGTTTAGGGCATCTCCGTGCACACCAGGCTGCTAGGGCACTGGATTTAGGTGCCCCTGCGCCTGAATTTTTGTAATAATTTTTTTCCTCGGTTCAAGTTTATTCTTATAAGTTTTAAATTTTCAATTATTCAAATAATGATAAGATCATATATATTTTAAAATATATTAATTGAAATAAAATATTGTTAAAGAAACATCTTTTGTGGATAGTAGTTTATTTTGAAATATAAAATGTTTTGGTGTATGAAATATGTATGGATATTTCCTTGCCCTAAGGAAGCTCAATATTTAATATAATTATATATACGCTTCTGGTGGTAAACATGTGATACTTATTCGATTTTACATGTAAATAATAAATCAGCCCAAAGAAATATTGTTATTTGACATGTTAATTACTATCAGAATTTGACTACTGCACCAGGATAACACTTACAAGTTAATTTTTTGTCAAAGATAGAATAATAATAGAGTGATCGGCATCTTGTTATGAGTATATATATATTTGAAATCTTTGATTATTTTATATGGATAATTGTTGCGGTTTTATGTTTTCTATTCAAATTTGACTCCTGCAAATATTTTTTCCAACATAAATTCTATTCATATGTTAAATAGCTTCAACTTCAAATCATGACCAGAGAATTTGCTCACAGTTCTCGAATTCATGGAATTTAATCTTGTGATAAGGGTTGGCTCTCATCCTGCCACAACTGACAAGAGTATCACTGATGAAAAGAGGGACTTTGAAATGTGGGGAGTTCGAATTGCTTGTGTATGATGATTATTAAGAAAGTCGTTTGGGAAACATTCACAGCAATATATAGCGACAATGCTACATCTAAGGAATTTTTTAAGGACCTCGAAAAAAGGTTTGATAAGAGTGAAAAGTCTGAAATTGATACATTGTTGGCAAGCTTCGTTTCAATAAAAGCACTGAAACTTGACTTCTCTGAGTAGTTGCTAGTTCATCTGGTTTTGTATCTCTTCCTCCAAGGTTTAATCAATTTAAGGTAAGCTATAATTGTCATAAAAAGATTTGGTCCCTAAATAAGCTCATCTCACAATGTGTTCAGGAAGAGAAAATGTTGAAGAAATATAAGACAGAAAGTGCTCACTGTGTTTTTACCTCGAAAGATAAATTAAAAAAATAACTAAGGAAGTTGCGGATACACAGCCTCCGAAGAAACATCACATGTGGTGGATAGATTTTGGTGCTATTACCCACATAAATGTGTATACGCGAGGTTGCTTGGATTATCGGAAACCAAGTGATGCTGAAAGATTCATCAACATTGGTGATGGCAACAAAATTGAAGTTGAAGCGATATGAAAATTTATATTATTGTTAAAAACTAGAATTTATTTGGATTTATTTGAAAATTTTGTTGTATAGTATTTTTTAGACAAAATTTGATTTTCATTTCTGCATTGAACAAATTTGGTTATTCTTATTCTTTTGGAAATGAAATATTCAATTTGTTTCATGATTTAAAATTGTTTGGTTGTGTCTTTATCAGAATATGATAATCTTTATTCTTTGTATATTACTGTTACATTTAATTAATCGAGTCATGTCTCTGAAACAAGAATAAAGAGAATTGTGTCAGAAAAAATTCTTGAGCATTTAGATTATACATATTTTAAGTATTGTGTTAATTGTATAAAAGTCTAACCAAACAGAGGAGATTTGAAGTCAGCAGGAGTTCATGCGTCTTAAAACTTATATATACCGATATTTGTGGACCATTCTCTTCGGATTCATGGAATGATCGACAACATTTTTAACGTGCATAGATAATTTTTCAAGATATTCCTTCATTTATTTCATTCATGAAAAAGAACAATCATTGGATGTGTTCAAAAGTTATAAAAATGAAGTTAAAAATCAACTTGGATTAAAAATTAAAAGCGTTAGATCTGACTGTGGTGGTGAATACCATGGCAGATATGACGGTTCATGTGAACAACGTCTATGAACTTTTTCTATATTCATATAAGAATTCGGTATTGTCTCACTGTACACTATGTCGGGTTCGCCCACTATGAAATGTGTTGCTGAAAGATGAAACATAACGTTTAAAGACATGGAGAGGATTATGATTGGTCATTCTGCCTTACTAGAATCGCTCTGGGGAGAAGCACTAAAGACTGAAGTATATATCCTAATAGGTTTCCAACTAGCTATCAAACCCCTTGTGAACTTTAGACAGGCAAAAGCCTAGTCTTAAGCATTTGTACGTATGGGGATGTCCAACTAAGACAAGGTCTTATAAGCCTAATGAAAAGAAAGAGGACTCAAGTACGGTTAGTTTTTATTTTATTGGATACTCTAAAATATCTTGAGGGTATAAGTTTATGATCTAACTAGTCAATTTTTGAATCAAGAAATGCCCAGGTTTTTGAGGATGTTGAGTTTGCGGATGGAGATACAATTAAGGATATTGTATTTGAAGATGAATATGTAAATATTCTCACAGGTTTCTTGAGCATTGATTGAGAACGCATTTCTTACCTTGACCAAGACACAACATACCAAGACAATATAGGAGATCTGAAGGATCGAGTGTGCTGATGCCTTCGAAGGCATTTTGAACAGTATATTCTCCAATGAGCTGCAATAGCTCGTGTTCTAAGAATATTAACACCGATGAATTAAATCGAGTTTGGTTTAAAATCAAGCGGAAGAAACTCAAAATAATCCTTCATGAAGAAGACTGTAATTAGAAAACATTTTAACTTATGTAAACTGACTAACCGAAGAAAGACATATTAGTTTTTGCATTCTTCAGTTCAGTTATGGTGACAACTGAACTAACTGATACTCCAACTGATCGAAACAGTTTGAAAGCAATAGTTAATCAGATAAATATACAAGATATGTTTATGGATATTCGGAGACTTCAACTGCTCCTACGTCACCCCTTCTACCTCAACGGGTAGGTTCTACTAGAAGACTTTGATTTATACAACTCTTTGTACAAACCCACTCAGCTAGGACTTACACTACTGCCTAAACTGAACTCCTAGCTACGACTGAAGGCAGCACCTTCCAGCCGACACTTCTTTAACGTCTATGTGTCAAAGACTACATACACAAGTTTAACGTCTTTGTGCAAGAAGATATTTGAGTGGATTTGAGAGTGAGTGTGTGTGTGAGAACTGAACAAGAATGTTCTCGCACACTGAGGGAAAATGGCTTCTAAACTAAGCTGATACAACGATGAAGATTCCATCTGGGCTTTAAGTGCTTCTGAAAGCTGATATGCAACTGAGCGTGTCCTTTTCTGTTTTTTTTCTCAACTCTTTTCACTCTCGTATATGTCTCTTGTTTGAGTCTTCACTGATCTTCTCTTTATATAGGCGGGAAAAGCTGATCGTACAGTGAGACTAAATTATTGTATCCGTTGCATTTGAATCGACTCTTTGGACTTTGTGCTTCGACTTTTCGACTGCCCTTCTGGAGCATTTTGTCTTTTAATGCTCTGATGCAACGCCTATTATTGTCCTTTGACTGGACAATGGCTTCGTACCTTCACGCCCAGCTGGAATCCATTTACTGTAAGCTTGTCTTTATCTGCAACTGAAAGATTCTGACTGATGCTTTGAACTGGTCAGCTGGACTGATCTTCAATTGGGCTAGTGAAATACGTTGACTCGTCAGTTGAACTGATTTCACTCCTTCAGTTGAACTGGTTAGCTGGGTTCTTCGTCAGTTGGACACATCATAGGCTGGCCAGGATTTTGAGATCTTCCTTTTGAATCACCTATCAGTTTGGACAATCAGTTGGCATCTCTGATGGCCTCAGTTGTGGTTTCGTAAACTGATGAATTCAGTTTTAGCTGTCTGCACACTAAGGTAGATTATTAGAAACAAAATATTGAGTTTTGTTAGCATCAAAATCAAGATTGCGAACTTTTCAAATTCCAACAATCTCCCCCTTTTTGATGATTACAAAACTTGAACAGTTAAGCGCAATATACTCAGTTTAAGGGTTAGTACATTCAAACTGTTAAAGGCTCCCCCTTAAGAACTGAATTAAAGAAATTTTGAAGACAAAATGAAAAACTCCCCTTTTTAAAACTGAATAGATAACCAAAAAAGATCTACTACAGTACTTTTCAGTTGACTGAGAAAATGACTGAATTTTTAAGATAAATTTTAGTTAAAAGAAGATCTCCCTTCAGAGACTGAATAAACGCCCGTATTTGAGAAATGTTTATATAGTCATTTAATCATTCAAGCATCGTAGACAAAAGAACTGAGAATATCTATTCAATCACAACGAAACATTATTAGTGAATAAACATGATGTTTTATTTAAATAAATTTCCATGTATTTACATATGAGTGCATACATCAGTTGAAAAAGAAAAATTGCTACAACAATAGCATATTTTAAACAACATCAGATATCAGTCAGTTTCTATGACGGAACTGGATATACCATCAGCTAGTTGTCTTGACTGCTTGAACTGCTGCATCAGTTGTGAGTTCAATTTGCTGGAGAAACGAGTTAAACTGCTTTGAGCTTGTCCTTTGTGCTCACCCAACTGGTCGAGCAGGCTCTTACTAGGCTCTCGTGGAGTTCAGCTGGTGATTAAATCGACCAACATCCCAACATGGATGAGTTTCGTCTGAAGAACAGCTGACTTGGTAGGTTTGCAACTGAGTTCTTGTTCAGTGAGCAATTTAGCTGTGCATCTTTGCAGATGTTCCTCAGTCCCCTGCAAGCTGATTAAAACCCCAAAGCTAGGAATCTAAAGAAGTGGCTGCAATGTTACTTGCAGAACCAATCCTCTCAACTCTTTGCTAAAGAGCGACATATAAATATTTTCTAATAGTTTTGAAAATTGTATAAAATACTTTTAAATAGCTTTTAACACTATTGTAAAGTAACACATTTTTAAAACACGGTTTTCTTCAAATGTTCTTCTTAGAACAACCTGCTCTGATACCAATTAAAGGATCAAGTGTGCTAGTACCTTCGAAGACATTTCGAACACTATATTCTCCAATGAGCTGCAATAGCTCGTGTTCTAAGAATATTAACACCGATGAATTAAATCGAGTTGGGTTTGAAACTAAGCGGAAGAAACTCGAAGTAATCCTTCGTGAAGAAGACTTTAATTAGAAAACATTTTAACTTATGTAAATTGACTAACCGAAGGAAGACAGATTAGTTTTTGCTTTCTTCAGTTCAGTTATGGTGACAACTGAACTGACGGATACTCCAACTGATCGAAACAGATTGAAAGCAATAGTTAATCAGATAAATACACAAGATATGTTTATAGATGTTCGGAGACTTTAACTGCTCCTACGTCACCACTTATACCCATTCTACCTCCACGGATAGGTTCCACTAGAAGACTTTGATTTATACAACTCTTTGTACAAACCCACTCAGCTAGGACTTACACTACTGTCTAAACTGAACTCCTAGCTACGACTGAAGGCAGCACCTTCCAGCCAACACTTCTTTAACGTCTATGTGTCAAAGACTACATACATAAGTTTAACATCTTTGTGCAAGACGGTATTTGAGTGGATTTGAGAGTGAGTGTGTGTGTGAGAACTGAACAAGAATGTTCTCACACACTGAGGGAAAATGGCTTCTAAACTAAGATGATACAACGATGAAGATTCTCTCTGGGCTTTAAGTGCTTCTGAAAGCTGATATGCAACTGAACGTGTCCTTCTCTGTTTTTCGTCTCAACTCTTTTCACTCTCGTATATGTCTCTTGTTTGAGTCTTCACTGATCTTTTCTTTATATAGGCGGGAAAAGCTGATCGTACAGTGAGACTCAATTATTGTATCCGTTGCATTTGAATCGGCTCTTTGTACTTTGTGCTTTGATTTTTCGACTGCCTTTCTGGAGCGTTTTGTCTTTTAATGCTCTGATGCAACGTCTATTATTTTCCTTTGACTGGACAATGGCTTTGTACCTTCATACACAGCTGAAATCCATTAACTGTAAGCTTGTCTTTATCTGCAACTGAAATATTCTAACTGATGCTTTGAACTAGTCAGCTAGACTGATCTTCAGTTGGGCTAGTGAAATCAGTTGACTCGTCATTTGAACTGATTTCACTCCTTAAGTTGAACTGGTTAGTTGGGTTCTTCATCAGTTGGACACATCATAGGCTGGCCAGGCTTTTGAGATCTTCCTGCTGAATCACCTATCAGTTTGGGCAATCAACTGAACTGCTTGTTTGAAGAACCAGTTAGACTGATTTAGTCTCGGCAATCAGTTGGCATCTCCGATGGCTTCAGTTGTGGTTTCGTAAACTGATTAATTCAGTTTTAGCTGTCTGCGTACTAAGGTAGATTATTAAAAACAAAATAATGAGTTTTGTTGGCATAAAAATCAAGATTGCGAACTTGTCAAGTTCCAACAAGATCCTTCCATTCTAGATGAACAAACCCAAGCACCGCCAGAACTTGTCAAGTTCCAACAAGATCCTTCCATTCCATAGATTTATATGGTGCATCAAAAATATTTTGTGTCCGAAAACTCAAATAATATGATTTGAAAATACAAGAAATCTATGGAATCAAGAAGACATCTCGAAAATGGTATTTAAAATTCATTAAATGATCGTCTCATTTAGTTTTGACATGAATTTGATCGATAATTGTGTATACCATAAGTTCAGTGAGAACAAACATATTTTTCTGGTTTTATATATTGATGATAATCTGCTCGCTAACAACGATATAGATATGATGCACGACACCAAGAAATTTCTAGCTAAGAATTTTGAGATGAAATATCTTGATGATGTATCTTTTGTACAGAGTATTCAATTATGTTGCGATCGCACTCGAGGTATTCTTGGATCATCACAGAAAGGCTATATCGAGAAAGTCGTCAAGCGATAGTAGATGCAGGAATATAAACCAACAGATATCTCTTGAGAATAAAGGAGACAAATTTAGTCTCAAATAGTCCCCAAAAATGATTTTGAAAACAAGAAAATGCAGAAGATTTCTTATGCATCTACAATGGAAAGTTTGATCTATGCTTCGTTTGTACACATCCAGATATTATGTATGCGACATGAATGTTGGGCAGATAGCTAAGTACTCCAAGAATAGAAAACATTGGAAAACCGTTAAAAGAGTTTTACGGTACCTACAAAGAACAAAATATTATATGCTCATATATCGGAGGTTGTATCAACTTGAGGTCATTGGGTATACTGACTCCGATTTCGCTGGACACCAAGATAGTATGAAATTTAGATCAAGCTACATTTATCTCCTCGGTAGAGGTCTCATTTCCTGGAAGACTATTAAACAGTCTCTTGTAGCCTCTTCCACAATGACAGTTGAGTTTGTAGCATGTTATGAGGCATACAATCATGTGATATGACTGCAAAATTTTGTCACATTACTATGCATTATTGATGGTATTGAAAGACCACTAAAGTTATATTGAGACAATAAATCAGAATTTTTATATTTCACTAAAAATAGGAGCCCGACAAAGTCAAAACATATTTACATCAAGTTTCTTGTTGTTAAATAAAGAATTCAGAGTGACAAGTTGTCTATTGAACATATTGGTACAAACTCTATAGTTGCATATCTGATTAGTAAGGGACTACCACCCAAAATGTTGGATGAGCACACTGCTCGTATGAGTATTATGTCAATTAAGGATATTCATTTTTAGTGGGAGTTTTTGTTTTGAATGTTTTTATGTTATAGACTTTTTTTAGTTAAACTTACTTAAAGTTATTTTGTTAGCCGAATTTTTTGTTCTATCAATATCCGCATCCCTTCATTTCTCACATAATTATCTCTCAATTCTTAATCTATAATTCTCAATTCTTTCTCAATGCTCTAAATATAAAGTGTCGATTATTGATTTATTGTCAATTGTTCATTTATTTTTCTAATTACTTCAATGGCCGGATTAAATCGTAGGGGTGGTAAAGGAAAGGGAAAGAGCATCATGCCCGAGAACTCAAATAATATGATTTGAAAATACAAGAAATCTATGGAATCAAGAAGACATCTCGAAAATGGTATTTAAAATTCATTAAATGATCGTCTCATTTAGTTTTGACATGAATTTGATCGATAATTGTGTATACCATAAGTTCAGTGAGAACAAACCTATTTTTCTGGTTTTATATATTGATGATAATCTGCTCGCTAACAACGATATAGATATGATGCACGACACCAAGAAATTTCTAGCTAAGAATTTTGAGATGAAATATCTTGATGATGTATCTTTTGTACTGAGTATTCAATTATGTNTAGTCCCCAAAAATGATTTTGAAAACAAGAAAAAGCAGAAGATTTCTTATGCATCTACAATGGAAAGTTTGATCTATGCTTCGTTTGTACACATCCAGATATTATGTATGCGACATGAATGTTGGGCATATAGCTAAGTACTCCAAGAGTAGAAAACATTGGAAAACGTTAAAAGAGTTTTACGGTACGAAATCTATGGAATCAAGAAGACATCAAGACAATGGTATTTAAAATTCATTAAATGATCGTCTCATTTAGTTTTGACATGAATTTGATCGATAATTGTGTATACCATAAGTTCAGTGAGAACAAACATATTTTTCTGGTTTTATATATTGATGATAATCTGCTCGCTAACAACGATATAGATATGATGCACGACACCAAGAAATTTCTAGCTAAGAATTTTGAGATGAAATATCTTGATGATATATCTTTTGTACTGAGTATTAATTTATGTTGCGATCGCAATCGAGGTATTCTTGGATCATCACAGAAAGGATATTTCGAGAAAGTCGTCAAGGGATATGAGATGCAGGAATATAAACCAACAGATATCTCTTGAGGCTAAAGAAGACAAATTTAGTCTCAAATAGTCCCCAAAAATGATTTTGAAAACAAGAAAATGCAGAAGATTTTCTATGCATCTACAATGGAAAGTTTGATCTATGCTTCATTTGTACACATCCAGATATTATGTATGCGACATGAATGTTGGGCAGATAGCTAAGTACTCCAGGAGTAGAAAAGATTGGAAAACCGTTAAAATAGCTTTACGATACCTACGAAGAACAAAATATTATATGCTGATATATCGGAGGTTGTATCAACTTGAGGTCATTGGGTATACTGACTTCGATTTCGCTGGACGCCAAGATAGTATGAAATTTAGATCGAGCTACATTTATCTCCTCGGTAGAGTTCTCATCTCCTGGAAGACTATTAAACAGTCTCTTGTAGCCTCTTCCACAATGACAGTTGAGTTTGTAGCATGTTATGAGGCATATAAGCATGTGATATGACTGCAAAATTTTGTCACAGGACTATGCATTATTGATGGTATTGAAAGACCACTAGAGTTATATTGTGACAATAAATTAGAATTTTTATATTTCACTAAAAATAGGAGTCCGACAAAGTCAAAACATATTGACATCTAGTTTCTGGTTGTTAAATAAAGAATTCAGAGTGACAAGTTGTCTATTGAACATATTGGTACAAACTCTATAGTTGCATATCTGATTAGTAAGCTACTACCACCCAAAATGTTGTATGAGCACACTGCTCGTATGAGTATTATGTCAATTAAGGATATTCATTTTTAGTGGGAGTTTTTGTTTTGAATGTTTTTACGTTATAGACTTTTTTTAGTTACACTTATTTAAAGTTATTTTGTTGGCCGAATTTTTATTCTATCAATACATTCATCCCTTCATTTCTCACATAATTATCTCTCAATTCTTAATCTATAATTCTCAATTATTTCTCAATGCTCTAAATATCAAGTTTCGATTATTGATTTATTGTCAATTGTTCATTTATTTTTCTAATTACTTCAATGGCCGGATTAAATCGTAGGGGTGGTAAAGGAAAGGGAAAGAGCATCATGCCCGAGAACTCAAATAATATGATTTGAAAATACAAGAAATCTATGGAATCAAGAAGACATCTCGAAAATGGTATTTAAAATTCATTAAATGATCGTCTCATTTAGTTTTGACATGAATTTGATCGATAATTGTGTATACCATAAGTTCAGTGAGAACAAACCTATTTTTCTTGTTTTATATATTGATGATAATCTGCTCGCTAACAACGATATAGATATGATGCAAGACACCAAGAAATTTCTAGCTAAGAATTTTGAGATGAAATATCTTGATGATGTATCTTTTGTACTGAGTATTCAATTATGTGGCGATCGCACTCAAGGTATTCTTGGATCATCACATAAAGGCTATATCGAGAAAGTCGTCAAGCGATATGAGATGCAAGAATATAAACCAACAGATATATCTTGAGGCTAAAGGAGACAAATTTAGTCTCAAATAGTCCCCAAAAATGATTTTGAAAACAAGAAAATGCAGAAGATTTCCTACGCATCTACAATGGAAATTTTGATCTATACTTCATTTGTACACATTCAGATATTATGTATGCGACATGAATGTTGGGAAGATAGCTAAGTACTCCAGGAGTAGAAAACATTGGAAAACCGTTAAAAGAGTTTTACGGTACCTACAAAGAACAAAATATTATATGCTCATATATCGGAGGTTGTATCAACTTGAGGTCATTGGGTATACTGACACCGATTTTGCTAGATGCCAAGATAGTATGAAATTTAGATCGAGCTACATTTATCTCCTCGGTAGAGGTCTTATTTCCCGGAAGACTATTAAACAGTCTCTTGTAGCCTCTTCCACAATGACAGTTGAGTTTGTAGCATGTTATGAGGCATACAATCATGTGATATGACTGCAAAATTTTGTCACAGGACTATGTATTATTGATGGTATTGAAGGACCACTAAAGTTAAATTGTGACAATAAATCAGAATTTTTATATTTCACTAAAAATAGGAGCCCGACAAAGTCAAAACATATTGACATCAAGTTTCTGGTTGTTAAATAAAGAATTCATAGTTGCAAGTTATCTATTGAACATATTGGTACAAACTCTATAGTTGCATATCTGATTAGTAAGGGACTACCACCCAAAATGTTGGATGAGCACACTGCTCGTATGAGTATTATGTCAATTAAGGATATTCATTTTTAGTGGGAGTTTTTGTTTTGAATATTTTTATGTTATTGACTTTTTTTAGTTACACTTATTTAAAGTTATTTTGTTGGCCGAATTTTTATTCTATCAATACCCGCATCCCTTCATTTCTCACATAATTATCTCTCAATTCTTAATCTATAATTCTCAATTCTTTCTCAATGCTCTAATATCAAGTTTCGATTATTGATTTATTGTCAATTGTTCATTTATTTTTCTAATTACTTCAATGGCCGGATTAAATCGTAGGGGTGGTAAAGGAAAGAGAAAGAGCATCATGCCCGAGTTCGAGGATTGCGGTTTTACTTCATTCAATTTCAACATCTATGATCTTGAATTTTCCGATGAGGAACAACATCAAGAACAAGGAAAAAAACGTTGAACAAACAAATCATCATCAAAGTCAAGAGAGTTTTAGCAATCCGAAGAAGCCTAAAACTCGAGCGGTGCCTCGCCACCCATCTAATATATTCACCGAACATTTTGAAAAGGTAGCGCTTACTTCCGGTTATTTACAAGTCAAAAACAAATATTGTTCGAAAATTTATTTCAATAAGGAGGCAGTTATGGAATTTAACGCGGCAAGTCGAGAAAAATCATCTAGTGGAAATTGGAATTGATTGTTCCCAAACTCAAATTCCGGCATTCTCATCTCAAATGAGGAATGATTCTCAAATTTTTAAATATTTTGAATATAAATTTAGAGAGAAAATATAAAATAAAAAAAGCAAAATATTATGCGATTGAACAACTTTCTTTTAGTTTTTGTGATAAATTATATTTTAAAATTGATTTTCAACAAGTGCAAATCCTTCTATTAGATGTATCCCACAAATTACACTCAAATGCACACTTAAAAAATTAATTGTTGAACAAAAAAATGAATTAATTAAATAGTTTATATAATAAAGTTTTTCTGTGTTCGAATATTTTGAATGATCGTTAGCAAATTCGTTCATATATAGGTATTAGATAATTAGATTTATAGTTCTTGAACAGTAAAAAAAGATTGCTTGCATATATAAATATTTTAACTAATCACACACGCCACAAATATTTTTCAACTTATATTTGTTATTTTAGAAAAATATAGTTGAACTTCTCAAGTTTTTCAATATTTCTTGATTATGCTAGTGTAAATACTTTTAGTATTAGTGAGCTTATTAAAATATGTAAATCATCACTAGGTGGTAAATTTTTTCATATTAGGTGCACATGTCATATTTTAAATTTGAAGTTATTTACACAAAACCCACCGTAAAATATAAAAAATACGCATTTCTTATCTCTAAAAATTAAATAGGCTTCCCAGACCTTAACATTTTTATAAAAGTTGCACGAACACCCTTTTGCAAAACATGAAAATCTGATGAGCTTAAGTTTTTTGATAATATCTCATAAACTAATGATAAAAATGATCAAAGGGGGAAACGGTTAGAAATAAAACTAAATTTGCTACATATCATAGTTCAGACCGGCTAGACTAGTTCGGATATTATATATGCTAACTGGACGCTTCTGGTTGTTGTATTTCTTGTCATCAAGCTCGATTTTCTAGCATTTGGTTAACATAGATAACGTTCGGACTAGTATAACCGGCCTGGAATATGATTTGTAGAAAATTAAGTTTTCTTTTTAATTGTTCTACCTGCTGTTCATTTTGATCATGAAAGGGGATCGGTTACGGTGACCGGAAGCGCAACGGAAGTNATTGTTCTATGAGATATATTCAAAATATTTTAGCTTGTCAGATTTCAGGTGGTGCCGGGGGTGTTCGTGTAACTTTTATAAAATGTTAAGTTCTAGAATGCCTATTTAATTTTCACAGAGAATAAGTGTGAATTTTCAATATTACATAATGGGGTTTGGTGCAAAAAAATCCCTTTAAATTTGTGTGTTCAGGATTAACTAAAAAAATTTGAATCATATATTAAATCGATTAGAATTGCAATTCATTATCTATTGACACATCTCTAAGTTATGAAACAATGGGGTAAATTTTACAAAATCATTGATATGATACCTAAAAGGTTTGCATGAGATGTTCCAACTTGTTCAGATTCGATATATAAATTGTTATTATCGTATTTTAAATATATAGTTATAACTATATAAGTGCAAGCCTTTTTTATTTTTTATTTTTTATAATTTAAATTTTTATTTAAATAATAATTTTTTAAAAAAAAATAAAAAGTTGCCCGAACCAGAAGCGGAAACTCTGACTCCATAACTCGGATGGTAACCGTCCTAAACAGTTATAATTAAGGGTCGAAATTTTTCCGAACTGAAAATGAACCGACCATTTGGCCAGGTCCACCCCCATTTAAAAAAAGAGAAAGCACGGCACCAACCCCTAGTCCCCCACCCCCTCCCGGATTAATTCCCTCACAAAAGCAACATCCCCCCCACCACCTATATCTAGGTAGACTTAAATGCTTCTCATTTGTATTTACGGAAAATTGGCTTTCAGTCCTCATCCGTCGATTTTTTTTGTGTTCAGTCTTTGGGTACTTTTTAGTACCATATTTCCACATGAAGTGTACCACATTTTGTATGACATAGTACCACAATATTATGGGTAGAGAGTGAATCCAAAGAAATATTTTGATTGGGGATTTTTCACCAACTTCCCCTGTTAAATACCCCAATATCTAATAAGGGTCTTTTAATTTGTCTAGACTAGATTAAGACATATATGACTACTCCATGGCTTACATGTTCGAATGTATGGATCAGATCGATTGATGTTTGATAAGATTTTCGTAAAATCGAATTTATTAGTTTTTCGCGCCGCCGGAACGGGTTCGGCTGGATTTCCGAAAGTGAGTTGGCCGAATTTATGTGTAAGAAAAGCACTGTTTCTAGCTACTAAATAGGCTTCATTTGGCATGGTAGTTGGCTGAACTAAATTACTGATCTAATTTGATTCCATTGCATTAAATTGTCACAATTATTCCTCTGATTTAGGACATTCCATTTGTAAGCCGATTCGGACTGATTTATCATATTCGAATATTATTAACCGATTTGGACGTATATGTAGAAAAATTTCTCATTATTATAACAGATCTTCCCAAAAAAAAAAGTTTGTATCGAATAAAGTATATATTGCGACTTTCTTGTGCTCAAACTTTGGCTCGGAAACACAAAAGTATTGTACGTGCCTTTTTGAAAAGATTATAGGCTTGGAATTGAGGATACCGTGAATTCCGTTTATCCCAAATTTTTATACAATTAACCCTACAAAACATGCATGGCAAATCTCATGAAATCATGCATGGTTCTGTAATGTATATGATATTTCATTAAATTTTTCAGATTTTACATGGATTTGATTGAATTAATAGAAAATTAATAATATAATAAATGTTTTACTAAATTTTACAAATTTTAATGTATTTTTAGTAATTTTATGGTATAAATAACCATATTATTTTGACTAAATAATTTAGAGAACTAGATCGCATTGCATGTGCTATATATATTTTGCTATTAATTTAAAAACCATTCTAGAAATGATTTTTCTATTTTCCGTTGGAATTAATATAATATTGATGAAGAGATCATAATAAAAATCGACATTAAACTCGTAATAAATTATTAAATACGGAAAATTTATATTATTTTACGAAAACTGGCTAAATATTGTGCGAATGAGCTGAATAAAGATTAAATAATTAGAATAAATTTTAAGATCAAAATGTATGAAGTTGCGAATAGAAGTATGTTTCTTCTTTTATTACTAACAATAACTATGTTTAATTAATTGGCACAACGACAGGGAACTGATCGATTTCATCCGTCCACGGGTTCTTCTCCTTACTCGGGTCGATGTTCTTCAACGCTCGCCACACCCCGCTGTTACACTTGAATCCCGAACCGAACGCTATTTGCCACACCCGATGCCCTTTCTTGATCCGACCCTTGGCCTCCGAATAAGCTAACTCGTACCACACCGAGCTGCTAGACGTGTTACCGAACCGGTACAAGGACATCCTCGATGGCTCCATGTGCCATTCAGTGAGCTTGAGGTTCTTCTCTAGTTCATCCAACACCCCTCTCCCGCCGGCGTGGATGCAGAAATGCTCGAACGCGAGCATAAAGTCCGGCACGTACGGCTTGACCGCCTTCATCTTGAACACTTTTCTCGCCACCAATGTGATGAAGAACAGAAGCTGTTCGGACATAGGAAGTACCAAAGGTCCGAGCGTTGTGATGTTGGCTTGCAACGCTTCCCCGGCGATCGACATCAGATCTTTCGATAGCGATACCCCGACGTTTCCTTCGGCATCCTCCTCTTGGAACACGCACTTGTACGCTCGGTCGTCGGCGCCTTTGTGGGTACGTAGAGTGTGGATTAGCTCGTATTTCGATTTCCAGGAGTCTCGGAATCGGTTGGATAATAGCACCGCCGCCCCGCCCATCCTGAAGATGCAGTTTGTGAGCAGCTTCGATCGGTCATTGCCGGCATAGTAATTGTGGGTCATGCACTCCAAACTCATGACCAAGGCATAGGTATTAGGTTGCATCTGTTCAGGTATATATATAATTAGAGAGTTAACATCAGCACTTTGCATGAAATATCATGAACATATTCACAAACTTATGTACTCGTAAAATCATGAAAGATTAATATATAATCAATTGTTTAATTTTAATATTTTAATACATTGACACATTCGGGTAATTAAGGCGTACAAGCTGTATGTTGGCAGCTGGGTGTTACGCAATAAATAAATAAAGATAAAAATAAGAGAATTACTAGACCAACTTAAAAATATGTGGGGTTTTATGTTCCTACAGGCGTCCTGAACC
This sequence comes from Primulina huaijiensis, assembly GCF_012295235.1. Taxonomy (NCBI): domain Eukaryota; kingdom Viridiplantae; phylum Streptophyta; class Magnoliopsida; order Lamiales; family Gesneriaceae; genus Primulina; species Primulina huaijiensis. Next base: position 12,393,551 of record NC_133321.1, read on the forward strand.
ATTCATTTTCTAGCTATGAAACGTTGAAAATATTTATTGGGAGGCGACACAATGAGCATGATCATTAATTTTCAGTTAATATTTGACTTCTTATTTTATCTTTATTTAACTAATTTAATTATTTATTTAAAGTTTTGCAAAACCTAATTAATAGATTAAAGACTAAAAAAAGAAAAAATGAACGTTTTTCAATACTTAATTAATAGTGTAAAAACTAAAAACAAGAAAAAATGATATTAAAGATAGAAACCGTATTATATATCTGGGACAACCGTATAAAGAAATTAATTCTAATTAGTAATTGATACAGTAACATTTTTTTTTTAAACTTAGGATTAATAGTGGATTAACTGTGATTTCATATACTTCATTTATACTGTGGAATTCGAGGAATATATATTTGAAATATTACATAATGTCTTGGTTGATACAGAAACCCAAAAACACACGAGTTAGCTTCAAATTCATCGTGTTAATGTTTTGGGGGGAAAAAGTCCGATTAGATCTTTCAAATTCCACATTTTTCTTCACAACATTGTTTTATGCATCTTAAAATGACTAGATTTATTCACGGTGGTAGAGGTCAGCGGTCTGAACCTGGAGACAGCAAAACCTCTCCGATCATAATAAAAAAATGATCAAATTTTAATTCGTTCTTTGAATTCAAATCCATCGATGGACACACAGATTAAGAGATTATAATTTTTATTTTTGATATATAATATACTTATATCTCTAATCCTGATTTTCTTGAAGAACATAAGGAGGAAAGGGTTAATTCAAAGTAAAGTCATGTTGCATGAGAGCTGACCTGTAGAAGTCTTTTCGCAAGATCTACAGATATCAATCCGGCGCTGCAACCCATCCCTCCTAAGTTGCAGCTAACCACATCCCCTCTGAGCTTGTACCTATTGATTATCATCGAAGCAAGCGACGGTGTCGGGCTAAAGGCCGAAACATTCACAATAAGAATGCCGATATCTCTCACCTTCACTCTAGTTTTCGCCAGAAGATCGTCAATGGAGCCAAATATTATCATCTCCGCTTCCTTCCTCGCACAGTCGAATCGAAACTTAGGCGGGAAATCACGCAGGGCCGCGGCGTAAGTCCGGTCACCCAAACCGGACCGGTCCATTACTTTCTTCATGAAAGCTGCGGACTCCTCGCTGAGAATAGTGGAGACCTTCTCCATCACCATATCTCTGCTGCAAAGAAGTGAAGGATCAGGCTTGTAGCACGCAAAATCCACCAGGTAAACCCTCCGGGGCCGGCTCATGAAGTAAACGGTGGCCAAAACCGCCATGAAAGACGTGCAAGCGATCACCCGGAGGACGTTGTACTGGAGATGGTAGTTGCAGATTTGAAGCATGTCCTCGATATGGGTCATCGAGAGATTCGCCGCGGCGGCGGCAAGAAGAGGGATCGTCAGCAGGTACATGGCGTTGGACATCAGATAATGGCAGCCGAGTTTGACGTATTTCAGGCGGATGGAGGAGCGGTAATTGGCATGGTTTTTATCGACTTTTTCTTCACTGAGAACATGAACTGGAGAGGATTTCGTGTCTGGAATTGGGTTCCCTTTGCCAGCCATGTTTGCAGTGTGGAGAGAGTGAGTGAACGAGGAAGAAATCATTTGTTTAAATAGATGGAAATAATGGTTGCATGATTTATGTCTGTGTCCTAACCACCTTCTTCTGTTTGGTCTGTTCAAACATTAAAGTCATCGATGCCATATGAACATGTCCACACTCTCCTCTCCTGTATTCAGGTTATAGAATTAACATGCCATAAATTTTTTTAATTATAGAATTAGTTTAAATTTTGGTGGTTCAATTAACACCAATTAATTACAACAGAATAAGTTATAAATTTTCAGGATACATGTTTTATAATTAATATCTGATCGATCTAACAAAATTGAATATTTGTTATTTTCATCATCTATGTTATTAAATTTCAAACTTAGTAATGTGTTTTTCGATTTTTGAAATTTTTGCCTTTTTATCTAGATGTTGCTATATATGTGGTAATATATATTTAAGAAATTGTCCTTAATTAATTTAAGTTTGTTGTAAATTTGAATATAATATGATTAATTTATAAGAGAACTCATTATAACCCATTACCATATGATATAGGAAAATATTGTTTTGGTCCATTAACTTTTCAAATTTCGGGCTTTAGTCCAATAAATTGTCAGAGTTTGGTTTTGGTGCACTAAATTTTAATTTCTAGCTATTTTTTGTCCAATTTTTGATGTAATAACATCTGACAAGTCGACAATTTTCAATGTCACTTCAGCATTTTTATTGTCATGTCAGCATTTTTTGTACCACACCAACAATTAAACTAAAATAACTGAAAATTAAAAGTTATGGTACGGAAATCAAACTTCAACAACTTAGTACAACAAAAATCAAAATTGGTCATCGGTATTGTCAAATTTCAGTTTTAGTTCCCAATAATTTTGGTTTTTCCGCATAATTTAGTATTTCTTCGACATGACACAGATGGAGAGCAATGTAACCTAGATATGGGCATGACGTATACGGTACCACATCAGCATTGTGAATAAAGAGTGACTAAAAATGTAACAAATGGAAAGATACAAAACTAAAATTTGATACTAAAATCGTTTTAAAAAACGAAGATACGTGACTAAAATTATAACCTTGTTTAAAATATGATTAAAATAAATGCTTCCACATATAACTTTCATGACAGGAAACTAGTGCTGCATGTATTCATGCATGAATTCAAAGAGTTCAGTTACAGTTACCGAGCATTAAAGATAGATGTTGACCGGACCGACCTTGCCTCGTTGGCTAACATGTTGCAACTTTTGCTTATTTTTCCCTTTCGGACATGGATTATGTTGGCTACTAGCTATAAAATCCATGGTTATTTCTTAGTTAATTCATTTTTGANCTAATTTTATAACCTCGTGTATAATATTAAAAACCATTCTTAAAAAAGATGGGAAGTCATTACATTAAATTAAATATTATAAAACTCTCTTAAGTTAGTATTGAGATATTAAAACAATAATTATATGTATTTTAGGATCAAATTCTTATCCCAATATCTCAATAGTAACTAAGACGTAACTTTATTTTCTAATATTTGATGTAGCTCACAAGGTCGATGAACAAAGTTGTGAGCACGGGTGGAGCCACACATTGCTCCGCCGTTCGGGTGATTTGTTTTTTTTCGATATTTTTTATACATAAAATTTTGTCTTATATTTCAGTAGTACGGGGCTCCATTTGTCAATATTAGATCAATCATGGTTTAGAAAATTCTAGCCTGAGTAGAAACGAAAACTTGACACCGCCACTGGTTGTGAGGACCATGAACCACGGGAGATAATAAAAAGTACTTTTTTTGAATGAAAAGTGATCATCACAAAGAATTTTATTTAAAATAATAAAGTATATTTTTTAACAACTAGGACGGTTGCAAGTTGATTTTTATTTTTTTTTTTTGGTTTTATATGTATGTTCATGATTTTTAATTATCTTAGAATTTAATATTAATGTAATAAGATTTTTAATTTTTTGGACAAGATCCTATGTGAGCAGTGTATCATTAAAAAAAAATCAATTTATTGAACTAAAAAAATATCATATTTCTTGCTTCAATTTTTTTTATATAAAAAAGATAATATTTCGATTAATTAGAGACTTTTTCAAAATTAGTTGAGGCAATTAATAATTAATTAATATAACGCGTCTCCATGCACATAATGAATATAGGTGGAAAGATATTAAATAAAGCAAAGACAATGTCATGTTTACGTGAGTGGACTGGATTGGACTGAGTAGCTTTCTGTTTATCCTCAAACATGACACGAATCCTCCAAACGAGTTTTGACAATCTCAGCACATCAGAACGAAAATTGTCCTTTTACCCTCCTTATTTAGAAATTGTCAATAAATCATTAACATTATATAGATATATATATCATATTTAATACACACACAAAAATAAATTTATTTATTAATATAAATTGGTTTCGTGTCTATCTATATCGAGAGAAGAACATATGGTGCAATCCTCAACTGGGACGTAGCCAAAAAATATTCGAGCATGAGCTAATTACGAAAATACGGGTGTGGGTTCGGCGTCTCCGCAATACGCAATATACACATTATATATTAATAAATTTTTTTTTTAGACCGGGTTGGAGCCCAACCAACCTTTGGGATGGCTCCGTGAACGTCCCCGATCCTCACTCTTGTCTCGGGATAATGCTCATGAATCCGAAAACACGAGGGTCTCGTCGTATATATTCAAGCGCATGTGTAAACTCCACCCAGAATTTGGAACTGCACACGGAATTATTCCGTTCAGAACAGCAATTCCTGAGTTTTATGATGATGGAACGTGATAAGCCTTGGACATTTATATGCTAGCCATTAACTCGCGAATGTGTAAGGTGATACAGTTCAAGAATTTAATGGAGAACATGAGGGACTTCAATGAAATTTACAACTTTTAAATTTTAAATATTATATAAAATTCAAATTTATTTTATTCAAGAAATAAATTATTCTATATACAGATTAATGATCATGAGATGTAGCACAGAACAACTCTTCCTCGAACTTTCCAATCAGTTTTCGAGTGGAATAGTCAGCGGTTATGATTATACATCATTAGTCTTTAGATCTGGGATAACATAGAGGTTTTACATACTAGCACTGCACTTTGACTCGTTTATTGACTTCAGGAGAGTCAACAGATGATGAGATTGTGCTTAGTCCCGAAATATGTAAGAACCAATGCATTGTACTCGAGGATTCATTACTCACATGCGGATGTGGATATCTTATTTGATCTGAATACATAATAATACAAGAAATCTCTGGCCAGAGTACGATATATTCTTTATTGAATGTGGTTCTCTAGTTGCACATATGATGTCATTAATATAATTCAAATATGCATTGCATCATTATCGAATTCAATTGCAGCTTTCTATATACCAATGATTCAGATTCGATCGAGATATATGAGTGAAGGAATTGTATTGTACGTTAACCATAATCTATTTGTTCTTATAGGTACTATTAGTGATACCTAGGGGATCATGCAGTTATATTACTAGAAGCTCCTACCATGATCTGATGAGTGCTATCAGACTTGAGTTCTTCCATTCTTGTGATCAAATGGTTGATGCATTGAATGAGGCTAATTAGGGTAAGCCATATAAGAAACAAATGTTGTTTAGAAACAACTAATTATAGTGAACACACGACTAGTTGTATCCATGAATCATCGAGGGTCACACAAATGTTGAATTATATGTTTCCGTTGAGATAGTCAAATTCAAAGAGTTGAATTTGACTACTGTAATTTGATGAGATCAAACACTTTACTTATATAAAAAAAAGTTAATAAGTAGATTTCGTTGTTGAAAGTTGTGGAAGTTATCTTGACTGTTAAGTTTTTGAGGAGATTGGAACTGTGTTTTAGTGAAGGAGCTTGCACAATATGTTGCAGCCAAAAATGAATCGGTTGAAAATTTAGATTTTCATAATTTTCAGTTTTCATTATAATAACGAAATTTGTACCCTTGTACATCAGCGATGTCTGATCATCGATCGGGATTATGATGAAGTTACAATTATTTAATTAGTGAATTTAAAATTTAATAATTAATATTATTTGACTATTAAGTCAAAATTGTCAAAGAATATTTTTGATGGTCTAAGATAATTGAATTGATAATCAATTAATTATCATATTATCTAGTGTTTTATTCAAAAGTTGAAAAAAATATACATAGAAATTTTGACATGAGTAAAATACATGATAAAGAAGAGTCATGATATCATGATGATTCATTGATTGAAAGATTATAAATATATGTTATCAATAGTTGGTAACACATAACAAATCTCAAGAGATCTAGTCTTGATTTTCTCTCTCTCACACACCAAAAATTCGACCACCACCATACCTTTGAAGGTCACGGCCGAACTCTTCCACGCCACCAATGTACGCCGTCGTTGTCCCACCTCCAGCCGCCGCACACCGCTGCCAGAATTGTTAAATTTCGATGGTCGTTCTCAACGCAAATATTTTCAAGGTTTTTAGAGCGATCTTGAAAAAGAACGCAGTCTTCGATCGTGGATCGGATTAGACAATTGAAGAACGAAGGATGATCTAGTAGATGGTTCGTATAGAATTACAACAAGAATTATTACCGTCTAAAGAGCGAGATAGTTGGATCCAGCATTTGGAACACAAATTTAAACATCTAAATATCCTATGAATAGTTTTAAATCATACGCGTCCAATGAACATTTTGAGTGTCAAAACGAAAAATTTTAAACTTCCGCTACTCTTTGGGTGTGAGAAAATGATAATTTAACATTTTTATATTTAAAAAAATTAAGAATCTTCTTCTACATTGTGCTTAAATAACTTCTATTGTTTCTGAGAAGTACAACATAGTCATGCAATGTGGTTTAGAGCAGCATTTGAGAAGCCGGACCAAACTGCTGGTAAAATGTGTAAATCGGTGAACCGGATCGATTTCATCTGTTACGAATGTTTTAATTAAACGGATTTTAATTTACACGCAAAATACTCAAATAAAATGGTGGGTTTTTATTTAAACCAATTATCCAATTACTAAAAATTCGTTGGGTTATTTCCTATTAAAAAATGGTGAAATTTTAACAAAGATGATGAATGTATTTTGCTAAAGAATACTCTTATAATAACATGCTGTTTTGAATATATATATATAAATGTGGCTTTTCTTGAGGTTTTACCTAATATATTTCAATTACAATGAATGTGTTCTTATGTTGTGAAATATTTAATTTTATATTTGACTATAATTGACTTAAATCAATATTGACACAAAAATTCGCGTGAGACGGTCTCATAGATCAATTTTGTTATATTGATCTACAGCACAATCGGATTCATGAAAAAATGTTACTTTTATTTTAAGTATGAATCGGGTCGACGGGTCTGTCAAGTGACATATTATTGATTAACAGGTTGAATTAATGATTGAGTGACACACTGTTTTGGTTCGATGAACATCCGAGCTGCTTTTAAAAACTATAATTTAGAGTTAATGATCTTAATATGTGTGTATAGTACGTGAGTCGTTGTGTATTTAATTACTATATATCTAATGTAATTGATGGAAATATGAAATATCCTTCTCGAATATTAAAAATTTTATGGTCTCTTAAAAAACATAAATAAATTTATTAAAACCAATTTAAAGTACGACTTCAACCATTTGATTTTATCAAAATACACCTACTAAATCACAATAACCCATCCATTAAAAATAATTAAAAACACCAAAACAATTCATTACAAAAATATTATTTTTTATTATTTATGCTATGAAAAAATAGTGTGCGACAAAATTATTATTTTTCATAGCAGAGATAAACCAGATCGATCGATCTCACGGACGGTTGCGTGTGAGAACTACTCCAAATGTATTAATTACATAAATCTACCCAAAAAATCCTATAGTAATTGAAGATATTTACACCATATTCATTGACTTTTTTATTGCGATTTATGGTTTCACCAAATTGTGTTTAATTTCTGGTTCGTTGCTTGCAGAAAGCCATAAATGTTAATAGCTTAGGTTGGTCAACAACGTGATGCAATGTTTAGAACCATATACGTGTATGTATATGATTTGCTCTCTCTTTTTTATACAAAAAATTTGTTAGAAAAATAAAGTTCACTAATTAAACTGTTTATTTTATCTTTATTTAAATCATCTAAAAAATATTGTATGCTTCCAAAACTTAATTAATCAATAGCGGACAAAAACTTGTGTGAGACGGTCTTACGGGTCGTATTTTGTGAAACAGATCTCTTACTTGAGTCATCCATAAAAAAAATATTACTTTTTATGTTAAGATAATTACTTTTTATTGTGAATATCGGTAGGGTTGACCCGTCTCACAGATAAAGATTAGTAAGACCGTCTCACAAGAAACTTACTCTTAATATAAATATATGATTAGTTAATTGAACTATATATTTGTGGCAATCGGAAATGAAACTTTTATGATGTAAATGAGACGAATAAAATTTTGAAAAAGTATATAATTAAATTTTAAGTTTTCTAATAAAAAAATAAATGTTGCCTGTGTAAGAAGACAGTCTCACTTTTTAATAAAACAACAGATATAATATAATTATATGTATATCTAGGTTTCCTACACTACACGTGGTCTAGATAGGCAGCAGGTGCAGTCCATTAATTAGTTTCACTAACTTGGTTGAGACGACTTTAAAGCTTTTATGGCGTCAACTTGTTATCCCAATATAATTTGGTTGGTAATTAAATTAGTTATACCGAAACCAATTAATATTTTTCACCATTTTGTTAAAACTACTTTATTTCAATCTTTTGAAACGCAAAACAGTACGGTCGTCATATATCTGATCACCTTTTTTTTTTTTTTTTTTTTTTAANAGTTGTATTCGAGAAGATGAATTTGAAATACATGTATTTTGATAGTCTTATTGTTTACGATAAACAATATATTAATTCTTAAATTCATACTTTACTTATCTAACATTGATAATACATAGTATAATTGATTTACATCATTATTGAGTGAACTTGAAATTCGTCTTTATTAACATGAAATATTATATAAATATGTAATATGTGAATTTAAAGTTTATGATCTTAGTTATCTAAACAACAGAAATACATGGATTTCAAATTTGAAATTCATCCATCCATCCATCCATCCATCATAACGCAACTTAAAAGTATCCAAATCGTGATCTTTTGGCAGTTCAACCCAAATAATCAAGTATCTATACCGAAGTATATTTTCATGCGTTTCTCCAATCCTCGTCGCAACCACTGGCAAAAAAATTGATAATCAAAGAGTAAAGGCTCGATATGAATAATTGCATATGAATCGATGGTTCTATGTGTCTACCAATCAAATGCTTATCGATAATATGTTTCAAAATCAATTATTCACAAAATCCATTATCTCACGTAATCAATCGATTTCAAGTATTCATCACACGAGTTTTATCTCGTGTATATTTCTTGGTTAGAACATCAATCGACAATATAATTAATCTAACCGCTAACTCGTGAAAAATTACTCGACAAAGACTAAAGGAGTGTTTGGAGGAGTTTTATGGAAGCACTTCTTATATTTTAGCTGAGTGGAAGTACTTTGAGTTATTTGTGAATGTCAGCTTATGCTTCAACTTCTGTAATTTTAAAACAAAAGTTAGAAGCAAGATTGACATGTTTTTTGTTTGCTTCTGTTTTTTTTGTTAATAGTTTAAAGTTACAATTTAATATTTGTATCCTTAAAAAATTTATCATATAAAATGCTAAATTTTTATATATATAAATTTTTAAGATTTTCGGATGGAACTCATAAAATTCCAATCGTATTTTATTACAAGCTTTTATTTTTTGAAAAAATATTTTGTATTTTTTTATTATTTTCATTTCCATAATTCTTTTTAAATATTTTGTATTTTTTTATTATTTTCATTTCCATAATTCTTTTTACATGTTTTTGTGTATTTACAGATTTTTTCATGTATTTTTTATTAATCTTATATAAAATTTCAATCATTTATTTTAGAAAAATATAAATTAATTTTGATACAAAATATTTAAAATGTAATAATAATTATATAAATACATTTTCAAAGGTGTGAATATCAAAATTTAGATAATTTAAAAGATAAATGATATTTACATTAAGGTACCGTTTGGTTCATGGTATGAGGATAAGTAATATTTTGTAATAATAAAATAAATAGAAAATGATAGTTAATATAGTGTTTGATTTAATTGATTTGATTGATTAAATTTGAGATAATATGATATTACTATTTTGTCCTTGTTGAAAATATTAATAGAATATTAATAATATTATTTATTAAGGGTCATATCGTAATTTTATATTATTGATTTGATTGATCTGAGATAAATTATTACGAATTTGATTGATGTGAAATAAATAATTAATAATTTTATTGATCGAGATAAATAATACTTGTACAAAACTAGTGATATGATAGGACTATTTATATTAGTACTTAGAAGTACTTGAACCAAACGGTACCGCTATTTTTAAGGGTATTATTGTCATTTTATTAAAAATTATGGAAGCAAATTTTTTTTTTCTAAAAACTCAAATTTTAGTTTATATTAACTGTAGACTTTTATTTACAACATTCCTACTTTATTTCTCATTTACTTCAAAATAATATTTAAAAAATTCACTTTAAAATAAACAAAAGCTCGTCAATAGTGTCTATATATATATGTGTGTGTGTGTGTGTGTGTGTGTGTGTGTGTCATTTTCTTTCGCTCACATTTTTTCACGAGGTTTTCCTGTCAAGATTTTAAAATTGAGTCCCGATGAATTTCCCAAGCATCCATCTTTTCAAATTGATATTTTAGCAAATCGATTGTTGTGAAAATAATCATATAAGAAAGCGTCTTTATACATATATTTTTTGTCGTAGATGATTATTCCTATTTGCTAAGATTTGAGAGTGTTGGATTGAGAAATACAAACAATCTTAATTTTAATTGTAATAAAACTTTTTATTGTATTTATTAATATTTACTCAAGTGTGAAGTTATTAGCTCAAGTTGGAAGCTGAAACTCGAAATCAACCAAGTTGAAAATCTAGTGAGTAGCAGTATTTTAATTATATCCCACAGCTTAGTGATGAAAATGACAAGCCGCCAAAATGAATGAATAGAAACTCAATTTTATACAAATCATATTTCACAACATCTCAATTGTTTCGAATGTTATCTAGGCAATATTTGTCGCAAGATTGAGCTTATCTAACCTGTAATAACAATCAGCTTGAATGGAGTACTTATGTTATTTTGGTCATATGTCACAGCTCATTTATTCAAATGAAATGATTCAATATGCATTACAAAGCTAAGAGAACGATCTACAAATCATATTCATTAATCAAAGTTTGAATCAAAAAGGAAGAAGCTGATAAACTATGATGAAATTACTGGTTCTGCACATAATAAAGAACAAGTTCTAGATTACTAACAACTTGATCTGTAATGCATATCTTTATCCTGCGAACTTGGAATGAAGTGATTCTTAATTCCATGGAAAGCTAAGAGAAATATAATGTTTATCACTTTGCTCAAAAATCGACGAATCAAGAGCTATAACAAAGAAAAGCCAACAGTTCGACTTACTAGCTCGACAACAGCTCACTTGGACTAGCTCAGATCAAGCCAACAACTCAAGCTCATAACAGACCAGACCATCGGATCAGCACAGTTTGATCTGCTTGATATGATAATAGCTCAGTTTCAGAAAATTTCCAGAAACGCGAATTTGACGGTTGCAATGTCATAATTCGTACACAACATTTCCAAACGGTCATATTCTTGTATCAAACATATATATCACTACTGTAGACTTTATAGACAACATATTGAATATTAAATACAAGCTTTGGAAGAGGATTCAAAGCATGAGCAACTATATGACAAAATCAGGTAGAATGTGAGCAAGCCCAAGTGTGAGGATACATTTGATATATACATACGTTGTAAAATCCTCACACACAATCACTCACAAGTATACATGAGAGTTGAGCTTCAAAGTTTAGTTGAGAAGTGATTTTTCACACAAAGACATTACAGATTGTGTTTGTAGTCTTGGCATAAAAGACGGTAAACATTATGTGGATTATGAGGTTGCGACATATAATCGAGTGTGATAGGAGTTTCAATTAAACAATAGATAAGTTCTAAATTGAATGAGTTTGTACAAAGAATTGTATAAATCAAAGTCTTTTAGTGAATCCTTCCTATGTAGAAAAAAGGGTGACATAAAAGTTATTAATCTCCGAACATCCATAAACAAATTTATGTTTATTTATTTATTGCATTTAAATATTGCTATTGTTTTAATATGTATTTTATGTGTTCTTCAAATATCAAAATATTGCATACAAAATGTTTCATAAAATGCTTCAACAAAAACATTTGTATACATTAAACTTACATATCTTTTAAATATTTTTCAAAATATTTAATCGATTTCTATGAATGATTATTTTGAGTATCTTCCACTTGGTTTGAAAATCAAACTCGATTTAATTCATCGGTGTTCAATATTTCAAGAACTGGGCAATTGTAGCTCAACAATTATCCCCAATCAATCTTATCAGGGAAATTTATAATCATGAAGATAAATATGACAAGATATTATCTATAAATGCTTATATATTGTAATTTTACCGATGATAGAGTTCAAAGAAAATAACATCTGAATATTAATTCTTTTGAATTCTCTTTATTCTTTTATATTTTCAATTATGATTTATAACATGCACAAATTTTTTTAAAGAACTTATAAGATTTAAAATAAAGGTTGACATCTTTTCAAAAATAAATTGGCCCATCTTAACTTATTTTTAAATTAGTCTTATATTAATATATCAAAATATACATACATATTTTTAATATTTTTCTAACATATTTATACTTGTTGAGAAATAAATATGTAGAAATTTACCATTCACGTGTTATACAAATAGATTGTGAATAAGAATCGATACTATTTATTTTACTTAAATCCTTTTTATTAATTATTTTTGATATGGTGGTGATTTTTTATATATATAATTCTCAAAACATCTTAAAATCATCTAACTATATATATTACATTTTATTTTTACTCATATCATTTCATTTCAATTAAAATAAATAAATAACATAAAAATACTTCATTCTCATTTTTTATACGAAACATTTGTATTACGTGTGTCGCCATCCATATGTATATAATAATTGGCAAAAACTTGTGTGAGACGGTCTCACGGGTCATATTTTATAAAACTACTTCATTCTCGTTTTTTATACGAAACATTTGTATTACGTGTGTCGCCATCCATTTGTATATGATAATTGGCAAAAACTTGTGTGAGACGGTCTCACAGGTCGTATTTTGTGAGACAGATCTCTTATTTGAGTCATCCATGAAAAAATATTATTTTTTATGCTAAGAGTATTATTTTTATTTTGAATATCGGTAGGGTTGACCCGTCTCATATATAAATATTCGTGAGACCGTCTCACAAGAGACTTACTCATAATAATTTTGTTAACATATATTTAATCACATAATTATTTATTTGTATTTATATAAATTTGTTAAACACGTGTCCAAAACTAGGGTTTAAAAAAGCTTTATCTTATTAGTGTTGTAGGTCCTTGTAAGGAGAGTGGTGGTAGAAAAAAGGTCGAACACCTTCGGAAGGGCCTTTCTTTAAAAGCTTCCATGGCGAAGACCGCATCTTGGTTCTGGCGAAACTTGTAGCACTAGATAATAAGTATTCTTGTATAAAAGGAATACAAGTTTTTCGTTGGGAAAATAAGAAATATATTATTTTATATTTTAATATGCTCAAGAATAAAAGAAGATAACCTTGAAGATACTAAATAATATATCAATTAAAATATTAACAGACATATTTGGACTTAATTGTGACTTAAAACATCAATAGGACTTTATTTTTATAAAAATTAAGAAAAATAATCAAATTAGTCATCTAATTGTCATTTTTATTGTTTTCGTTATCTAATTTGTCAAAAGTTTGGTTTAGTCTTGTCACTTTGCTTTATGTTGGTTATTTTTAACCTTATAGCCCGCAACTGCTACCACTGCTTTTTGATGTGTTTTGGGTAAACTTTAAAGATCAATGTAATAACTTGTAAATCACGCTGACCAGATAAATGAAAATTGACAAGTTCTGTGCGACAGGCTCAAACTTGGAAGAAAAATGTACGGAGGAATTGAGCACCACTTTTTTTTTTGTTGGTTTTTAGTTCTACTCTATGGAGTGCACAACATACCTCTGTCACGTTAATCTTTTTCAGCTTCATGTTTCAAATAACATCAGTGTTCTAACAAAATATGAGTAAAAACCAACAATAAAAGAAGTTGCATTATTTATATCGAACTTTACTTTAATTAATCAGATAATGAAAATAGTAATTTGATATTTGATGTGATGAAACATAAAAAAATTATACATTTAGTATATAAGTATTAACTCATAGATATCTATACATATGTGTGATGGTGAGATGGATGTTTAAGATTTCAAAATTATATATATATATTTTTTAAATATATAATTATAAGTAATAAAGCGACTTTGTAATATTAATTAATTAACTAAACATATAATTGTGGGTAAAAGCTGTATGAAATAAATTTATACGACGACTCTAAAACTGAATGCTCTGGAATAAAAGTGACCACTACAATCCTACTTTTGGATTCGCCAAACCCTAGTTTCAGCATTGGATTCTAATTCTTTTCAATCAGCAGTTCGTGCTGCTACATTTCTGGTAGAAACCCTGTTTTTATATTTTTCTAAACGTTGTTTTCACTTTATTATTTGCTCAGCTTATTTACTAGAATTAATCCTGTGATTCTCTGTTAAAATTTTGGATCTCTGGAAGGTTTGGGATTGAAGTTCATTGGTCGGCATTGATTCCAATTTTTGCGTGTTTCCGTGGCTGTGTTTATTGTTTTATGACTCAATTTGTGTGTGTATGGGTTTTTGTGAATCAACTTGTGTTTGTCTAAAGAAAAAGAAAATAAATAATCGATTTTTGTTTGCTTTTATTCCATTTCGTGCGCCAGAGTGTACGGGAAGGAGTTGTTGCTTTCTGGGGCGATGCAATTTTTTTTTGTAATTGAATTTAAATTTTGTATTTGTATATCAAATAGGTTGAATTGGGTTGAAGTCGGCTGAATCGTTTGGTGGAAATATTTGAGATCTTGGTTTAACAGATGACATACAGGTAAAATGATTGAAAAACTAATATTCATGTAGCCGATCTCAGAACTAACGAGAATGTGCTATGATGATGATGATGATGAAGAATTCGTTGTTTGACATGAGAAGGGAACATAAAATGTGGAGAGCTTATGTAAAATGAACAAATGTCCATAGAGTAGGGCGTGGTTGATCGGTTGATCTTAGTTGGTACTTGTAGACGCGCACATGCATATTTTAGGTCGAATTGATTTGAAGTAGTTATTTGAGTTAAAGTGTCTCATCGTAAAACGGCATTATGTGTGATTGGAACTGAAGTATGGAATTGAAATTGATTCAGACACAACAAAACGATGATACCGTTGAAATGCTTGGTGGTCTGTTTTTCCTCATGGCCGTTTACGTACAACTTAGAAAGCTAATATTTTCAATGCATTAATCTCATCATACCATATTATATTTACTCAGTGATTGCCGTTTTTAATTGGTTAGGTCGTATTCTGTGTCATTGACACGTGTTTCTTGACTCACAATTTGTAATTTTCTTTTTCAAAGGGTAAAACCTTCTATCGATCTGGATGGAGTTCTTATTTAATTTTGTCGTCTTATGATTATGGAATTTGTTTATCCGGTTGATGTAGTTTTCCGTACTTGTGTAAGAAAGAGATTTTCTTCCTTTCTTTTGGAATAATCAGTGTTGTCTTTTGGCTTATACTTACCTAGTTGATGAAGAAACCATAATTGCAAAATGTGTGGTGATTATGTTTATATTAATTCGATGACCTGTGGAGAAACAAATTTTATATCAAAGTTAGATGAAAAAGTTTAGGTGGCATTTAATGTGTCAAACGAGCAATTGAGCATGAAGCAGCTAGTTAATCAACTATCGTCGTTCTGTGGTAAACGCGATTAGAGTACGCTGTTGACATGTGTGCATTTTGAGATGACTAAGTTACATTTCAGGAAATTAAGGACGGGAACTTTTTATACAACTTTCCAGCTTTAAAGTACCTCTGAAAAAATCAACAAACTGCAAGTAAGAATTTTGGATAGGGATTATTGCCATACCTGCGGAAGATTTGCGATGTGTTTTCCATAGAGAAAAAGCCTGTCAAAGTGTTTAAAGTTTGTTCGTCATGCTCAAGATTCAAATTGCGTTTCTAAAATTGGGGTCTCTTTGTTTCAGCGTTTCCGTTGTTTTCTGTGGATATAAGGAAGTAAATTATTTCAGGATTTAGAGCATTTGACAAAGTGCAAGAACATTATAGAGTTTTTAGTGTCGAAAAGCAACATTTTATATAGGTTTGCATGTATAATAATATGCCTTTTGCTGTCGTTTGCTCAGACTTACATATGTGAATTTTCCAAAAGGAAAATGAGCTTTAATAAAGAATAACTCTCACGTGGAACTGTATTCTGCTTCACTTATATTTATAGTTGAGCATGGAAATTTGAAGTTTTAATATANCTAATTATTATATTAATGTCTTTATTATGTGCTGTTTGTAGCACAGGGAATCACAAGCCTACAGTTTACCCAAAACATATATCACTTGTAATGGAGCATCAAGGAAATGAGCTATCCCCAGGTACTGGGGTGGTGGGTAGCTCTGCTCAGATGGCATACAGTGCAAACCTATATCAAGGAAACCTAATGACCATAACCTCTTCCCAGGTACCGACTGGTTCAACTGTGTCTGCTCAAACTGCTGGCCTTTCTCCCTCTCCGGCTCAGATGGCGCAACAACACCTTGCTTACCCGCAACTGCACCAGCAGCAGCAATTGCAACAACAACTCCAAAGTTTCTGGGCTAGCCAAATTGAAAACCTTGATCACATGACCGATTTTAAAAACCACAGCCTACCATTGGCCAGAATCAAGAAGATAATGAAAGCAGATGAAGATGTTAGAATGATCTCAGCTGAAGCACCTGTACTTTTTGCTCGTGCCTGTGAGTTGTTCATCCTAGAGTTGACTTTACGTGCTTGGAACCACACTGAAGAGAACAAAAGGAGAACACTGCAGAGGAATGACATTGCAGCAGCAATTACGAGGACTGACATTTTTGATTTCTTGATTGATATTGTACCAAGGGAGGACTTGAAAGATGAGGTTCTTGGGTCGATGTCCGCAGGACCCGTTTGTGTTGGAGCTCCTGCTGAAGGGCTTCCTTACTATTATATGCCGCTGCCAGCCCCACCAGTTGGTGCTCCGGGAATGACAGTGGGGCAGCCTGTAGATCCATCCCCTTATGGTCAGCATCCCCATCCTTATATGGCTCAGCATATGTGGCCGCAGGAGCAAGCCCTGCCACCTGCGGACTCCTAAGAGTATTTTGTCACCAAGTTTTACCAATTGTGAGTGCTAGTAACTTAGTTCTGTTAGTTGATATGCTTATTTCTATCATTGGTATTTCTGAAAAAACTTAGACGTTAAAGTTTGAAACAATTTATATTTGAGATGGAGGAACAGGCTCCTTTGCGAACCTCCACTTAGTAGTCTAAACCACACCCCCAACCAATGGAAAGGTAGAAAAAAATTGGGTAAAAGTACTCGTTCCATCCATTTCTTGTTTTGAGTAAAAGTTGTAATACCTCGTTTTACGTTGGATTGCGTGACACCTGCTAATGAAGTTACAAGAACACTAGCATGACTGTTCTGGTAACATGCGTAATTGAGGACGGATGTGAAATGGTTGCTAGCATAGGCTTATTATATGAAGTCTCGTTTGCTCAGGCTCGGGGTGTATCAATATTAACTGGTCTGGATTGCAGGCCTTTTTGTTACACCAACTGGTGACTAGTGATTAATATCCCTAGACCCTATACCGTGCTTATTGTACAAGTTTTCTTTTATTCTAACAAATCACTCAGGATAAACCTTTCTCAGTATTCTAACCTTGTGGGCACATGCCATCCAACCTTTCTGCTATAATTGATCTTATACATGCTTCATTACATTAACTGGATCAGGAGATACACGTTAAATATCTGGTTGACGTGACAGAAAGATGCAACTCCAAGTGCCTTAGGCTTATTGTTTTTCGATTTACATGTTATGATTCTTTGAAGAACTGCCATTTGCAGATGTTATTGCAGAGACTGTAGAGGAGTAAGCCAAGTTTGTGGTGAGCCAGATGGAAAGACCTAAAGTTCACAAAATCATATGGAGTATAGATCGCTCCAAGGTTCAACTCCATTCTTGCGTTTACCAGTCTTGGCTCTTCTAAGATTAATATATGACTTTCATTTCTGAACTTTTATGGACAAATGAGTCTTGAGCTTAATTTTATTTTCTTTTTATTTATTGAAATGGAGGGATCCTACAGACGTCGACTCATATTGAACTTCATGAGGAAATACAAAAACAAATATTTTAAAAAAAATGCAGTTTTTTTATAACAAATTCTAGAGTAAGGGTGTAATGCTTTTTTGTGTTTATAAAAGGGTAATAATACCTTTCTTCCAACATCTACCTTACTATCTGTGATGGAGGGAGCCACATTAATTTTGACCCCCTCAATTCAATTTTACTATCTATATGAAATTTGAAAACTATGAGGAAAATTTG
Source organism: Primulina huaijiensis (assembly GCF_012295235.1). NCBI lineage: Eukaryota > Viridiplantae > Streptophyta > Magnoliopsida > Lamiales > Gesneriaceae > Primulina > Primulina huaijiensis. The sequence continues at coordinate 12,411,960 of NC_133321.1, forward strand.
GGGTAAATAAAATCAATTAGGAAATATTTAACAAAATGAACTTAGTTTCACCATAAAATTGAAATCTAATCTTATCAATTTTGAACTTTTGTTTTGCCTTTGATTTTCCTAAATGTGTCAAAAAAAAATTGTTGAAGGTCATTTTTCGAACTATCTCTAGAAATCAGCGATGGTCTTGCTCGTGATAAAAATCTAGAATAAATTTTATGGAGGGGTCTAAGTGTTTTTTATAATTAAGATAGATTTTTCATATATGTACGTGTTACGATTGATGAAGTGTTTAAAAAGGAGTTGGATAAGCATTTCAAACTTTTTTTTTCTTTGCTTCTGAAATATGTGTTTCAAACTTTTTTATGATTCAAAAACTAATCTAGATCTTTGCAAGTTCAGCATACTATTTAAAAGTACGGAAACAGTACACAACACTTGATGAAACTTAAAAACAGTACAAAGTAAAATAACACTAGGTTTGTTTCTTGAAGTTCGAAAGACAAAATCCTTCAACGTCTCTCATTCTTCTGTTTCCAGAAAGTATTACTAAAAGAATTTGATCAGTACACATTTGTACAAACTGACTTTAGTAGGACTTATCTTTGCCTACTGAAACTTTTAGTATTACAACTCAACAATTAATGAACATTGATTATGAGAAAGTCACTTTCCACATATTACAAACACTTCACACTTTTCAATGGATAAATACAATAAAAAAGTATGTGAACAAATGACAACACAGACGATCTTCTAAATCTGATAAAACTTTAAACAATGTACTGGTTTTTGTAGACTTTCAGTATGATAAGCTAGAAAGTGAGCGATTTCGCAAGCTCACAAAAGGTCATTGTATGTGAACGCATTATGAAGCTTTTTTATAAACCATCTTCAACGTCCGAATGAGAACGACTCTTTTTTCCTTTATGAGTTCCTGAATCCAAGAATGTTATTTGTTTTTGTACCCAAAATAGTAGTGAGCAGTAAGTGGTCTGTACAGTTCATTTAATGACTTTAAATAAGATGTACTATTGTATAGAACAATAAATAGGGACATCCTCTGATAGATAGTACAAACCAAAATGGATGTCACTAGAGTAGTCTGATAGATTATCGTAAAAGACTATCTTTCAAACTATAGCTACGGGTTCTATATTACTTCATTCTTAGTTCGGTTTACTCGCATTTCTATTTAAGGATGTGTTCAGGTTTTCCTTAAGATGAATACTACTTCTAGTTTTCCTTAAGCAGAATAATGTTTCTTGTTCTCCGTTATCCTTAAGAGTTTATCTTAAGCAGCACATCACCACAATTAAAAATATCCTTATTAATTTCCTCCTTTGTGATGATGACAAAACTTAGAAAGCTATGAAAAAGACAAGAAGATAAGAGCATAAATGGGCAATGTGAGAACATCAAATAGTATAAACGATATATGAAGTAACTATAGAGAAAAGCTTGAAAAATATAAACAGAGAACAATAATTTTGCGGTTCGCGGTCTACTCCTCATCATCATTGATTCCTTCGTCTTCACTGGCAACTAGATTTTGTTTTAGTTCTGCTCTTCTTCTTGCATCTCCTCCCCTTTTTTGGCAGCACATGTCTTAACCCAATGAATGAATTCGAATAAGTGTTCAGAGATTCCACCAACTTTGTTATCCAAGGATTGAAGAGATTGAGATTGATCGGTCAATTTTGCATCTAGAACTTCAACCTCGAAGTTCAAGTGTTTTAAGATAATCAGTTTGAGCAGATGCAGAAGATGTGAGTCCAGTTTGAGCTAAAATGACGTCTGCTCAGGTCTAGACAAAACTTGATATGAGACCAAAAAGTTGAATGGGCATTGATTATCAGATTTAAGAGAATGGTCTGCATACAGTCTTTAAGTTCGATAAGACGAGGAACACGGTCAGATCGTTCACTCGATGTGACAACTTGATGTTAAAAAATGAGCACTAGAGCAGCAGCTGAAATAGTAATGGGTAGGGATGTAAACGATCCAAATCAATCCAAATAGTATCAGGCTTGAGCTTGGCTCGAGCTGCGCTCGAGCTTTTATCATCAGGGTCGAGCTCGATTTGTCTTAAAATTATTAAGCTCGAGCTCGGCTCGTTAAAAGCTCATTTATCATGTTAATCTTAGCTCGTTTTTGGGCTCGTAAAGCGTACTATTGAGCTCGAGCTTCTTGACTAATTTGAGTCCTTTGGTTGGTAAGCATTCAAGGTGTATGCGCTGACCATTCCTTCAAATTAATATTTAGAACAAATTAAATATATGTTTGCAAAAAATCGTAAGGTTTGCAAAGAGAAAACATAGAGCTTGAAAACACAAGGATTACAAAGCAAAAGAAATAAAACGACAAGTTTGAAAAATATGTACAACCGTAGGTTGAAACACGGAGACACGTGTCGTCATGCTTGTGATTGATTTTAAAAATTTTGAAAAAGCGGTATGTCAAAGCGACTAATAATAAAATTTGTTTGAATACTGTTGTTAATAAAAGCATAAGGGAGCATGAATCTGAGATATTACAGGATAAGGTTTTAAAAACGAAGCTGCTGGAACAAATTCAGTAAAAATGCTAAATCAGTAGACACATTGTCTTATCAATATAAATTCTTAATTCGATATAGCAAGATTTTATAGAATCTTAATCATATTAAATAATATTGCCCCTGAACCGATGCTTAAGATAAATCAATGAGGCCTAACATATTATAGAAATAAGAAAACTTAGCATCAGGTAATGGTTTGGTGAAGATATCTGCTGTTTGTTGATCAGTAGATACGTATTCTAGACAAATGTCTTTCTTATGCACATGATCTCTGATGAAGTGGTGTCTGATGTCAATATGCTTTGTTTTAGAGTGCAACACTGAATTTTAAGTTATGGCTATTGCACTTGTATTTCACAGAAGATAGGTGACTTAGAAGCATCTATCTCACAGTCTTTTAATTTTTGCTGAATTCAAAGCATTTGAGAGCGGCAACTTACAGCAGGTAATTATTCTGCTTTTTCAGTAGAAGTGTGACAATGAAATTCTATTTTTTACTAAAACAAGATATCAGCTTATCACCAAGAAATTGACAGAACTCACTAGTACTTTTTCTATCCAACTTGCAACATGCATAATCTGCATCTAAATAACTAACAAGATTAAATCTAGGGTCTTTTGGATACCATAAAACAACATTCTGAGTACCTTTTAAAATATTTCAATATACGTTTAGCAATTATATAATGAGATTGCTTGAGATCATATTGAAATCTAGTACATATGCATTATGTATGGTCCACTAGCAGTAAGATACAACATAAACCAATTAGACCCCGATAGACGTTTAACTCTACTGAAATTCATCATTCATCTTTATCAAACTTAGATGAAGAACTCATTGGAGTTGAGGCAGCATTGCATGTTTCCGTGCCAAATCTTTTCAATAGCTCTTTAGTGTATTTCATCTAGTTTATGAACATTTCAGACTCGAGCTGTCTAACTTGCAATCCTAAGAAGATTGTTAGTTCTCATATCATGCTCATTTCAAAATGATCCTGCATCATCTAGCAAATTTATCACAAAGTTTGGGGTTAATTGACCCAAAAATAATAGCATCAACATATATATGTACTAAGAAGATATGCTGGTTTTGACAAAAGTAAATAGTGTTTTATCAACTGTTCCAATAGTGAAGTCGCAATTAATAAGAAATTGAGTATCAAACCATATCCTTGGTGCTTGTTTGAGACCATTCAATGCTTTCTCCAATTTAAAAACATGATTTGGAGAGAAATGATATACAAAAACCCGGGGGTTGTTCTACATAGATTTCTTCTTGCAGTAGACCATTCAGAAATCACTTTTCACATCCATCTGAAAAGCTCTACAGTTCTTGAATGTAGTAAAGGCTAGAAAGATTATAATGGTTACAAGTCTGGCTACTGGAGCAAATGTTTCTTCATAATCTATTTCTTCTTCTTGTCTGAATCCTCGAGCCACTAGTGTTGCTTTATTTCTGACTACTGTCCCTTCCTCATTTAGCTTGTTTTTGAATACCCATTGAGTTCCACTAACAGACTGATGATTTGGTTAAGGTATCAGAAACCATTCTTCATTTTTTTTTGAATTGATCGAGCTATTTTTGCATTGCTTAAATCCATTTGTAAAAATTATGACTAAAAGACTTTGATTGTTACAAAATTTTGTACAACCCACTTCGACTGGACTTACACCAACTACCTACCGTAGCTCCTAGTAAACAAATTTTTAACGAACACTTGAAATGCTTGTGGAAGGACTCCTTCACACAATTACAAACAACTCACACTAACAATAAAACATTTTGGATTGACGGTGAGAAGATAATCAGCACAGAGTGATCTTTCAAAATGATCTAATAATTCTTTTGAGTGTGTGCCTGAAAATTTCAGTAGAGCTTCTTGAACTTTGAAAGTATATATCAAATACTTGATTACAGAGTGTAAAGTAAAATCTGAGTCTTGAATTGATCTTTTTATAGCAAACTTGCAACATTCAAATTTGAACGACTATATTCAACTTGTGAAAGGTTGTTATCCAAAAATAGTACTCAGTGTCATATGTCTTTTGTCGTTTATCAAAAATAGTACGTCGCATTTAATGTCTGGTACACTGATATCAAACGATCATAAATTTTTCTTATGTTCCAGAAAGCTCTCTGATTTGAGATCTTCTAAAAAAGTATGTCTGGCCATATAAAGAAACTATCAGAGTATTGCTGAAATTCTAATCTCGTGAGGTCTACTGATTTATATTCTAAGATCGACATATAATATAAACTTATAAAAGTATGTTGTTATGACAGTCTATCGAATTAGCTTCTTCTGTTCTGTTTTACTATCACATCATCAAAACTATAGACACACACACACACATATATATACACACACACACATCACTTTTCCCTATTTTGTTATGACAGTCTATAGATTAACTACACATCACTTTTCCCTATTTTGTATATAAAAAGGAAAATTTTTTGTATCAAATGAAAAGAAGAAAGATTTCATGAATTTTGAATTTGAATCCGATAGAGAAAAAGTGTTAGAGATATGGAAATGAATAAATATAATTATACATGAATACTTAAAACAAATAATATTTCATTCTTATGTTTTTCATAATTTATTTCATATTTTCTTGTATTATTTTTATAATTTTAAGAAACTGACAATATCTTATGAAAGAGACATGGGTTTTTTTAAAAAATAATATGTTTTTAAAATTCATTAAAATATTGCAGAATCGTGGTGTTTGTAAAAATATTACAATCCGGAATTTTGAACTCCGGATTCAATCATAAATTTCCCCATCCAATCATTTTTTTAAAAAAAAATTAAGTGGTCCTGCCACGGATTCTAAGAATCCGTGACTACTCCCTCCTTATTTAAATCGTCTCGTTCTCTTCATTTTCGATCACTGATTTCCCTTTCACCGAACACTCCCCTTACGAGCACATTTCTTTCGATCACTGAGCACCGATGACGTTTCTTTCCAGCACTGGTATTCAGATTTTTTCTTTTATTCATTAGTGCAAGTCTTCGACATTTTTTCAGAATATTAAGAGATAATGTTATTATTTTTGTTTAGTATACTTATTATTGTTCGTTGATTTATTGAATTAAATTTGATTGACTGAATTTTATTCTTGAATCAAAAAATATTATGAAAATTAGCTTAATGTAATAAAATAACATATTTTTTATTCTCCTCTTTATTTATTATTGTTCGACATCCTTAATATACGTTTTTTTTTTAAAATTACATTAGTTTTATTAATGACAGTAATTTAAATATTGTTATTCGTACTTATTAACTTTAAATAATAATGATAATGATAGTCACAATTGTGCAGTTTTAAGGATAACAATATTAATAATAGTCACAATGTGTAGTCACAATAATAGTCACGGAGATAACAATAGTAATAATAATAATTATAATTATTTTAATTATAGTAGTTTTAAGTAATACGCATCATACTAGTTTTAAGTATTAACAATAGTAATAATAATAGCTATAATTATTTTAATTACAATAATTATTATAATATTAATTGTATTATTGGAATTAGAATATGTATAGTTATTTTTATTATTATTGTATTTATTATAATTATATGTTACTATTGTAAATAAAGATAATATAATTATTTACAATAATTAGTTTATTTACGTATTATGAAGTATTATTTATTTTTAAAAGAAATTAGTTTATTTACAATAATTAGTTTTATTACCATTTGATCATCAACATATACGTTTTATTTTTTACAGCTGAAAATTGCAAATAAATTTTGTTTAATATAAAATACGTAGTTATATTTTTTTGATAAACAATATAATATTTGTTAACTAATGATTTTTTGTTTGCAAGATGGCTGAGAATATGGATAATGTGTTGTATTTGCGGGGTATACACATATCAAATAATATCAACGCTGAAAACATGGATGCACTAATTCCGTCACGTCGGTCTGACAAATGTATTTGGAGATTGCTTAATGCTGGGATTCACCTCCGTGTCCGCCTATGTCTAGCACGAATGGGCTTCTATGGTGTCATTCAGTGTGGTCCTATTAAAAATTATGATAATCATTTGCTTACAGCCATTGTTGAGAGATGACGTCGTGAGACACACACATTTCACCTTACGGTCGGCGAGGCAACAATCACCCTACAGGACGTTGCCCTTATTTGGGGGTTGAATATTGATGGCATGCCCATAAATGGTGTAGATACCGCGTACAACAAATATACTTTACCACAGCGCTGCACAACTTGGTTGGGTTTTACGCCTACATCTTCTCAGATTAAAGGTGCACATCTTTATCTAACCGCTTTGCTAGACCATTGCCTAAATAATATGATTAATGATCAAAGCACTGAAGAGTACGTGACACAATATTCACATTGTGTTGCATTAATGATCATTGGTGGTTGTATGTTTCCGGACTCCGAAGGTGCTACACTATTGCAGTTATTGGAAGACGTCGAACCCCTATCAATACACCATTAATACACTCAGACATGTTCGTCGTCATTATCCCTCGTCTCCATCCACCATCATGAGCCAATGTCCATTTTTCTTTTGGAATGTTTGACAAATACGTGAAAGCTGCTGCATTCTTTGTTCTAATTGCCTCCATTGTCGCATTAAATTTTGCTACTTGGTGTAGTATCCCTGCTTCCCAACATAAGTCTTTCAAGTGAATGTTTTTGAACTTACTGTTGAAATTAGAGCAAACATGCCTCAAACAAAAACGATGAACACCACGATGAGGCTTGAAGTCAGGGAGATCTTGCACTGCACTTGTTATACCTACATGTCTATCAGATATAAGGCACACTCCACTACACCCTTTGGTAACATGTCGTGCAACATTACAGAGGAACCAATGCCAAGACTCATAATTTTCTTCATCAACGAGCGCAAATGCTAGCGGCAAAATCTGGTTATTAGCATCCAAAGTTACTGCTATGAGTAGTTTGTGCTTATATTTGGTGTACATATGGGTACCGTCTACGCTGATTATGTTGCGACAATGTCGAAAACCATCTATACATGGTTTGAAGGCCCAAAATACAAAGTTCAAAATTTTATGTGGATGGTCATACGATCAAATATACTTCCATTCTACAATAGTTCCTGGATTGTACTTCGACAAAGCTCTCATATATTTAGGAAGCAAAGTTACAGAGCTTTCCCATGTGTCATAGATTAACTCCACCGCTCGTTTCAAACTCTGTCATGCCTTAGCATACGATAAATAATAACCATATTTTCCTTTAATACTTTCTCGCATGTATTTGATCTCGTATGCCGGATCACAACGCACCATTCCCAAAAGTGTACTGGCTATCATGTTTACGTCAAGGTTGTGGTGATTTATACCGACTTGGGTAGACATGCATGTGTGATCATCACCATATTTTGTGATAATTAAGTAGCCTAAATTTTTTTTCAACGATGCTCGAAGTCCCCACCCACAATTGCCACCTTCGGACCGTTTCTTGCATTTGACCTTCCAAATTGTCGGAGAACTTTGGACAACGATATATTCACGTCTCAAAACCCGAACAGAAAAATACTTCACTGAAGATATTAAATCATTTTTACTCTTAAAAACCATTTTTACAATGAGCTCTGGCATTTCAGGATTGTAAAAGTTTGTTCGTGATGCAGAAGGAATACCAAATGAATCTGGAATTTGTTCGTCATAGACTTCATTGAAAAATTGAGAAATTTCACGTAAATGTTGATCCGGTGCAATAGGAATGTTCTCTGTCATTGTTGCTCCAGACATTAACACACGCGTCGATGTCCCTTCATTTGCATTGTCAACATGATCTTCATCTTCTCCGTCTATTGATGTAGTATACAAATCATCATCACTATTCATTACATGATGCGAACTGTCCCCAAATAAATCATCTTGTTCATCCATGTGTTCTGTAATTGGGGCGGAAATATTTGCAGCCTCAGCAGAACTATCAAAATGTCTGACATTTGTGGTATTTTTTTCATCAGCCCATGAATTTAAATCCAATTGGCTTGTTCTACTAGAACCCCATGCGACATCAACTCTTGATGGAACCGTGATATGATGATCCCAACCCCCTGAGGTAAAATCCCATTCTCGTGTTCTCTTCATCCCCCATGCATAGTCTTCTTCAGTGTGAGCCGTGATATGGTGATCCCAAGGACCAGTGTCGATCCCAGAGTATGTCTGAGCTGACTGTTCATCGACGTGATACATAGAAGGTTCCGCTTCATTTAAACTTACTGTTCCCAAACCTTGTGTTATTACCGACATGACTGCATCAAAATCGTAATCACTTACGTTCTTTAACACTGGCGATGAATCCACATATAAATACATGCAATCCAGTGTCGGCAACTCAAACATAAATTGTAGACTATCATCATATGTGATATAGACATGCTCTTCAACGTAACGAGACAACGAGCTATAACAATATTTCGTTGACAATTTGATGCAGAATTTTGATGGGTCGATCTCCAGCTTGCGATGCACATAATTCACCAGTTGGAAAAATGTAGTAGAGCGAGGGATTTTAATGGGCCTGGTCGCGGGGATACTATATCCAATCCTACCATTTTCAATAATGACATAGCCACCAATGTAAAGTAAGGCCCTCACAGTATCCATGTCTGCACCGAAAACTATGACATAATGTATACAATCATAACAAAATTTAATTATGAGTTTCTTACACATATATTAAAACTATGACATAATGTATACAATCATAATAAAATTTCTAGAATCACTTACAAGTTTTTTATTATCATTATTAAATTTTATATTGTCAAATCAATTTAATTAAAATTTATATTTAATAATACCAATGTTTGTTTTCATGATAATAAAAAAATTGTTATGACTTATATTCAAAATTTAAATTTTTAAACATGTGTAATTATAATTTTCAAATATATCAATTTCTTATATCAACAATTTTAACAATTAAGAGTATCAATAAATTTTAAAATAAACATAAACATAAACAAATGAAAAATTTACAAGATAAACTTATATTTTTCAAAATTGTTTTTCTACATAAGCACGTGATAAAATATTTTTTCCTTAAAACTTAATTTACTTACTAAAATAAAAGTTTTAATTAAATTAATTCAAAATATATCATTGAATAAAAATATATTAGTATTAATATTAGTATCATTGAAATAATTATAAAGAGTCATTTATATTATTAATTTTTTTTAAAAATGGTAAATACATGTAACGCTTACCAAATATGCGTGATACATCAATTTTACAATTACTTTTTTCTCACTTTATTTTATTACATTATTGTAATTAATACATTAAACAGTGAAAAAGCCGCTAATATTAACTCATTCTCATATTTAAATAATATAATATAATTACATTTAACATACGGATTTTAAAAAAAAATTTCAAACATCAACAAAATATATTTATTATTGGTATTCGTATTAGAAATTTTATAATATAATAATATTAAAAATATAAAATGTAACAAAATTATACATAATATTAAAATGCAACCGAAAAAAATTATAATTACATTAATAAAACATATATAATACGATTGAAATATAAGAAATTACCTTTTCAAATGTGGTTGTACGGAATTTGTAATTGAATCAGCGAACGATGTTTAATATCTGCAATAAATTACAAATATTATCAGAAATATTATACAAAAAAATATTCAATATAGAAAGCAAAAACAGAGATTCGACTGAGACTCAGCGCAATTCTCCCAAATTCGATACTCAGCACATATTCTCCCAAATCAACTTCTGAATTACTGAGACTCAACGCAAATCTCTAAAATTCTGATATTCGACAGAATTCCCTCAAATCAAATTAGAAATTCTAATAATCACACGATCGACGTAATTTATAAAGAGATGAGAGTCACGAATTCTAAAAAGTATAACTAACAAAAAATATCCACGGAGCAAAGAAAAAAAATTTGCGTAGGAGAACGTCGAATATTTATGCCAAAGGATTTGATGAAAGCAAATTCGCGCCGAAGATGGATGAAACAATATCAAATACTCGATGCAATTTATAGAGGGAAAAAGAGGTCACGGATTCTTATCCACTGGCACGGATTCCAATGTCACACACATTTTCTTTTTTTTTAAAAAAAATCTGAATCCGGAGTTTGCATTTCCGGAATGTAATATCTTCACAAAGTTTTCAATTCTGTAATATTTTAATACATAAATTTTAAAAATATATTATTTTAAAAAAAAAACCCAAAGACATGACTACCAATAAAGCAAAATATAATTTATCAAAATGATACTTTTTTGGCAAAATTTATTAAATTTGTAGTTAATATATTTTTGTAATCGACGTTCTTCTAAACAAAAAAATAAAATAGCGATAAATTGATTCTATTATTTAATGTGAATATACATGAAATGCATCTAGTTCAAGTAATAAATTTTTGTCATTGTAGATTATGCTCTTAATCACTAGAGTATGTATTATTTGTTTTGCAAAAAAAAAAAAAATCTAAAGTAACTAAATAGTTGTTGACTAACAAAAGACGTAAATTGTTTCGTTTGAGTTTCTTAAAGTAACTAGAAATTTTATAAACATTTATATGTAAAATTGAAAATTATGAATTATAAGTGGAAGAATAGCATCCCATTAATTTTTAACATAATCGCAAATAATAATAATAATAATAATAATAATAATAATAATAAAAATTGCCCCAAATAATGATAAGGACATCAATAGTAAAATAATTGTGACTTTACTTTCACGACTGTTTAGCTTCGTTTTGACTTATCAATAATTTCACTCCATTGGTGAGAACCAAATTATGCCCATTACAATTTTTGCTCCCAATATATATTTGACAAAAACTTGTGTGAGACAATCTCACGGGTCGTATTTTGTGAGACAGATATCTTATTTGGGTTATCCATGAAAAAGTATTAATTTTTATACTAAGATTATTATTTTTTATTGTGAATATCAGTAGGGTTGACTCGTCTCACGGATAAAGATTCGTGAGACCGTCTCACAAGTGTTGATGAAGTTGGGAAACAAAATCAAACAAGATTTTATGATGTCTACTAATTTAAATTATCTTGCGATCGTGTTTGGCTCGGAATGAGACAATTTTTAATATTGATGGTTGGAACAAAAATGGTTAATAAACTAGTTCACAACAAAGTCACTCGTTCTCAAGTATAACGTGATCCACTGCTTTATTACCTATGGCAATCAACATTCAAATAAAACAATTATTAATTTTTTAAATGTAATTCAGAAATAAAAATAAATATTTTTGTTCTTGTAACTTGTAAGTTTTTCCATTTTTTATCATGTTTATCGATTCACGGAAAATTGTTGGCGTGCAACAATTGCACAGCTAGTATCTACTATAATTTTTGATAAAACGACAAGCGGACGGTCTTACATTGATACCAGAGCCAAGATCAAGGGTTCGATTATGTGAGACTGAAATTCCTTAGTTGTGTTGATAACAAACATCATCGAACTGTTTCAGGAACCAGATGCTATTTTATTGTATTTACATGTTTCGAGTTGGTTATCTTGGAATCAAGCTGGATCGATTTCTCTTCAAATCTCTAGTTGGGCTGCGCCTATTCTTCCAGCTAGCCATCCTAAAGACAGGGTCTCCAACTGGTATGCTTGTATATCAAGTTATTCTTTCTACCTATCAGCCATACTTTTCAGAGATTATTTGACAAATCATGCACATTAGTCGATATCCCTCAATGATTCAGGAATGTCTTCTAGTAAGACAAAGATACATATCAGTCATTCTCTCTCACGAATCAACTTTAATTTATTAGAGATTTTGATTGTCATATTGAATATATGCCGAGAAGCATTATTTGCGGCATATTATGAATGAAAATGAGACAAAATACATGTTACTTTTATGTCGAATAAAAGTACAAGTTGAACGTTGAATAATTTTTTATTGTTAGAAAAACTCAACTATTTAAAGGAAAGATTCACCACCATTAATATGTAGTCCATTTTTGATCTAGTTGAATGTCTTCCAGTCTTGAATTTCACCTTGTGAGATTTACCCAAGAGTACAACAATTGGTTTTCTTTGGGGAATCGGGTATAATTTGGACATTTTATTTCATATTATATATCCTCGTGTATACATACATATATGTGAGAATAGTTTAACCAACTTTTTTTTTAAAAAAAATGTCAACGACAACGTTTCCAAAAACTGTTGTTTTTACATTAAAATAGTCGCTCATAGACGATAGTTTCTAAAACCGATGTAGAAAAAAAAACAAAAAACGCTAATAAACAACTATTTCAGACGCAAGAAAAACATAAAAGACAACGGTTTTTCCAAAATCGATGTTTTTAACAATAAATTTTTTTTTAAAAGACAACGATTTTACATAAAACCATTGTTAAATACAATAAGACAACAATTTTGCTGGAAACACGTCTTTTACCTAATTTCTATAAAAAAAAAAAAAAAATTCTTATAGTGTGGGGTGTAATAATTACCTCTAATAGGGAAGTGACAAAACCATGTTTTCGATATATCATACGATTTCAAATATTTAAATTGTATCATTATCATCGACTATCAAATTAAGTTCTACTTTTTCTTGTGCATAGTAGATCAAACTTTACCTATGAACATGTTCTTATTCATGACAGCTTCAGGAAATTTTTTTATTTTAATATCCTGATATTGTTGGTACATTTATTTTTTTAAAGCAACTTCTTTTATGCAGTTTCTTGAAATAGAAATTTTTTTATGAGCTTTGCTCATATCTGTTCAAGCACAAGAAAATAAGAAATTGCATTCAGTGTGTCTTCTTCACTGCAATTGGCTTTTATTATTTTGTTGATTAATTATTCTGACTCGTTTTTATAGCCACACGGATTTTTTTTTCGATTCTTGAAAATATAATATTAAGTATTTATAGAACATCGATATTCAACTTATATTGTAGATTTGATTAAATATATATTGATTTTATATCTAAAAAATTCAACCATAAATTATAATTTTTTCACATTTTATTTTCTCAATTTTGTTCACTCAAACCACCTTTCGAACATTAGAATTATTACAAGATCATGTTGTAATCATGATTTTTGGTGTTTTAGTGAAGAATAAAAGAAATGTTTTTCTTATAAAAAAAAATACAAAATTTATTGTGTATCATACCGCAGGGGAGCTGTCCTCGCAACCTCGTATTTTTCTGACTACGTCCATGGCACTCGATCTTAAAGAAAATGATGATATGATATCATTTCGATGAAAAAAAAATTAAATTTGAAAAAAAAAACATAAAGATTAATAAACTAAAATCATAAATTGATCGAACAAAATAAAAATAAAAAATATACAAATTAAAAATATAATTTCCTACTTTTCGCACTCAATATTTTAGCGCCACGTGAGATCATGGAACTATCAACTTTTATATTTATATTTTGTTTATTTTCAATAAAGAGTAGTAAAAGATATATGACCAACAAGACGAATTTTAGACAATCAGTTTGAAGACCATCAATTGATTGTGATGTTTGAGATAATGACAGACTAATTATGTTGAAGATTTTTACTCTTTTAAGGAAACACAAGATAATTCGTTTTAGAGTAGGTCTCTTGTGAGACGTTCTCACGAATCTTTATCTGTGAGACGGATCAACGCTACCGATATTCATGATAAAAAGTAATACTCTTAGCATAAAAAGTAATATTTTTTCATGATAACCCAAATAAGAGATCTGTCTCATAAAATACGAAGCGTGAGACCGTCTCACATAAGTTTTTGCTTTCTTTTTAAGTAAGAGTCTAAATATTTTATTTTATTTTTAATCGTTTGTCGTCATATTATATTGTCTTTTATTCTTTTTTTAAATGAAATTTCATTTTTTTTTCATTTTGTGAATAGATATGCATGTTATTGATTCTTTTAATATTTATATCAATAATAGTTTTTATTAAATATGAAATTTTGAAATAATTGGTGAAACCAAACCCTATTTAAAATAAATGTAATGTTTCTTTTAAAACTTGTCAATTATTTTTATAAAACATTATTATTTTCTTACACGGATTCATTATATGTAGGTTTATCATATTATCATGTATTTTATAAAAGAAAATAATTCAATTTTATATTACTATTTATTAAATATATGGCCAAGAACTATTTTGAAATCAAATATAGTTTATATAAAAAAGCTCTCATTTTTTCAAATCTTTTATAATATTACTGACCTAAATAAAACTGTATAAGTTTTCCATTAAATAATATATATATATTTCGAATTATAAATCCATTTATCTAAAACATTAGAAATTCTTTTTTCATTTTCCAAAGTAATATCATATTTGTGTAATTTTTCCAAATAATTCGCACTGTTTATACCAAATTAAACACGTCAATTTGAAATTATAGACCAAAAAAAATGGATATTCAGTGAATATTTTAAAAAATTTGTACCAAAATTATAATATATACTAGTAAAAGATGAACACGAGTTGCATGTGTTATTATTATTATTTTTAATTTGATCAAATAATATTAAATAATTAACACGAAATTATTTTCAATTTATAAGAGTTGTTCGATTTAAAAGAAAATTTTTTTTTATATTTTTTTCTATGCAAAATATGGAGTGACTTGAGAAGGTTTTAATAGGGTAAGAAGGATAATTACGTAATTAAATATTTTGTTGTCTTCTAAAGTAATTAATCTAAGAGTCTCACACTTAATAATATAGTATAGATATATGTCATCGATCCCAAATATATAGATTTTATTTTATTTTTTTTATTGTTTCAAATATATATTATAATTTTTATATTTAATATCGTATTTTTTTGTTATTAATATACTATAATAACTAAAATTTTGAAAAACGTGAAATCATTTTTAGTATATTAAAAGTGGAATAAAAAAATAAATAAATTTATATATTTGAGATATAAGTAACACACTTCAAAACAAAATGAAGTCGAGGACATCACGGTGCATTTAAGAAAAGGCAGATGAGAACCAACCATAACTTTATATCTAACTTTCAATAATTTCATTCACAATATTTTTTCTACTTTTTCTTTCTATTGAAATAAAGAAAAGAAAAGGATATGCATTTATTAAAAAGAAATATTTGGTTTAAAAAACTCCATTATCCTAATTTTTAGCGGATATTGTGTGAGACGATTTCACATATATTTATTCGTGAGAAGCCATCTATGTTGATATTCACAATAATAAATTATATTTTTGACATAAAAATTAATATTTTTTCATGGATGACCAAATAAAAGATCTGTCTCACAAAATTGATTCATGAAACCGTCTCACAAAAGTTTTTATGCTAATTTTTTTCCTCTAAATCATGTTATTTTGACATATGAATAGTTATAAAAAAATATGATATTATAATAAAAAAAATTGTATTTTAAATAAATCATAATGAATTAAATTAATTGAGTTTATATACATTTATTCCAATTCAAACATAAATTAATAATATATAATTGGATGTATTAAGCACGTCATTCAAAAACAATTTGAGCTATCATTATGTAATGTATTCTACGTATCAATTTATAACAAAAATACAAGGTTTATAAAATTATACATAAATTTATATAATAATATATACTTAACCAATTACAAATATATATAGTATGATCGAGCGTTTGCCGTTTTACCAAAAGTTATAATTAATAGTAACAGTGCAACTCAAATGTTTTAAATCGTACAAAAATTCAAACAACACACGTTTCGATTACTCTATTCAGTATGAACAATTATTGTACTCAATAATCTATTTCTTAATAATTGTATTTCTTATTAATAATAAGAATCGAACTCGTGATAAAATATTACTAAGGATTCTTTTTATATTTAATCCATTGTAAATTTGTTCTAACACCACTAGTCCCATGATCCCATCATTACATATACCCACTCACACCCCTTAATTCGGTTCTTTCATTAACGGTAGTGTATTCCTTGCTTTTCCCACACATTTCTCTTCCCTTTTGTAATTAATGACTCTTGCAGAAGAAAAGAAAAAGTCTAACCATTTCTTTTTTATTAAGGCCGGCCATTACTCATTCAACAAGTAAAGAAGCCACGCAAGAACAACCAAAAAGTAACCACACGCACTTCGCTCTCAACTCTCGAACCGAACTGGTTATGATGATTTCAGTGGTTGTTTTGCTTGTACCTTACAGTTCTTGAGTTTGTCTGTCTTTAAATGTCGATGTACGCGTGGATGAGATGAAAAAGATTGAATCTTGGTTTATTTTTTATCTTCTGTTTTGAAATGTGGAGTAACCCATCTGGAGAACGCTCTGGAACGATGAATTTTATGGATTTTTTCAAGAAAGTGAAGCGTTTTAGGCTGTTTGAGCCGTCTGTTGGGTTTCTTGGGTTCTTTCTTGTTACGGTTCTTGTGATCTTTTGTTTCTTTTGGTTGGATTATGGAAGTTTAGGAGATGGGCTGTGGTTTCCTTCAAAGAACGAGAGGTTTTTGTGGTTGAGAATGGAAGGTGAAAGTGGTGAGAGTAAAAGCATGGGGAAAAGGGCGGATTTTCTGAGTGAAAATATTGGTGGGTGTGATGTGTTTGAAGGTGATTGGGTGTGGGATGAGAATTATCCTTTGTATCAATCCAGGGATTGCAGGTTCTTGGATGAAGGATTCAGGTGTTCTGAAAATGGGAGGCCGGATTTTTTCTATACAAAATGGAGGTGGCAGCCTAAAAATTGCGACTTGCCCAGGTCAATTTTTTTTTTTTGGGTTATTTTCTTCTCCATTTTTATTGTTCACGTTCAGAAAAATTTGTTCTTCTCTATTTTCTTAAATTTTTGAAGAAAGACGTTAGATTGATATCTCGGAGGTTAAAATTTTGAAAATCAATGAGAAAACTGTGAAATTGGTCTATTATTTTTTATGTTTTTCATTGAAGAAAAGTTAATATTTTGAGCTAATTTCTGTATGTATTTGATTGCCTTTGGCTTCATCTTCTGTTTATTCCTCTTGTTTGCCGTGCTATTTTGTTGGACAGATTTGAATACTTAGCATATTCTATCCTCTCTCTTATTTTTGAAGCGTTAGTTTTTGTAGTTTATGATTATATCACAATCACACTTGTTGTAACCAGTAAGTTATTGTTATTTTCTTGATTGCTTTCCATTGGACTTTGGATTGACAATTTCGATAGTGGCTTTTGTCATTAAGTATTTGTTCGTGCTGAAGCATATATTTTTTTAATTATGTTTTCCTTGACATGTGTTAAATTCATAGATATCTGTTGTAATTTGAGTTGAGATGAATCAGGATTCTGATTTACGGGGGAGGAACGTATTCTACATGTAAAAGTAATCCGACTGTTTTGTAAATGACACGAAAGGACGGTTTTGAGTAGTTATGTATTGTGTGATTTTGTATGTCATTAGGATGAAAGAAACCTTCACTCGACCTGATACAGTGCAGATCAATGTTCTTCGTGTCAATATCTTTTGGAGTTATTCAAATGTACTGATTGATTATGTTTCAAGTAGCACTCGTGTTGTTTGTGTAATGCTTTATCTATTAAAAACAGGTTTGATGGTAGAATAATGCTAGAGAAACTGCGAAACAAACGTGTAGTGTTTGCTGGAGACTCAATTGGGAGAAACCAATGGGAATCTCTTCTCTGCATGCTATCTTCTGTGATATCTGAAAAGGGTTCGATATATGAAGTAAATGGGAATCCCATTACAAAGCACAAAGGATTCTTAGTCTTCAAGTTTAAAGATTATAACTGCTCAGTTGAGTACTACAGAGCGCCATTTCTTGTCCTGCAAAGTCGCCCCCCTGTCAATGTTTCATCGAAGGTTAAAACGACGTTAAAGTTGGATCAAATGGATTGGACATCTCGCAAATGGAAAGATTCTGATTTGCTCGTTTTGAACACGGGACATTGGTGGAATTATGAGAAGACGGAAAGAGGGTAATATCATGCAGACCAAAAGCCTCTTGAATGCTTTGTTTGACCTAATTAGTATTCATGCTTGGTTACCTTTTTGAAGTTCCTAATCAATTATACATGTTGGATTTCAGAGGTGGTTACTTTCAAGAAGGTTCAGAGGTCAAGATGGATATGAAAGTTGAGAGTGCGTTCCGGAGGTCCTTAGAAACAGTCATGGAATGGATACGTTATGAAGTGGATGCTGCAAAGACACAAGTGTTTTTTAGGACATATGCTCCTGTACACTTCAGGTATCACTATAGCCCTTTTTAGGTGAGTCTGTACTATATCGGGAGTTCTAGTATATTTGTATAATATGATCAACCGATCATCTAACTGTAAAATAAGAAAGTATTGATGTATCTCAAATTTTTTGTTTTCATTATCTTATACAAAACAAAAACCGAGATATCTACTCCTGATGTAGCATAGACTCACCCACCTTTTTTTTGTCATTTTCCATCTCTTCGCCTTATATTGTCACATATGCATCAAGTTATTCTTGTTCAACTTGTAGTTAGTTGTCTTTGGAATGTCTGGTCTTGAATTTTCATGCACTTCCACGATGCTTGCACTCATAATCCGCCACTTTTACTGCCCCTGCCGTCACCCACCCTGTTGTCGCTTCAACCACATTTCCATGCATTTTTACATCCCTTCATTTAAAACCGTCTTTCAAATCCTCAGGGGCGGAGACTGGAGAAGCGGAGGATCATGTCACATGGAAACACTCCCCGGGCTCGATTCATCACTAGTGCCCTCACACATCTGGACGAAATACAACATTTTCTCCCGATTAACATCTACGCAGCCGAACATATCAGCATTAACCATACTCAACATTACTCAGCTATCGTCCAGAAGGAAAGATGGGCACTCGTCTCTGTATTACTTGGGTCCAACTTTAAGTCCTGCACCTTTACATAGGCAAGATTGTAGCCATTGGTGTCTGCCTGGAGTGCCGGATACGTGGAACGAATTACTCTATGCTCTCTTCTTAAAGCACGAAGCCGTTAAAACGCCATCAACGCCAATAGCTTCTCATTCAGTGGTATAATCCAGTTTCGTGCTCGTGTATATAGTTTATATGGGGAGTTGGTTACAATAATTCAGTTTTGACCGGAGTACATACTTCATTTGTAAAACGAAACGCCGAGTTAAATTGAAACTGGGCAGTATATTCATGTAAGAAACATTCTTGACATGCAAACAGGATAAATTATTTTTCCTTCTCCTAGCTATATATTCTCTTTATATATATATATATATATATATTATCAAATTAAAGCGTCAAATTTTTAAACAATTACTGATAAAAAAAATGTTAATATACACCTGTAAACAAATTAATGTATATTAAAAAAAAAAAAAAATGACGATCGATTGCGCTTGCCTGCTTCGGTTTCTCGAGTTTTATTACCCCAAAAAAAAAAATCTATATTTTTGTTTAAAGTTTTATTTGAGTTTGATTACCAACAAATGTTGCATTAAATAACCTCTATTTATGCCCAAACCATTATGCTTTGATAATACACCCAAGCTCAATGGACCAGATAGAATAGTTAATCCCTATTTCATATTTTATTTAGTGATTTTCACAACTCACTCAGCTAAACCTCTATTTGATGCATAGAATAAGGCAATAATTGAATACACGTCTTTGTTTCACCCAATATTTGATTCAAAATTTACAAATGATTATAGTTATAAATCGTTATACATATACATACATATATGTATATATGGGTTTATCATCAATATATTATAAATCATTCATATTGGTATCTTATATTTTGAGATTACACCGAAACTTATTGGACCAATAGGTGGGATGATATCATTTTTCTTCCTTATAGTTTTGGTGTTTTTTCGATTAGTCCCCTTGTTTGTTAGATGTCAAAATAGTTCCTCAATATACATAATCTGAGATGATAAATTCCTTGACATTACTGAAATGACACAAATTCGGCTTGGTAGATGATACTCATATAGGTAGTGTCATCATCCACTCAGCATATGACAAGTGTGTTGGTGATGAATCATAGTCACTCATCCATATATCATAGTTGAATGAATAACCATGATTTATCCATTCAACACACGTGTCATGTGTTGAGAGATTATGACACAACCCACGTGGATAGCATGAACAAAACCTAAACAAAAATTCATGGATTAGAGCACATATTCAAGGGGCAATTTTTTTTTCTCCCAATCGGTATATCCCTTGCCCAATTTTATTCTCATCCTCTAAATTTTCCCCTTTCCCTCATTTTTTACAGCATAACCAAAGTAAAACATTGAAAGGAGAAAGTTCGATGCTTGCAATCGGATACGACCGGAAAGCCATCTTTCATATATATGTCTTCTGACTACTCCTCTGCTAGCATCGAACTCTAATAAAACTGAAACCGCATATTATACGCGAGTATGCATAATATATGTTCAAGAATTAGTTAAGAAAATATTTAAAAGTTTATTTTAGTGTATATGTTAAATTATTATGCATCCTCCTATTATTCAAAACTTTTTTAATATTAATTTTCAAATATATTTCATCTCAGTTTCATATTAATCAAATAATTTGTATTAAATTTAAGTTTCCGAAATAAATTAGTTAGTATATATATTACACTATAATCTCACATATGATCATTTAAATTTTGAAATAAAAATACAAAATTGATTGACCATGTGATAGCTGTTTGCATATTCTAGCATAATATAAACATAGCCAAATTTACATCATATTATTTTATGATTTTATCTCCAAATTAGTACTCTATAAAATAAGATACAATACAATATTTCATCTAAAATAATAATAATTACAAAGCATCATACATATATTTTTTAAAAAGTTATTCTATGAATATAATGTAGGCAAAAACTTGTGTGAGACGGTTTCATGGGTAGTACTTTGTGAGACGTATCTCTTATTTGGGTCATCCATGAAAAAGTATTATTTTTTATGCTAAGAGTATTACTTTTTATTGTGAATATCGGTAGAGTTGACCCGTCTCACAGATAAAGATCTGTGAGACCGTCTCACATAAGACCTACTCATATATGTAATTCTTTTAGGTACCGTTTGGTTCATGGTATGTGATATATAGTATGAAGATAAGTAATATTTTGTAATAATAAAATAAATAGAAAATGATAGTTAATATAATGTTTGATTTAATTGATTTGATTGATTAAATTTGAGATAATATGATATTACCATTTTGTCATTCTTGAAAATATTAATAGAATATTAATAATATTATTTATTAAGGGTAATATCGTAATTTTATATTATTGATTTGATTGATGTGAGATAAATTATTACAAATTTGATTGATGTGAAATAAATAATTAATAATTTGATTGATCGAGATAAATAATACTTGTACAAAACAAATGATATGATATGAATATTAATATTAGTACTTAGAAGCACTTGAACCAAACAGTACCTTAAAGTAGTGTTTGCAAAAATTTATTTAAAGCTGTTACAATTTTTTAATGAAATGTTTAAAAATTGTATGTAGAAGACGAGAATCACTCAAAATAAGCTAATGTTAACACTGTCCGATCAACTATCAATTATTATTATGAAAGTCGTCTTTAAAATTCTAAATTTTGATATAAATATTTGAATCACACAAAATTGACTTGACACAAAAATGATAATAATAAATATTTATTAGGAAACGAAGTGTATATAAGATCATTATTTATTAGTTCTAAATAACATTTGGCCAAAATCAAATTAAAAAAATAACATTATTTCATTGATAAATTAAGGAGTTGATGATTACATTTTATTTTATAGTATCTATATTCTACTTCACGTGTAAAACATATGTCAAATTTATTTACGAACGAAGTCCAAATAACAAAAAAAATAGAATATAAATATCAATTTCCGATAAATTATTATGTAAGTTTTTTTGACAAATGTGAAAAGCCGAATATATAATAATAGGATTATTATTATTATTATTATTATTATTATTATTTTACAAATCACAACGGCTACTTTCTCAAAACTTTCAAACATCTTGGGTAAATAAAGTAAATAGGTAAGACTTTTGGGCACAAATTGAGAATAAATTCCTGTTCTCCATTGGTTTATTTTCATATCTTTGTTCACTTTGCACTCTCTTCTTCTCAGTTTTCACTCGAATGAACACACCCTGGAAAATGCCTAAGAATATCTCTCGGGAATCCCCTAATTTGTAAAGTACGCTCCATAAACGTCAAAGATGCAAGATTTCATAGGCTCCTTACGCGGATCCCTGGTTTTCAAACCATCGGACGAGGAAACCGTTGGATTTGGTGGGTTAGTGGAGAAAATCGGGTCGAGCATACGAAAATCGAGAATTGGGTTGTTTGGGAAGCCTCCAGTCCATGCGCTGCCACCAATTTCGACGCCTCGAAAAAAGGTCTCGAGGGCGGCGCTGATGGAGGAGGAGATGGCACTGCCGCCGATGGAAGGATCCACGATGGAGTCTCCTCGAGCGAATAAATTCAGGGAAGCTTCTCTAATGAAAGAAAAAGGTAAAAAATGTGAAGGCTCGGTGGTGAAGAAGAAGGATGATGAACAGCCGCCGCAGATCCGTTGGAGGAAAGGGGAGTTGATTGGTTGCGGTGGATTTGGGAGGGTATACATGGGGATGAATATTGCTTCTGGCGAATTGCTCGCTGTTAAAGAGGTATTTTTGTTGCAATCATCTCAATGAGTTTTTTCCATGAGTTTGTTGATGGTCTTTACTCAATAGATGCGAGTATAGTGCACCAATTTGTGGGTTTCTTTAATTGTTCTTTTGTTGCTTGGATGTAGGTTGCAATTGGGACTAACAATGCTTCGAAGAAAACTCAAGTAAGGGCATAGGTTTGAGCTAATTTGTCTCTATTCAATATGTGATACTAATAGTGCTCGAAGAAAACATAAAAAATTTCATAATTTTCATGATTTACAAACATCTATCTCACCACCGATAAGGTGAGGTTTAGTCTATGACTGTTTCATCACCAGAACATAATATGGTATAGACATTTGACTGTTTCATGGTGTATTGCGTTTGGCAGGAATATATTAGGGAGCTTGAGAAAGAGATTGATCTATTGAAAAATCTCTCTCATCCAAACATTGTTGTGAGTACAGTGAAATTTCCTGTTGTTTGATTCACTAAAACTTGGTGTCAAATATTTAATACTAGCTCTATTTTTATCATCTTGTTCAGAGATACTTGGGAACTGCTAGAGAGGAGGATTCTCTGAATATTTTATTGGAATTTGTGCCTGGTGGATCCATATCATCTCTGTTGGGAAAGTTTGGTTCTTTCCCAGAATCTGTGAGTGATTACTTTAATCTTATTCAGAAAGTGGAGATGGATAAAACTTCCTTGATATTGTCATCGAGTCCTTGAAGCTGAAAGTCTCCAATTCTTTAAGATGTTAATCTCTGAGAAATGGATCTTTTTGGGGTTTGGATATTGGAGCTTCTTGAAAGCCACTAATTTAACAAATGGACTGAACAGAAATGGGGATATGAAGACTCAACTTTGCTCTGGAATAGCATATTGATATTTAGACTTTTAAACTTGCATTTGAATTTGCCTTCCAGGTTATTAGAATGTACACAAAACAATTGTTGCTAGGACTAGAGTATCTTCACAAGAATAAAATTATGCACCGGGACATCAAGGTATTTATTATTTCTTCCTATTATTCTCATGATTTCCAATCATCATTTAATGATAATTTGGATTTTTCCTAGGGTGCAAATATTCTTGTTGATAATAAGGGGTGCATTAAACTGGCTGATTTTGGAGCATCCAAGAAAGTTGAAGCATTGGTATGTTTCTCGTTGCATTTTTAGCAGTTTCCTTGATCCCCTCAATGAACACTGCCTCACAACAGTAATGGAAATCTGCTGCAGGCTACTGTAACTGGTTTCAAATCAATGAAGGGTACTCCATATTGGATGGCTCCTGAAGTTATTGTGCAAAGTGGTCATAGCTAGTGAGTCGCGCAGCTTAGTTCTTTTACCCAGTATAGTTTAAATCTGTTTACTTGCTTACTTGCCAGATGAAGTTATTTATGCAACAAAATCCATTGTTACTTTTATCTATCCTTCTGCATTTATTTATGTTCTCTACTACTCCAGTATCTAGCAAGTTCCAAAAAGTGTCATTCAAAACGCTTTTTTTTAACAGATTCTTTTGATTTCATCAAGTCAATCTAGATAATATTTCTGTTAGCAACTTATGAACTCATGGTACTGGATAGGTATATATACGCTCCACTTCGACCACATCAGCACCTATAAGGTAGGTGATAAAAATCAAAGTAAACTTGTCAATGCTAAATCAATGTTGATTAAAAGTATTTTTCTTGTAACAAGTTGAAAACTTGTCAATGCTAAATCAATGTTGATTAAAAGTATTTTTCTTGTAACAAGTTGAAGTTATTGAACTGTATTCTTCAATTTCTTTGTTCCCTTTAAAGTACTTTCCCCCCTTTAACATGTTGAACCGTAATATTCAATTTCTAGTCCTGGTTCTCTAAGTATCTCTACCCCATTACAAAAAAGAAACATATGTATTTTATTTTTCAGTCTGTGCTTCCCACTTGAACTCAACCAATATTCTTGCCACTTTCTTTTTCTGCTACAAAATCAACAGCTCTGCGGATATTTGGAGTGTTGGATGCACAGTCATTGAAATGGCTACCGGCAAGGCTCCTTGGAGTCAGCAGTATAAGGAGGAGGTACTCGATTTAAATATCTTTATGAATTTGCCAGTTTCACGATCGACTATTTTTAGTTTTTAATTATCATCATTAATTAATTTTGGTTGGCTTCATTTTAGGCTGCTGCTCTTTTTTACGTTGGGACTACAAAATCACATCCACCAATACCAGAGCATCTTTCCACTGAGGCGAAAGCCTTCTTGTTAAAATGTTTACAGAAGTATGTTCTCTCTTATATCTGCCTGATATTATATTCGATCGAGTGCTTTAAGTAGCTATGTTCAAAGAAAACCTCTATAACTTTGAATGCTTCTATACGTCTCTCTTCACCTCTCTCTCAGCCAACAAATTTGACTTCATAAAACTGTTGCAGGGAGCCAGACTTGAGATCTACTGCATCGGAGTTGTTAAAGGTGGTGCAAACTGTTCTCTCATATTTGTTATAGCATAAATGACTATTATATGGAATAACTGCATTTGATGCTGTCTTGCTACAGTGTTTTCATATTTCGTCGGCGAGTTTCGATGTTTCTGTAATTTTTAGCAGAGATATGTTTTGCACTTTACTTTTGTTGTATCTTGTCGTTGCTTCTTATCTTCAGCATCCATTTGTTACTGGAGAATGCCGGGAGTCTCATCTTGTTCTACGCACTTCAATTATGGTAAGCAAAGACATTTTTAGTGATCTATGTTTCTCAGTTCTATAGGCAATATCTTTACCAAATTAAATAATCTGGACCAGGATGGAATGCGGATGGGAGCAAATGTGGTTGGCATTAAAAAGTCGTAAGCACTTTGATGAATGGATTTGAATATCTTTTGGCAATCTGATTGAATCAGTTGTATCGAATCTGGAGATTTTATTCATGCTGCAGAATGAGCCTCGAGGGAAAAATGTCCCGCAACGGACTGAAGGATATTGGTGACTTGGGTGGCAGCGTCAGATGCCCAGTTGTTCATTCCTATCAGTTCTCAGATAGAGGATCCCTTTGGCAACCAGCAAACTTTGATGATGGCATCTGCAGAATTGGAGATGAAGATGATGTCGCACTTGGTGCACCAACAAAATTCACATCTACATTGCTTTCTCACGACTGTAATCAGGTAAGGAGTAGACTGCATGGTCTTTGCAAATCTCATTGTCTTCCTTAATACATCATCTTCGATCTCAGCCAAAGGAAAAATATTTATTCGAAGTTTTTCATTGTCATCATTATCCAGAGTTTCAATCCTATGTGTGAGCCCAATGACGATTGGCAATGCAAGTTTGATGAAAGTTCAGAATTGAATAAAAGTGGAGCAGGGTTGTTTTCCAGTCAAATAGCTGAGCCTGCAAATAGATCTTTAACTTCAGGTGTAGCAGATTATGGCTTTACATTCCCAGGGCATTCAGGAGCTGAAGATGAGGACGAAGTGACTGAATCAAAGATTAGAGAATTCCTTGATGTAAAGGTAGACTCAATGTCTCTTTTTTGTTTGTGTCCGGCAAGCAACATCCTGGTTTTAGAATTTTATGCATCTTTTGTCGCAAAGAATTCATCTTTCCACAGAAAAAAGTTTCATCTCTTAGTCCTCTATTCTTTCCGTTGTATTTATGTAATATTTCACTAATTTTTTTAGGCTATTGAACTGACAAAGCTGCAAACGCCTCTTTATGAATTCTATAAATCCTTGAATGTTGCTGGTCCTCCAAGTCCAGTTGGGGTAGGGAACAAGGAAAATGTTTCAAATAATTACAATCTTCCACCTAAAAGTAGGTCACCAAGTAGACTCGGTAGCAGAAGACTTTCTACTGCCATCGATTTCGAGTGCATCTCAAGTCCTGGGAGTTGTTCCAGACATGTATCAAATGTTGTTGATGTAAACTTTCAAGCTTCTCAGGATGTTAAGGAGCTTCTTGATTCTCAGAGACAGCCACTTAGTCCAGGGTATGTGATTATCCTTGCATCATTACATGTCTCCATTAAATGAAACTGATTTTTTTTTTGCCCGTAGCTGTGAGTATACTGAGAGACAGAGGAAATGGAAAGAAGAACTTGATGAAGAGCTCGAAAGGACCAGAGGTAAGTTTTATGAATTTTAGTATGTACAATTTGGACTTTCAAATGCCCTTTTCAGTGTGACTGGGGCATATGATTTGTCTTTCCTTGGGCCATCCATATTTTAGTTAGCGAAGCAATGGCCTCAAAATGAGAAGCAGTTTTTTCTTACTAAAATAACTTTTTATAGGACCCGGGTTTAATCATGTTTAACGAACCGATTTATATATTTCTGTTTTTTTGAATGAGTTCTTGTGTTTACATAAAGCCTTCAAGGATATTTTACGTAAAGCCTTCAAGGTCTATATCCATCCTTGTTTTGGGATTGGTAGAGCTACTGTGGGTGTTTTTGGATGCAAGTATGCTACTTTTTCAGACAAACACAAGAAGCTGTTTAGAAGGCAACAAATCTAGTAACAAAGTAATGTTGAAAATGTGTGCTTTTATGATGCATTATTTTATAAAAGTTAAATCATAAAGTAAATAGGGTGAAACAAAGGCCAGAGATTGAGAATCAGAATATCTCTTCTTCGTTGGAGCAGCAGCGAGAGGCATTTTTCAAGCAGACACATGCACATGTAGTTACTGAGTAACTCCTCGTCACCATGTAATTTTTGAGAATTCAAAGCTGCTGTTTCCGCATCTACTTGTATGTCAGATGCCATGGTTTGAACAGTCTTATTCGTCTTCGTCTTGATAGTTTGATGAGTTTCATTGAGGACGCATGGCTTTCTACTTCAGGATTTTGTAATGAAAGGCTGTATAATTTATCTATTTCAGAGCTCATGCGTCAGGCAGGGGTTGCAAAAACATCATCCCCAAAGGATCAAATTTTGAATCGAACAAGAGATCGTTTGAGGTTTCCTCCAACTCCCAGGAGATAAAGCAAGTCTTTTACAGCTTCTCAAATGATCCAGAGGATTGATCCCTGTTGACATGAGTTAAAATTTACCAAGTGGAAGTATCGTGCCTGTAAGTATAAAAAACATATTATTGTAATGCTTCAGGTGAGTTATATCCATCCCGTTTTGTCATTTGAGTTGTGTATAGATCAGGTCTTGTGCAAAATTTTACTTTCATTTCAATATTCTAAGTGTGGCTACCAGGCAATATATGATGTATGAACGCAGCAACCACATATATACTGTTGCTGTTATTTACCCAAGATTGATATAAAACAATGTACTTATAGACACTTCGCTCGTATGAACCCACGTATTTTGTTGCTTGAGGGCGAAAACTTCGGGGTTCCTGTGCACATGTAAAATATGTTTCTCTCTCCATGTTGTGTACTTTCTGAACCTTTGTGATTCTTTCTGGGTTTGGATTGACAGAATAAATATGCTGGTTTGTGTAAGCATCTGTTATAGACTTTTTGTTTGTATTGTGTTCACCATTTTACCATTAAGTTGCAGCGCATCTTGCAGCATGTCATGTACATTTGTGACACATTTCAATACAAAACAAGTTATCATAATGTTAACTAGCCTAATATTGTCATAAAATTAAGAAAAATTGTTGTTTGAACAAGGATTTGGGGGGAAAATTTGCAGAAGACTATTAAATTAAAGTACAGAAAACACGTGCACATTTTTTCTGATTTTTGAGAAAGCAAGCATTCTGGATTGATGTCAAAAGCTGTCCACATTGATCCAAAATTTTATTTCAGAAGCAATATAACCTTGATAAAAATATATTGGCAAAAATAAATGCAGTATAAAACAAACTGAGAAAAAATAAATGCAAAAGAGAGAATTTGTTAAGATCGGGTGATTAGTTAGAAGACGGTTGAATAAACAATCACATTAGTTTGTTCAAAAATATGGTTGGGTTAACAACTTTGAATGTTGTAATTCTCTCCAAGTCAATGTCAGTTGGCTAATCAGATAAGTTCTGTGTAGAAGGAAGCTAGACCGAAAGATTGAATATTAAAAAATAACTAAGTAAGAAAGACAATTATCGATGGTAAGCTGACTGAAATATAAATAACACAAAAATGTTTCCGAATGTTCGTAGATTTAAATAACTTCTATGTCGGAAAGATATTCACTAGAAGACTTTGGAAATTACAACCTTTGTAATAATCAGATTCAGAAGGACTTTATCACTGGCTAACTGAAACTCTTAGTTTAGCTTACTTAAACAACAATGAACAATACACTAACTGCCAGTTTACAAATATTTCGAAATATTAAGCACAAATTGATCCTCAATGATATGATATAATATTTAAGTGGGTGCTAAAGTTCTTGAAAGTTTGAACACTTGAACTTATGTGATGATTCCAGAGAGCCTAAGTAATTGATAAGTTCCTCTATTTATATACTTGTATTCAACGGTCAGTAAAATCAAATATTATATTCGTTCCAACTTTCAAACATAATAGTTGTTAATCCCGTCTTTTTCCATATCATTATCCTTTATGACAATCGTACATTGTAGGTAATGTTCGTGGATTTCTGACAAATTAGAGACTGTTGGTATGAACGACTTTATCCAAGAATTAAACTTTTTAACTTTGAGTATTCTGACTGATTCTTCATCTCATTTACTCAACTATCTTTTAGTTCACTTGGTCTTCAGCTATTAATTTGGTAGACCTTGTTATTAGTTAAGCTCAATCAGATTGTCTTATAATAATTTTAGTTTAGCTCATTTTCAGTTTGGTTTTGTTTGTTAAATTACCAAAACTTAATTAATCCAATAATTTCTTCATTTTTAGTGTTTGACAAAATATGCATAAAGAACTGACTGCCATAGAACTAATTGACTGAAATCTAAATTATAATTTTTAAAAGATCATGATACACAACAATTATAGATAAACTGATACGCTAACACTATTTTTTTTTTATGAAAGTCCTTGTGATTGCACGAGTTCTTGCTTGACTGTGTTGATCTCTTGGGGAGTTGTTCTTTGTTGTCCTCTTTCTTCTAACTCACTTCCCTTTTCTGATTAATTTTCCCTTTTTTGGTCAACAAAAAGGGTCTTCAGAATTTCAAGAACTGATATCAGTTTGGTAGACATTGTATCAATCTTTGAGGAGAGATCTTCATAAACATTGTCTACCTTAACTATTAGCTCATGATTGAAGGTGGAAATTTGTCAAAGAGAGTTTGAGTATTAAGAACTTGATCTTTTTTTAGTTTGTCTAGGGAGCTAAAAATTTCAATAACATTCTTGGACAAGCGTGTTACTTCTTTTAGCAGTTTGTCAAGAAAGCTGTCCAGATAGTTTTCAGTGTTGATCTGGCTTCTCCATAGATTGGTGAGATTCGAGGTGATGGAAGCCAGAATAGCGGTGATATTATTCAAAATGTGGTCTACAAAGATGTTCAGTTCTGGAGACAGAGCAATACTTGGAATATCTTTGACCGAGATAGGTTGAGATACAACCATAGAGAGATTTGGATTTGAAATAGAGGATGGTCCTTTCTCAATCAGCAGAGTCGGTTGAGCTTGAAAAACTTGTTCAGTTTGAATAACAGACTGAGTGACGAAATCTTTAATCCCTGTCCGATTCACTAAATCTTGAACAATCTCAGCCACTACTGAGTGTGCTTCACTCATCAAAATTTCAGCCTTGCCGACTGGTTCAACAGAGGCCGTATCTTTAAGTCGCTTCTGTAATTCTGCAAGAATTTCATGATTTGATCCAGCAATGTTGAAATTTCATGGACCAGGACCTGTTCTTCAACTTCTTCATGCAGATCCTCAATATGTTGTGCAATAGAATGCACAACTTCGTCAATATTAGCATGGGAAATTTCCTTAATGAGAGGAGAGGAGGCTGGACTTTGATGAAACTTACTGAATGAGGAGTCATCCTCATGCATGGTGTCTTCAGTTGGGTTGACAGGGACCTTATCAGACTCAGTGACCTCATATTTCTTTTAGATTTGGTGTCAACTGTTTTGAATAACTGATGGTCATTATCCCAAACTTTGACCTTCATCTGCAAAGTGATTGATCAATGTCCAGTTGATTAAGTACAACGACGTCATAGAAAGCAGTTGGATTGGTTGGATTGGCTCTGAGTTCTGCACATATTGCAATGAGCTTCTTAATCCGCAAGAGATCCATCAGATAGTCTCCGTGTTGAAGTGCTTCAGCAATCCCACGGTCTTGACTTGTTTCAGAACTACCTTTTCAAGATAACTAAACTTATTCAGAGTAGTCTTAATCATCATCTTCTTCTCAGTTTCTTGGTGAAGATGACTTCCTAAAAAAACTCAACCTTGTCCTCAGCATACTCATTGACTTCATCCATTAGCAAGTCGATTTGAGTCTGAACTGCAGATGTGGACTCATTCTTTGGAGCTTCAATCATTTTTTCTTTTCTTTCCCAGTAATTGGTTTTGTGGTACAAGTGGAATTCAGTCCTGACTTGATGTACTCAACTGGTTCCGTAATCACAATTCTTCTGAGTGGATTAGAAGGTGGGAGAGCAGATGACATGGGAATAATCCTTGGAGGGGCAGCCACAACTATCAATTTCAGTTTCTTTGTTGGCTTGTCAGTTATCTTGTCATCAGTTTTCTTAATACTTGGTTCTTAGAGGCAGCGAGGCTTTTGGGTGGTGTAGACGCAGGTCTGGCTTTCAAAGTACTTGACTTCTTCGGAGGAGGAGTAGGAGCGTAAGCCTGGTCATCTCCTATTTCTTTCTCAACAATCAACATTCCAGTTGTAGAGATTTTCACGGCTTGTCCCTTAAGCTTGAGAGATTATTGGAGGCACTTAGAGCCTTGAACTTATGGACAGTGACTAGGTTACTGAGATTTACTCCTACTTATTCAAATAGCCTTTATAGTAGAAATGAAAAACCAGGAGACTGCTTCTCCGATTGAATCATAGCTTTCAGAGTTTGGAAGAGAATGACTGACCAATTGACTTTCATTCTAGTTGTAATAGCAGTCATGACTAGAAATTTCTCAGCAGTAATGGCAGCAAATGAACCTACCTTGTCCTGCAGACACTTGGCCACTATGTCAGAAGCAACTGATATTACAGCTTAATCTCTTTCTTTATTATTGATGTCTTGATAGCTTTGTTGGATGCAAAAAACATATCTTGCATGTTCTCAAGGGTCTTTTGAGACACTTCAGAGAAAGCAGAGATTCCTTCAGATTGTAACTGAAATAGAATAGAGAAAAATCCTTGGTCAATAAGGATATTATGTTCTCCTAGAGGCATAACGATCTTTCCATCATCATTGACTACACCTCTGTCATAGAAATTCTTCAGTCCTGGAACATAGATTTCCAGAGAAGAGCTTAGAATGATTAAAAGGCTAGATGACTCAGTTGACTTGAAAATTTCAATAATAGTTGGTCTTCCATTGAGTAAATTGACTCAAAATCGATGTCTAGGACATTCATAATATAAGCAGGAATAGTGGGTGTATCCATTTTGCTGTATAATCTCAACAAGAAAATGGTTAGAGATTCAAAAGTCGAAAAGAGGGCTAAAAACACACATAGATTCGAGTGAGTTTGAAGATGGTAAAGGAAGAACATGAGACTAAATGATAATTATAATGTGATATTTTGAATTCCATAGACAATAAAGGTGACATTCTACCTACGGAGAAATTTTTTTAAAAAATGTATAACCAATCAATTAATTTGATGAAATAAATTAGATATTTTTAAAAGAATTCAATCAAGCGGTTAGGTCATTTGAAAAGATTTATTAAGGAATAATAGGTCATTAAAGCTAACTATTAAATGATAAGATCAATTAGACTAATAGTATATCTATCAATTTGGCTATTGAACTAAACTGACAGTTAGCAAGACTCAAAGAGTAAGTGACTACTATCTTATCACTAGGGCTTTGAGAGTCACTTCCCCCTGAACAAAATAATAACACAGTTAATATAAATCACTAAGTCTTAAAATATTTCTAAAATAAGAAAAATTATTCTCAATTGATCCATTAGTACTTTTTCGATCAAGCTTACATCCTGTATAATCTGCATAAGAATATTCAACTAAATAGAAAGATGATTCATTAACATACCATAATCCAATATTTTAAGTTTCCTTTAGATATTTGAGAATGCATTTGGTTGCTAAGAAATGAGACTGTTTAAGATCATACTGAAATTTAGCACACATACATACAACAAAAATGAATAAAGTCTTATCAATTGAACCTATTGTAAAATCATGATCGATCAAAAATTGTGATAAAATGTCATATAAAGCTCGTGGTGTTTGTTTTAATCCATGTAAAACTTTATTTAATCTAAATACATAATCA
Organism: Primulina huaijiensis; assembly: GCF_012295235.1. Lineage (NCBI taxonomy): Eukaryota > Viridiplantae > Streptophyta > Magnoliopsida > Lamiales > Gesneriaceae > Primulina > Primulina huaijiensis. The sequence goes on from NC_133321.1 coordinate 12,445,576, forward strand.
TGGAAAACATGATTAACAAAACCTTGTGGTTGTTTCAAATACAATTCTTCTTGCAGTTGATCATTTAAGATAGACTCTTTACATCAATTTGGTAAACTGTAAAGTTCTTGTAGGCAGCATATGCAAAAAATTCTGATTGCTTCCAGGTCTGCCTAAAGGTGCAAATGTCTCATCAAACTCTATGTCTTCTTTTTGTCTAAAGCCTTGTGCAACCAATCTAGCTTTGTTTTTTCACAGTCTCATCTTCATTTGGTTTGTTTTTATAAACCCATCAAGTTCCAATGACTGACTTATGTGTTGATCTTGGAACCAAATGTCATACTTTGTTTATGTCAAAGTGATTTGTTGTTGGTCATGAGTTTGATTCGTATTGATTTTAAGAAGTGCAATTATTGGGAGGAAGATTATTAATGTGCAATAATTGTCCATATTAGGTAAAACGATTGAACTATAGCGCTTGGTTTTTCTATGCGGTTTTAAAAATTTGAGTTGTACTATTACCATCAGCTATAACTTTAGATAAAATGACAAACACTCGGTCTTTTATAATTTTGTTAGAAAGATGGTACATAAATACAAATGAAACAAAAAGATTAAGACTTTGAAACAAAACAAATTTTATGTCTAAATAGTTGGCAAGTCGCAAGAAAAAACAATGGGACTTCCCCACGAAAAATAAATTATATGTACAGTAGATGTTTTCTATCTTCTACAATGTTATAAATTATAATAGAAGCGAAATGGATAAAAGTATTATTTTTTTTGAAAAAAAAAATTGGATAAAATTAGATTTTGTTCTCTTAAAGTCTCACCATTTTTTTTTTCGAAAATGCTCCCTCAAATCCAAAAAATCTATCACTGCTAACAAAGTAAAAATTTAAAATACTGGAAAAATATAAATAATACGTTAATATTAAATACACGAGAAAATCATAAATGGAAACAACATATACTACTGATGAACTAGTGTAGATAATATTTAATTTAATTTTTATTGCAAAGCCAAGTTAACATAAGAAAATCATAAATGGTCTTAATTTTTAGGCAAAATAAAGGGTGTTAACTACTACTTAAAGAATCATGGACATTTTGCATTGGATTTGGAGCAAAACAATCCAACTCAGCTCAAACTTGACAATATACTTGTACGGCCTGTGTACACACTTATGATGTTCCATTCTTGGTACATTAAATTTCAGAAAAGAATAATCCCTTCTCCCTGTTTTTCATTCTTTTAATATCATTAAAAAAGAACAAAATTTGTACATATAAACCAATTGAAGAACATTTTATGGATCAAGTTTGCAAGAAAACTTCCTTGAAATGCTGTTGAAGTCCAAGAAAATCATGGAGGTTATTATCCTTAGTTCGCGTTGTTCTTGCCTCAACAAAATATTAGCTTCCCTTTCTGCAGAAGTGTATCCATCCATGGCCAATATTTCCTGAGTTCGCGGTGTTCCTCGCAATGCTGTTTTCCGTCGAGACGAAAAGTTGGATTCAGGAACTGGGCATCGACTTCTTGAAAACCGCCGAACTAAGTAAATTATAATTGTTACAAGATAATCAGGTGTCTGATTAATTTCATCTTCATCATTTTTATTTAATGATTGAATTTTACTAAATTTAATTAAAGTTTAAATTTTCAAACATTTGAGTCTTTCAAAAGCTCAATCCGAGTTATCATTGATATTATCAATCTTTCATAGGCACATTAACAGATTATCTGAATCATTTGATAATAAAATTACAAGTGTAAAAGTTCCCACTACATTGAATAAGATCATAGAGAACATCATCAGTTGGTAAGAATGATAAGAAAATCATATAAAAAAAATCCAAAAAATGTTCTCCGACATGGTACCAAGAAGCAACAAGTCTGAATGCAAAAGGATTTTTAATATTCTAATCTGATAAAGAAGATGCTTAATGCTAATTCCAAACTAAGATCAAGTTGAAATAAATCCAATGCAAAGGCGATGGATTAGCTTCACTGTTGCTATGAGTCATGCAAGAGTCTACCAAGATCCAACAAAGCTAGCAACTTAAGAATTTGAAAGAACAAAAACATAACATGTTTCAGAAGAAGTGGTCGAGATGTTCACTCTTCTTGATTCACGTCAAGATTTTTGAGTTTCGCTTCTAGATCATCTTGACCATCTCCGTCTCCGTCTCCATCTCCGTCATCAAAATCTTCTCCATCTGGATCATTCTCATCCAAGGGGCCGAGTTTATCAGGATGTTTTTTAAACATGTCCTTCAGTTCATCAATCCCTTCATCAGAAATGAAGTTTCCATTGATATTAAGTAACTTGAACCCTGGCTTATCAGCCAAATCCTGAGGCAGTGTTCTCGATGCAGCCCTTCTAAGAGAATTCTGGCTCAAATCGACTTCCTTCAACTTGTCATGCTCTTCTCCAAATGCTTTACTTATCAGAAGTGCACCATTGTCTTTGAGGTTTTTTTTCTGACAGGTTCAACTTCACAAGAGCCTTCTTTCTAGCAATGCAAGCAGTTAAGCTTTGAGTGGCTTTGGCTGATATGTCATTTCCAGCCATTTCCAAGACCTCAAGGGAAGGAGCTGCCACTTCGAGAGCGTTGGCTAAGGCGCTTGCTCCTTCATCTTCAAGATTCAGGTAGCTCAAATAAATCTCAGTGAGATTCTCCTTATTTTTAATAGCCTCAGTCAGCTTGATACTAACCTCCAGGCCAAACATGTTGTCCCGAATATCAAGTTTCTTCAGATGATTACATTTTGCAAGTGCTTCAGTCAACGCAACCCCACCTTCAGAGCCAACACGAGTGGATGAGCATCGGAAATCCTCTAATAAAGGACAACGCTTGCAATAGCCCCTTCGTCTCCTGTCATGTTGTTGTGGAAATGAAGAACCCTGAGCTTCTCTGTGGAAGGAAGCAATTCACAAACAGCTCGTGCTGCTTCCTCTGAAATCCCATCATTTATCAGATATAGTTCCTCCAAGCAAGTTTGAGACTGCAAGAGCAAACTGAATGCCCGGACTCCCTTCTCACCTAAGGCATTGTCTGAGAGATTAAGATACGTCGACTGAGAACCTTCAAGAGCTTCGGAGAAGATTTGCATAACATCAAGTGCTTCTGCCTCTGCTCTTCCAGCAACAAAGTATGAGAGATCGACTTCCTTCAATTGATTCTTTATCGAAGCTAAGATGGGCCCAGCAACATGGGCTGCACCGAGACCAATGCTTCGATTGCTGAAACGTATTCTGGTATAAAAATTGTTGGGCTCTTTTAAGGGACTCAAAAGTGCTTGTGCCTCGTCTTCTTCAATAAATGCCCGCTCACCTTTAGAAATATCAAAAAAAGGTTTCATGAAAAGCAGAATCAGCCTTGGAATCCACTGTGTCCTGTTCCTCAATCATCGTGATACAGGAACCTCCCTTAAGAACTTCCAAACATAGATTACTGCATTCTCTGACGTACAACTGCACAACAGAAGTCCCATCATCGTCAGGTTCTTGTTCATCAAGTTTACTTGCACTTCCAAATGCAAAATTTTCAATTTGTTTCGCATATTTTAAAGCCACAATCTCATTGAGACAACCATACTTGCGAGTGAAACTGGTTGGAGTTGAGATATTATTGGTCAATCGGTCCACCAGCATCTGACGTGTGTTTTGGCTAGGGGGCCAGAGCTTGACGGCTACGTATCCATGTTCTCCATTTGATGTTACAACATTCATTTTGGTCAAATCTAAATTTCACAAGCATGCGTGCTATTAATAGCAATTTCCAACAAGTGACACAAAATTGGATATTCAATAGCAGAAACAGCCAAAGGGATTAATAATAAAACATAAAAGATCGTAAAAATTCAAATATCAACCCAGAAAGCATTACACTGCACAAGATTGCGCAGAAGGGTAAATGATAACCAACCGTTCTGGCCATGCAAAATATACCCTCAAATGTACTACATGTAATTTAAAGAGGTAAAGACCAGAGCCATATTTTTTAAAAAAATTACAATGATAAATGCAATGAATCAGTTTTGTCCCGTTATTTGGAAGAATCACCCTGACTCCAAAAATATGGAATCCATTATTTCAGGCATGAACAATTAGGCACCTGGCTGCAGGTAGTAGCGCAAAATTAAAAGGTCACAAATAAGCTCTTGAGATAGATTAATTTGGATTCTTCAAATTAGATGTTAGACACTTAATATTTACTGTAATTAATTTCAGGAATGAACAAATAGGCGCCTGGCTACAGACGTGTAGTTGCACATAAAATCACACACATAAAAAAGGAGTGTGTGTGTGTGTGTGTGTGTGTGTGTGTGTGTGGGAGTCTAGGGAAAACCAAGAAGGAACTTAAAAATAAAATTTGTCGAGGTCCATTCCAAAAATTTAAGCTGCTCCCAACACACCAAAATTCATCAATCCTTGACTGAATTCCTGTTCGTGCAAGTGTATCAAAGCAAAAATGTAAAGATCAACGAAAGACCACGAAAATAAACCACAGCCCAGAACAACCGAGAAGGTGAGTGCTTGCTTCACATTACACAGAAACCAAAACCAGAAACCCTAAAAACCCGAAAACATAGAGCATCACTGGAAAATAAACAGGGCGAAAGGGAACAAATTGGAGTACCTTAGTGGTGATTTCTGGAGCAAGATTGGGTTCTTGGGATGTGTAATAATGCAATGGGAGGTCTTTTTCGCGAGACTGCCAGCCCACGTTGGGAATCGCGCTTACAACTTCCAAGGCAAAGTTCAAATAATTTGAATTTCGAATTTGAATGCCGTCTTATTTTAATTTTCCAGCAACTAACTTCATGCAACTTGAACTAGGCATTCTTATCGGATTTCCGGTTCCAGTCCAGTGATGACCGGTTTTGGAGCCACCGGTGCTGTACCCGGTAAGAATCGGTCCAAAAATCATTCCTTACTTGGAACCAATCGGATGTAGCTGATGGATCGATTTCGGGTCATTTCAAATCTATTTCGGGCTTTTTTAAAAAAATAATGGTAAAAATAAATTGTAGAAAAAATATTTTTTTTTACGTGTTTTGAGTTGAGAAAATACATCAGATAAATAGAAAGGAAACATTGTTGTTTACATCAGGGGTGCTTATCGGTTCTAGGGTTCCGGTTTCGGACCGGTTCCTGATCGGGTGGTGCTAGAACCGGTTCTGATTCCAATATTTAAACTTGGAATCAATCCAATCTTTGATCGGTTCGATGACTTTTAGACCGATTCCGGTTCGGTTCGGTTCGATTCGAGTTCCTTGTCCGAATATTATTATTTTTAATATATAAATATTTTTATTAATGAACATTTTTTTATTTTTGTATTTCGCGTTGAAACAATACTGAATAATCATAAAAATAAAATAATTGAAAGATTGATTTTACAATTGAAAATCTAAAATTCATCACGATTTATTAAAATATATTTTGAATATTCTGGGTCTTCATCGGAATTTGAGCTTTGAAATTCATCGATTGCGCCAGTAGTCCTATTCTTTTTTTCGGCTGCAAACCAATCTTGTAGGCATGTTAGCATGGAAAGTGTTTCTGGCTTTAAACTAGTTCTTTGTTTACCAATAATCATTCCACATACTTAAAATGTTGATTTGGAAGCAACACTTGAACTTTGAATGGGTAGGACATCTCTTGCGATTGCAGCTAACAGTGGATAAAGTTTAGAATTTGCTTTTCACCAATCAAGAACATCGAAATTCTCTATAGTCTCAGTATATTGGCTTAGATAAATTTGGATCTCATTGTAATTGGTTGTTGTTACCGATTTTTCTTTGAACTTTTGTCGTTTCAAACTTTAAAAGAAGTTAAGTGCTCCACTTTTGCTTTTATATGTCGGCATATCCTCCGGCTACGCACTAGGTTCATCACATTGTTCACTAGCATACAAATCAAACAATTCTTGGAGAGAATGCATGATTGAATTTTTTTTATCGTCAACATTCTTTCGAAGAAATTTAGCATAATATTCAAAAAAACACATCTAATCCTCCTTTATTTTGAGTAGGATCAAGTAATATTGCTAAACCATGCACAATTGGGATAGTTTCCCAATATTTTAAAAATTTGTTTTCGACATCTGAAACAAAATCATGCATAACAGAATCATCACGATATTTAATAAATCTATAAAACCTATTGAAAAGCAAAGGTAGAAACATGATTGAAGTATGATAGTCAATGCCAGAAAATTTCACGGTTGCTTTTTTGAAAATTTCTAATAAAGAAACACATTTACTCAAAATATTTCAATCATCGTCACTTAGCATTAAAGATTATACCGCAATATTATTGTAATATGGAGTAACTAAATCTTGAAAACATAATAAAGTATGAAGCATGTGATATAAAGAATTCCATCTAGTTTCAATCGGAAAAGGAAATTTTTAAATTTAATTCCGTTTGATTCGACTAGTGTTTTTCAGTCACGTTCTTGTCTTCTTTCACGTAATAATTTCACACATAATTTGAATTTTTCTATTACAGTGGACATATGCTCATCACAGTCACATTTAACACATAAATTGATAATATGACATGCATATCTAACATGAAACAAATTACCATCTAAAATTGATTTTAGTGCATCTTTAAGATATTTAATTGCAAGAGTATTGGTACTCGCATTATCTAACGTGATCGACATTATTTTATTTTCTATGCCATAAATCTTAACAACATTTAAAACATATCTAGCTATAGTGTATGCGTTGTGTGACGATTCTAAATAATCTAGCGCTAAAATTCTTTTTTGCATAGTCCAAGTTTCGTCAATCCAATGACATATAACAACAAGATAAGATTCATATTTTAAATTAGTCCAAATATCAGTTGTCAAACTAACTCTACAAGAAATATTTGAAAGATGCGATTTTAGTGTTTTTTTATATTCTTTATAAATATAAACAATATTTCTTAAGTGTGTGTCTAGAAATATTGTGAAAACTAGGTTGAAAAGTACTAGTAAATCCAACAAAACCTTCTTGTTCAACTATTATAAAAGGTTTACAACATTTGATAAAAAAACTTTACTATGGCTTTTCGATAAATTTCTTTTGTAATTGTGAAAGTTTTACCACTTGAAAGATTAATTTGTTGTTGTATTGGTTCCCTACCGCATGGTTGTAGTGTATCAGGATCAAGTTTATGTCCCTTAACTAAATGTTTTTTCAAAGTGCCAGTACCACCACCCGTTTTATAAGAATATCTCGTTTTGCAAATTTTACATACGACAAAAGAGTTATTCGTACCTTGTTGTTCAATATCGAAGTGATCCCAAACTTGGCTTCGCTTTGCACGGGCTTTCGTCGTGCTTGTTGACATTGTATTGCTTGCTCGGGTAGACGATGGCGTCCCTACATCTCTGTTGGGGAGTTCCATGGCTTGTTCATCCTCGTGGCCAGGTTCGACTTCATCAAAGTCGGGGATGTAGCCAAAATGTTCACCAAAGTCGGAAGCGTATTCGCCTCCACCACCACCACGATTTGAAAATGATGCCATTGAAATTCGAATTATTTATATGAGTAAATTGTGAAATAGTAAATAAATAACAATAAAAAGAATATTGATTATATATAAAATTATAACACAATTATTGAATATATTTGGACAAATTATAACAAAGAAAGATGTTGATTTTAGAGAAATGTAAAGTTGAGAGAAAATTGATGTGTGAAATATACAAAATGACATGTATTTATAGGTGATTTCTGTGGGTAATATATATATATATATATATATATACCCAATAAGACCAAATTGTAAAATTTTAAAACTGCAGATTTCAGTAGCCGGCTTTTGGGCCAACATCTGCAATGTCTTTTTTTTTAAATTTCGGGTTCCGTTTTGGGTCGGATCCGATTACGGACCGAAACCGGTTGAACCCACCAAATAATGAATTGTACACGGTTTCGGGTCCGGTTCATCTTTACTTGATCTGGTTTTGGGCTTAACGGACCGGTTCCGATCCAAACTAATCCATTAAGCATGCCTAGTTTACATAAACATTTAAAATTCATCACATTTTAATAAAATATATTTGAAATATTCTAGATCTTCCTCGGAACTTGAGCTTGAAAATTTGTCATCGTTCAGACGGATCTATTGTTTTTTTTGTCTCAAACCAATCTTGTAAACATGTTAGCATACTGAGCGTTTCCGACTTTAAATTATTTTTTTGGTAATCAATGATTATGTTCCATGTTGAAAATGCTTATTCAGAAGCAACAATTAAACATTTCATGGCTAAAACATCTATTACAATTAACCATAAGATTGGATAAAGTTCGCGGCTTTAATTTTTTTATCGGTTTTAATTTTTTTTATAACATGCTATGTAGAGATGCCAATTGGCCCACGACTTTAATTTTTTTATTATTTATTTTTTAAAAATTATTACAGGGTTTGGTTCATGTTACGGATGAAATAAACTGCCCCAATTCATTCACTAATGGATTCGGGGTGGTTCCAGAACCGATTCTTCCACACCGATTTTGGTTTAGGGTTCAACGAACTAGTTCCGATTCAGTTCCGAGTTTAACAAGTCGGTTCTTGTAGCGCCCTTACCCGAACCACTACTAAATATACTAATAAGCATGCAACATTAAAACTTAATAACAACAATTAAACAGCGAAAACCAAATAACTTAATCATCTTACAACCCAAACAAAAACAGCACAAATAACAGCAGTCTTAAACATTAATACAACCATATTGAAAACATGATTCTGAACGAGAAAAAGATAAATTACATAAAATCTCCACTGGATCACCACCGAAAACCCAACTGCTCTAGCCACTGCCCTGTTCGTCCGAACCGTCCAACCTAAGACCTGAACCGTGGAATGGGGTGCCCAAGATGAAAACAAAGACGTGAGCGACAATCGCCCAATACGAGAATGTACGAGCATACAAACTGATATGATGCATGCGAAATGCAATATGCTCGGATATCAAGGATCAAGTCAAGAATCTCATGCTCAGTCTAGAGGCGCCTGAGTGTGTAGTCTCTGATCTGCCCTAGGTATATTTTGGCTCCCACACTCATCATCAAGACGTGGACCTACAATGTCCAGGTCATCAGAGTCCGCGAGTCCCGTCGGACACTGTAGCTCTCGATGTCCCATCGTCCACAATACAAAATAGGGCTGAGCGGCCCCAACAAACGAGGTATATCTCAAAAGATATCAGGCTCAACATCATATGTCATGCATAATATGCCAAAACAATAAACATGTATCATGCAACACATAAATATGCAGCATATAAGTGTGTATACTACGCTTGTATATCTCAGTCAGTACATCACGCACCTCACTAAAACAATCTGACAGAAAGCTCTGAACCTAAACAATACCAACAATATGAAATCACTATCAAATCAGATCTTGAATTACCAAACATGCTTCAAAGTTCTTCCTAAAGGCTTTAGGATTATACATGCGTCCGTCGTCAGCCCGCTGATGATGTCTCGATCCCAGTTCACCGACCCTCCCTCGAGTCGACACTATCTCCGAAACTTCTCGATACCAAAGTGCCCTAGAAACTAGCTAGAAAACCTAAGGTATAAGGCTAGAAATTTCTCTCTGAAGGAAGCGGTGCAGGAAACAAAAGAAATCAACTTCCATTTATAGGCTGCATCCCGACTAGTTCAGAAAATTCGAATAAATCTTATCTGCCACATGTCAGAATCTCATTCGTCTTGTTGGATTTCTCGAGATAATGTAATCTGAAGTAGATCAGGTTATCCATTTAAAATTCGATGGATCCCAACAGCTTGATCCCGAATTATCAATTCGTTAATAATACTTAATTAACAACTCTTTAATTATCTCTTAATTTTTAATTCATTCAAAATAAGGATTCGGGTCATTACATCCTCTCCTCCTTACAAAGATTTCGTCCTCGAAATCAGAACTGAAGTACAATACATCTGAATAAATACAACTCATGATTACAAAGATACATCTCAAAACAAATGTGGATACTCTGAGCGCATACGACTCTCTAACTCCCAAGTCGCCTCTGCAGTACCTTGGTGTTGCCATTGCACTAGAACAAGTAGAATGGTCTTGTTTTTGAGCTTTTTCTCTTTCCTACCCAGGATTAAAAGCGGTTGTTCGACATAAGTCAAGTCTTCTTCAAGTTGAACATCCGTCGGACCAAGAACGTGCGATTTATCTGCTACATACCGTCGTAGCAAAGATACATGAAACACATTATGAACGCTGGACAGATATGGTGGCAAAGCCAATGGATATGCCAAATTTCCAACACATTCCAAGATCTCAAAAGGTCCGATGAATCTTGGGGCTAATTTTCCTTTGAGTCCAAATCTCATCACCCTGCGGAATGGTGAAACTTTAAGGAAAACTTTTTCCCCTGACTGAAACTGTAGAGGGCTATGCTTGGTATTCGCGTAACTCGATTGACAATCTTGTGCAACTTTAATTCTCTTCTTGATCAATTCAACTACGTCAATCTCTTGTTACACTAATTCAGGTCCTTGCACTTGTCGTTCTCCTACTTCATCCCAGAACAATGGAGTACGACAACGTCTACCATATAATGCTTCGAATGGAGCCATACCAATGCTGCTGTGGTAGCTATTGTTATATGCAAACTCCACAAACGGCAGATGATCATGTCATGCTGGTCCAAAATCCAAAGCACAAGCACGCAACATGTCCTCGAGTGTCTGAATAGTCCTCTCGGACTGACCATCGGTCGCTGGATGATAGGCAGTACTTAGACTCAATGTCGTCCCCAACTCTTTTTGAAAACTTCTCCAAAACCTTGAAGTAAAGCGTGGATTTCTGTCACTGACTATATTTGTTGGCACACCATGATATTTAAGAATCGCTTGGATGTATAGTCTTGCCATGCGATCGAAACTATATTCTCGCCTATACGGAATGAAATGTGCTGACTTAGTCAGTCGGTCCACAACAACCCAAATGGCATCACTATTCTTAGAAAACAACGGCAAGTGGGTGACAAAATCCATCGTCACATGCTCTCACTTCCACTCAGGGATAGGAAGATTCTGAAGTAATCCTCCTGGTCGTCGATGTTCAGCTTTCACTTGATGACAAACCAAACACTTGGCTACAAACTGGTAAACATTTTTCTTCATATTTTTCCACCAAAACTTGGTCTTCAAATCCTTATACATTTTCATGCTTCCAGGGTGGATACTCAACTTACTCTTATAGGCTTGAGATAAAATCTCGTCTCTTAATTCAGAATCTTCTGGAACTACGATTCTTCCCGACAGACACAAGGTTTCATCTGTTTGGAGCGTAAAGCCAGATGTGTTGTCTCCGTTATCTAAAATTTCTAACTTTTTCACTTTCGGGTCAGAAAACTGAGCTTCTCTGATTTTGGCATACAACTTCGATTCGAATAAAATGCTCGTTACTAGAATGTGTTCCATTCCTTTCTTATGACGGAATTGAAATCCCAGAGAACAACAATCTTGGATTACACTTGATTTGAAATTTGTCTGAAGTGCATATAATCTCACCTTGCGACTAAGAGCATCAGCTGTAAGATTCGCTGATCCGGGATGATACTTGATTTCGCAATCATAATTCTTTAACAAATCCATCCATCTTCTTTGGCGCGTATTCAACTCTGCTTGAGTGAAGATATACTTCAAACTCTTGTGATCTGAAAAATCTCAAATCTCTCTCCGTAAAGATAATGTCGCCAGATATTCAAAGCAAATACAATCGCTGCTAATTCCAGATCATGAACTGGATAATTCTCTTCATGCTTCTTCAACTGTCTGGATGCATATGCAATCACATGACCATTCTAGGTTAAAACACACCCAAATCCTTGAAGTGATGCATCAGTGTACACAATGTACCCTCCTGGTCCAGATGGCAGAGCTAAAATTGGTGCAGTGGTCAAACGTTGACGTAGTTCATTAAAACTATTTTCACAATCATGTGTCCATTCGAATTGCACATTCTTACACGTCTGATGTGTCAATGGTTTGGCAATCTGAGAAAATCCTGAGATGAATCGCCGGTAATAACCTGCCAAACCTAGAAAACTTCTTATCTCTTGAGTTGATTCTGGTTGTGCCCAGTGCAACACTGTTTCGATCTTGCTAGGATCCACTGATATCCCATCTTTGGATATAACATGTCTTAAGAAGACAACTCTGTCGAGCCAAAACTCACACTTGTTCAACTTAGCATACATTTGGTGATTCCTTAAGGTTATTAATACAATCCTTAAATGTTGTGAATGCTCTTCAAGGCTATGAGAGTATACCAGTGTGTCATCAATGAAGACAATGACAAACTTATCAAGATACTTCTGGAATACTCGATTCATCAAATCTATAAATACTGCTGGAGTATTCGTCAAACCAAACGGCATCACTAGAAACTCGTAATGCACATACCTTGTTCGAAATGCTATCTTAGGGATATCACGTTGATGAACTCGAAGTTGATGATACCCAGACCATAAATCGATCTTCAAGTACATTGAAGTCCCTTGCAGTTGATCAAACAAATCATCGATCCGTGGTAACGAATATTTATTCTTGATTGTTACTCGGTTCAACTGTCGATAATCTATGCAAAGTCGCATAGACCCATCCTTCTTTTTAATGAACAACACTGGTGCTCCCCAAGGAGACACACTGGGTCTAATGTACCCTTTGTCAAGAAGATCTTGTAACTGTTGCTTCAACTCTTTCATCTCCATTGGTGCCAATCTATAAGGTGCTCTGGAGATAGGCGCGGTTCCTGGTACCAACTCTATCTCCGCTTCCACTTCCCTCTCCGGAGGAAATCCAGGAATTTCATCGGGGAAAACATCAGGAAATTCATCGATAACTGGAATGTTCTTCACGTCGATTACATCCTTCGATACGTCAACATCATAAATAAGGTATCATTCTCCTCCTTTTGCTAAAGCCCGTTGTGCCTTTACAGCAAACACTACTGGCATTGGAGGTCGAGCTCCCTCACCGAAGAAAAACCAATTCTCATCTGCTTCTGGACAAAACTGAATGAGACGTTGATAACAATCTATCGTCGCTCTATACTTAGTAAATAGGTCGATTCCCATAATACAATCGAAATCTTCCATAGCCAATATCATCAAATTGGCAGACAAGTATTTTCCTTCAAACTCTAACAAACAGTCTACTACAAGTCGCTTAGCTAAAACCTCTTGTCCCATCGGTTTAGACACCGACATCAAAACATCTAATGACACGTAGGGTAGTTTATGCTTTTTAAAAAACATTGATGCTATGAATGAATGCGATGGCCCAGTGTCAATTAATACATATGCAGGAATACCACATAAGATAAAATTACCTGCAATGACTCTCTCGTTTTGCTCCTCAGCTTGTTCTTGGTTTAGGGAAAACACTTGCCCTTGAACTCGTGGACGTTGCTGAGATCCTTGTGATATTCCACCATGACGAGAACCTTGAGCAGGGAAACCTTTCTGTTGCACAGTGACCTTAGACTGTTTTCCACTATAAGACCCTGCCATGGAACGTCCACCTCCACTCTAATTCTCCAAATTATGACAATCCCTCTTCATGTGACCAANTGAGAACCTTGAGCAGGGAAACCTTTCTGTTGCACAGTGGCCTTAGACTGTTTTCCACTATAAGACCCTGCCATGGAACGTCCACCTCCACTCTAATTCTCCAAATTATGACAATCCCTCTTCATGTGACCAAAACCATCACAATTGAAACAAGCACTTGTTAGTTTTCGACAATTCTCCGTCTGGTGATTGCCTCCGCAGTGGCCACATTGCAGCTTTTTCCTACCAAAGCTGTACACCCCTCCAGAATTGGAAGAAGAAGAAGATGCAGACTTCTTGAAAGACTGACCCCTCGGTCCCAACGAACTAGACCTTTTGCTAGCTTGCATAGCCTTCTTCCTAGCAATACTGATCTCTGCTTGACGACAACGATTCACTGATCCTTCGTACGAAGGAGGATCGTCACAGACTGAAACCCGATCAAAAATCTCCTGGTTCAAACCATTCAAAAAGTGAGAATATTTTGCTGCAGAATTCTCATTGATGTGAGGAGCGTACGTCAACAGATCCGTAAAACACTTTTGGTAATCCTCAATGCTCGAATCACCTTGCTTAATGGTCAACAGTTCCATCTCCTTTGCCTGACGAAGAGCTGGCGGAAAGTGATGATCGATGAAGACCTGACGGAAATGTTCCTAACGAATCCGCCCATGCTGCTGAACTAGAATGGCAGAAACAGGTTTCCACCATTTCCGAGCTTTTCCTTGGATCATGAAATCGGCTACCTCCATCTTCTCATCCTCGTCATAGTGCAGCACTCGAAAACACTGCTCCATGATATCGACCCAAGCTTCAGCAACGTCAGCATTCTCATCTCCGGTCAACGGTGGATCTCCAATCTTCATGAAATCCATAATGTTGACACGGTTCCTACGTCTCCTTTCATCATGATCTCGGTTACGCCTTCCGTCATGATCTCTACGACGATGTTCTCGGCCAGCCTCATCGTCGCCATAACGACCATGTCCTACACTTTCGTGACTATTTTCATTTCCTGACATCTGAAAGGAAACCAAAATCAACCTCTAAATCCTAAAAACAGAATTACTAATGTCCCAAAAATCTTTGCATGCTCTGATACCACAAATGTAGCGCCCTTACCCGAGCCACTACTAAATAGACTAATAAGCATGCAACATTAAAACTTAATAACAACAATTAAACAGCGGAAACCAAATAACTTAATCATCTTACAACCCAAACGAAAACATCACAAATAACAGCAGTCTTAAACATTAATACAACCATATTGAAAACATAATTCTGAACGAGAAAACGGTAAACCACATAAAACCTCCACTGGATCACCACCGAAAACCCAACTGCTCCAGCCAATGCCCTGTTCGTCCGAACTGTCCAACCTAAGACCTGCCCCATGGAGTGGGGTGCCCAAGATAAAAACAAGGACGTGAGCGACAATTGCCCAATACGAGAATGTACGAGTATACAAAGTGATATGATTTATGTGAAATGCAATATGCTCGGATATCAAGGATCGAGTCAAGGATTCTGTTATCCATTTAAAATTCAGTGGATCCCAACAGCTTGATCCCGAATTATCAATTCGTTAATAATACTTAATTAATAACTCTTTAATTATCTCTTAATTTGTTTTTCATTCAAAATAAAGATTCGGGTCATTACAGTTCTAATCTGGTACTAGGTTGAACCGACCCATTAAGCATGTCAATTGTGTACACTGACATCATATTATACGAAAGTTAACAATTTGCTAGTTTAATGTTATAAAGTAGTTTTTGGTTTGATTATGCTCGTGTGCTAACTACAAAGCAGAAGGCATATCTACAAACTATGTATATGATGAATTGCTTGTCGTTTTATCAAAAATTATAGCTGATGGTAATTGTGTAACTCAAATATTTTAAACCGTATAACAATTCAAGCACTACATTTCGATTGCTCTATTCAGTAGGGACAATTATTGCACCCAATAATCTATCTCTCAATAATTGCACTTCTTGCAATCAATAAGAATCAAAGTCATGACCTTGGCTCTGAAACCAATTGTAAGACCGAACGTTTGCTGCTTTACCAAAAGTTATAGCCGGTGGTAATTGTGAAACTCAAATCTTTTAAACTGTACAACAACTCAAACACCACATTTCAATTGCTCTACTCAACAGAGATAATTATTACACAACACCATGATTGGATGTTGTGTCAAATAGATGATAAAGATTATCTTGTTGATGGGTTTGTGGAGGGATTTGAATGTTTCTTGAAGTTCGCCTATGATTGTACCAGTAATGATTGACAAATAATATGCTCATACAATATACATATATTCAAAAGGATGTGTTATATCTATTAGTTAACTATGGATTCACCTGTGGCTACGAGCCATGGCATGCTCATGGTGAATCATTAAGCAGGATCTTGTCAGAGAACTAAGGTGATGGAAGGGATTGACCAGTTGGACTTCATTAAATAATGAACATTCACCCAACTCGCACAAAAGTTCTTTGACTTACTGAAAGATGATGATGAACAACTTTGCGATGTTTGCAAAAACTAAAAGAAACTTTCAGTCGTGAGACTCATGTAAATAATTAAAAGCAATATGTATGAAACAAAGAAGCAACTTGACAATCTCGAACTCGGCTATATAAATATTGATGCTTGCGAACGACTTTATTTTAGATTATGCATAATACAAATAATATAATTCTCATTTACTTTCATCACAGATACAAACCAAGATAATGAAAGAAGTGTATTTTTAGTGTTTGTTGATCCTTGACATTGATACCTAGACTAAAGAGGCTTGTGCATCTTCAAAAATGAGGACGGATCTTATATAAGGGCAAAGCTCGGTAAAAAAAAAAACTTTAAAGTGATATGATTTTACTTATAAAATTTTATACTTTATAAAAAATAAAAACCTTAAAAATAATAAATACATTACATTTTTTAGATGAGAAAATAATAAGTTCTTTCTAAATATATCTTAAGTGATTCAACGTTAATACATTTAAATATAAAAATAATATTCGACTCGATTTAGTTATATTTATATGTATATAATGTTTTGTCTTTTATTTATTTCCAGGAAACGTTGATATAAATAATCATAGTGAACATGATAGATTTTAGTAATAATTCATAATATTTATACACAAAAATTATGGGGAAAAAAATTATTTTTATGTGAAGAATATACTCCAACAATCTCTATCCCATAATTGCACTCTTTGCAAATTATGTCGCCCCTAATTTTATAAATTAAAAATCTTTTAAAAATTGAGAGGTAGTGGCTAATACTGCCACCCCCTAGGCCCTGATACGTATCCAAAAACGGAGGAGTTGAGTCGACTGTGATTCCTCTTATTTCAGCTCATGAGTAAAGAGGCCTTCCTATTATCAAAAAAGCTTCTTTTTATTGTCAGTAGGCTCAGCATACGCTATGAATATTGGCTAATTAAATAACCAAATTTTCGGGTTCGTGTCGTCCGGATTTAAGCTAGATGCGGCAAACCTCACGTCAAAAGCCACAAGGGCATCTGAAATGTGTTGCACCAATGTGGTGCCATGAGCAACTCCAAATTGTGCAGTTGCGCCACATGTTTATTAAATTTTATTTTTTTAAAAAAATTCTTAAATTAAATTTTATTTTTTAAAAAATTTTCTTAAATGATTTATTTAATTTAGATTTTTATTATTTCAATTAAATAATAAATATAAATTTTTTTTATAATTTTAAATAAATATTAAATTAATTTTACTTAAAAGTTTGAAATATTAATTATAAAATTTTTAATACTTTGATTTGAAAGCTTCCATTATCATGAACAACATGCTTATTGAAGATGAATGTGACCTCAATACACCAATACAAGATGTTATAGGAGCTCGACTCTAGACGTTGAAATGGCGGTCAATGACGAAAATACAAGATTTCAAGAATTTATCGTTCGTTATAAAAAAAATAAATAAATAGATATGTTCACTATTGTGGGGACCCGGGCTCTAACTCAATTTTCTTTGGGATTAATTGGATTTTTGCTAAAAAATGTGGGTCAAAATTTTGCTTTAATAACAAAAACAAATGTATATAAATCATACACAAACGACATCTTTATTTTATTTTAACAAAAGTAGATACACGTATGGTTCCATTCAAATCGTACAAACTAAAGTTTATTACACATTATATATCAAATGTAAACACTACTAGTTCCTCTGCTATGCCCGTAATCACCACTCTAACCTCGCTCTCTCATCCTCTGCGTGACCCTGATCCTGTCCCACCTGTTGTCATGCACACATACAGACACAACAACAGCCGGATACTCAGGTGAGAACAAATCTCAGTATAAAACATGTATACATGCATGTCATGCAACTAAATACAAAATCATAACACATGAATCAGTAATTATGACACATTGGTGCATACAGATAAACATCTTCGACTCTTATTCTTGACTTGATTCATATCTAAGTCTAGGGATCCCGGTGTGAATAAGACGTAACAAGTCTCCCACCTACCCTCCCAATCGTGGTGGCGGTACGTCTTATTCCTAGACTTCGGCCCTGTCTGTATCGAATATCTACCATCGGAGTCGATCTTCTCCTATGCTTCGATACCACCGAACATCTAGTACTTGGCAATTCTACCAAGGCTTACCTATCTCATGTACATTGCTATAATTCAATAGACAAAGCGTAACCGTATCAAATTAAAAACAATCTAGTATGTGATTTTGGGAAACTTAAATCGGATCTAATTCGAGTTGTGCAATCCCGAATCAACATTGCTTTATACCTTTCTTGTCGTAGTCTCGGTTTGAACCCGTCGAAGTCTTGAAATCTTGATATCCAATCTGTCAATACCACTCTGACAAGAAATATATACAATGTACCATATCAAGCCCTAACTCAAAGGAGTACACATACGGATCAATATTCAATCTCGCTACATTTCGACGACATAACGGCGTAATCTTGCGATACCGGTAACTCAAACATCATAAAATCAATATCACCAATTCATAACAACAAACATATGCATATCACAACCTCCAAATTCTGCACAACTCATGCCATATATGCTGGAAAATGAGAACAATAACATACGGTATCCTTTCTTCAATCCGTTTTCGATTATACGTTTACCGTAAACTCAAGAACACATATTATCAACCAAAATATAATTCCCCCAACATTTGAATTTCAAACCGTGCTAGAAAATAATAAAACTTACATCCTTTGAAAGCTTATGATGAGAGGAACAAGAATCTACACTCGGATTGAAAATCGTGTGGTCGGATTTTGCACAATCAATTCTCTACCATGACATGAAATTTGGAGAAATTCTGAAGCTTCCCTCGTTGATTGCTGCTGAGGAATGAAAGAATGAAGACAATTCAGATATATATCTTGCATGGTAAGGGGCACGTGGCTTATTCTTTGTTCAACACGTCTCGCGCATATGCGCGACCATCACCGGTGCATATGCGCGAGACGCTCTGTCTTGGCACTTGACAATTTCAGCTGCTGGCGCATATGCGCGCCCTCTCTCGGCGCATATGAGCCAACTTCCCTGGCCAAACCCGTTGGCTACTGGACACCTCGCGCATATGCGTGCCTCTTGTCGCGCATATGCGCGAGACCTTCTGTCCTCGCACATATTCACAACTCAACAATTCCAATCCAATCTCGACGTGCTCTGTCTATAATCATATCGATCAATCAAATACTCATATCAGATTAACAGGATAAAAATATCGGGCATTACAATTCTCCCCTTCTTAGATATGAGTTCGTCCTCGAACTCGCAGGCAATCAATAAAACACATAAGATAAGTAGGAATAAGAACGGTACAAGCATAATCGGACATAAAGACTCACATCAGTGAAATAACTCTGGAAATCTCTGTCTCATATCTGACTCAGTCTCCAAGGTAGCTTCTTCAATGCCATGACGACTCCATTGAACTTTCACCAGCGGAATTGTCTTTGTTCTGAGTTGTTTGTCCTTCTGATCAATAATCTGAATCGGCTGCTCAAAATAACTCAAAGTCTCATCGAGTTCGGCCTCGTCAGGCTGAAGAATATAAGAAGTATCTGGCAGATATTTCCGTAGCATCGACACACGAAAAACATCATGTATCCCGGATAAAGAAGGAGGAAGAGCAAGTCGATATGCACGATCGCCAATCTTCTCAAGAATCTCGTACGGACCGATGTATCTAGGAGACAACTTACCGTGTTTGCCAAATCTGACAACACCTCTGAAAGGTGAGATCTTCAGGAATACTCTGTCTCCCTGTTCAAACACTAACGGTCGACGACGTACATTCGCAAACATGGTTTGTATATCCTGAGCTGTCTTCATTCTTTTCTGGATCAGTCTTACTTTATCAGTCATCTCTCGAATCATATCAGGCCCAAGCTCTGGTACTTCTGAGATGTCATCCCAATACAACGGAGATCTGCACTTCTTTCCATTTAAAGCCTCAAACGGTGCCATCTTGATGCTCGTCTGATAACTGTTGTTGTACGAGAATCACAAAGAGGGAGTGAATCTTGCCAACTAGTGCCAAAATCTAGCACTACAGCCCTTAACATATCCTCTAAGGTCTGGATAGTCCGCTCTGACTGTCCGTCTGTCTAGGGATGGTAAGCAGTACTCAGGTGCAATGTCGTACCTAAAGCCTGCTGTAGACTGTGCCGAAAGTGTGAAGTGAATTGTGGATCACGATCTGATACGATCGACTTCGGCACACCATGCAATCTGACTATCTCTCTGATATATATCTCTGCCATCTGATCATATCGATACGTCATTCTGTATTGAATAAAACATGCTGATTTGGTCAATCTGTCTATCACAACCCAAATCGCATCACAACCCCGTGATGATCGTGGTAACTTCGTAACAAAGTCAATGGAAATGTGATCCCATTTCCATTCAAGAATAGATAAACTCTGAAGTAATCCTACGGGTTTCTTTCTCTCGGCCTTCACCTGTTGGCAAATCAGACATCTGGATACAAATTCTGCAATATCTGATTTCATCTGTTTCCACCAAAACTGCGACTTCAAATCATTATACATTTTTCTGCCACCAGGATGAATACTGAATCGACTGCTATGCGCTTCTGACAATATTTGTTGTCTCAAGTCTGTAACATCTGGCACAACCAATCGATTGTTCACATACAATACACTGTCACGTACCCGATATTCTGATTGATGCCCTGCTCTGACCATCTCTATCGATTTTTGAATGTTCTGATCAACCTTTTGCGCTGCTTTGATTTTCACAATTAACTCTGGCTCGACTTGAATAGCACACAATCTTAGTGGCTTATAATCTGTATCAAATGTTAATCTAGACAAACAACAATATTCAATTAAATTTGAAACACCTATCGTCGATAAGGATAGAGCACATACCATCCGACTCAAAGCATCCGCTGCTGCATTAGACTTCCCTGGATAGTATTTGATTTCACAATCGAAATCCTTCAATAAATCGAGCCATCTACGCTGTCTCATGTTCAACTCTGACTGTGAAAATAGGTATTTCAAGCTCTTGTGATCAGAGTAAGTTTCAAACTTCTCGCCGTAGAGATAATGTCGCCATATCTTCAGTGCAAATACAATGGCCGCCAATTCAAGATCATGAATTGCGTAATGTGTTTCATGTGGTTTCAACTGTCTCGAGGCATAAGCAATGACATGCCCACGCTGCATTAACACACAACCCAATCCTCTGTGAGATGCATCACAATATACATCGAAATCACCAGTACCTGAAGGGATCGTCAATACAGGAGCACTGGTCAATCTCTTCTTCAACTCTAAGAAGCTAGACTCACATGCCTCTGACCAAACAAACGGAGCATTCTTCTGAGTCAACTGCGTACTAGGTTTAGCAATACTCGAGAAATCTTTAATAAATCGACGGTAATACTCTGCCAAACCCATAAAACTATGAATTTCTGGCACTGATGTCGGTCTCTGCCAACTGATCACTGCTTCAACCTTACTGGGATCAACTGATATACCATCTCCGGATATGATGTGACCCAGAAATACAACCTGTCTCAACCAGAACTCACATTTCGACAGTTTTGCATATAACTTCTCAGTTCTCAAAGTTCTCAATACAGTTCTCAGATGCTCAGTATGATCAATCATATTATTCGAATAAATAAAAATATCATCGATAAAAATAATCACGAAATCATCGAGTTCTGAAACACACGGTTCATTAAACCCATAAAAACAGCTGGAGCATTTGTTAAACCGAAAGGCATGACAATAAATTCATAATGTCCGTACCTGATTCGAAATACTGTCTTCGGTATATCAACATCTCGGACTCTCAGTTGGTGATATCCAGATCTCAAATCAATCTTAGAATACACTGAAGAACCCTGCAACTGATCAAATAAATCGTCGATACGAGGCAATGGGTATTTGTTCTTTACCGTTGCTTTGTTCAGTTGTCGGTAGTCAATACAAAGTCTCATCGAACCATCTTTCTTTCGAACAAACAGTACGGGAGCGCCCCAAGGAAACACACTCGATCTGATGTATCCCTTGGTTAATAGATCTTCTAACTGAGTTTTTAATTCTTTCAATTCGATTGGCGCCATTCGGTACGGAGCTCTAGAAATCGAAACTGTACCTGGAATAAGCTCAATGCTAAACTCTATCTCTCGGGCTGGAGGTAACCCTGGAATCTCGTCTGGGAACACATCAGCAAATTCACATACCACTGGCAATTCTGCCAAGGTAGGGCTCGATTTCAGTAAATCTACTGTATACACAAGGAATCCCTTTGCTCCTTTGTGTAACAATCGACTCATAGATAATACAGATATTAAAGGAATCCGAGATCTGGAACCTTTACCGTAGAATTTCCACTCATCTATCATCTCTGTCTGAATCTGACAACCTTCTGGAAACAATCTACAGTGGCTCTGTACTTGGTTAACATATCGATACCGACAATACAATCAAAATCAGATAACCCAAGCACAATGCAATCTAAATCAATCTCATTACCCTCAAATTGTAGTATACAATGTCTAACCGATGTCACGGATATCAAACCACTTCCCAAAGGAGAAGAGACAGACACTACAGTAGCTAATGACTCGACAGGCAATGAGTGTAACAATGTAAAGTGTTCTGATATGAATGTATGAGATGCATCTGTATCTATCAATACATAGGCAGGATAGCCGCAAAGAAAACAGTTACCTGCAATCACATCATCTGGTGCATCTTGGGCCTGCTCTTCTGTCAGTGCAAATACTCGAGCCTGCTGTCTAGGAGGCTGGCTCACTGTCTGGCTAGCTCTGGCTCGGGGCTGGGTCTGTGCAGGGGTTGGCTGAAAGGGATGAACAGATGAAGCTTGCCTCTCAGGCTGATTTACGGAACCAGAAGCTCCTACACTCTGAGCTTGTTGTACCCCTTTCTGTGGACAAACCCTGGCGAAGTGTCCTTGCTGTCTGCAGATATTGCAACGACCCATCACGCCCTGGCACTGTTCAGTGGCATGTCTGCCTCCACAAGCACTGCAATACACACTTGTATACTCTGTACTCTGGCCAGGACCTCTCTGTCGTGACCCACTGGAGCTCGACGAACTGCCCCCTGATCTCTTGAACTGTTTTCCTCGAGCTTTCAGTTGATTTTTCTTGCCACTACTACTACCACCGCTCTCGAATCTGGGAGGGGATTGAAATGAGGTTTGTGGTGGTCTCGGAACCGGAACAGCATACAATAGTCCACGTTGCTTAATCAGGCCCGCTTCCGCTCCCTTGGCTCGGTTCAAGGCATCTGCAAAATTGTTTGGTCTGCCGATGTTCACCAAGGTAAAGATATCAGGATTCAAGCCATTGATAAACTGATCTGCAACGGCCTCATCACTCTCTGCAACGTGAGGAGAAAATCTGAGCAATGTCGAGAACTTTGCCACATATTCTTCGATATTCAACTGCTCCTGTCTCAGATTGGCAAATTCAGCACCTTTATCTTTTCTGTATGACACGGGAAAGAAGCGTTGATAAAACTCGGCTTTGAAAACTTTCCAAGTGATCTCTGTGCCACGATGCTCCAACGCTTTCTTTGTGGTAAACCACCAATTCTTTGTGATTTCATGTAGTTGATGCCCAATTAACTTCACTCGACGCTCATCGGTATAGTCAAGGGACTCAAATAACATCTCGATGTCATCTAACCAGCTTTCACAATCAATAGCACTCTCAGTACCTTTCAGTGTCGACGGTTTGAAGGATTGAAACCGTTTCAGTAGTGTCTCCATCGGTGTTGCAGTAACATCCATAGGATCATTCGAAGTACTGCCCTGTTCTTGCACCAGACGCACAGGCACTGCTGCTCTTCGAGGAGGCATATCTGATTATCAAACGGATAAGTACACAATCTATACCATCTGTCTCAGTCCTCCTCTGATCATATACCTCTGATCCAAAATCGGTTCTGATTCATTTTGTTCTTAATACATGTCGAAATCAATTCAAATAAACAGGTAGACATGTATTACAACAAGAAACATGCTTACATATAGGACATATGTAAATCAACATACAATGAATAGCATGCTAACATCACAAAAGCAAGGAAGACGACT
The DNA here is from genome assembly GCF_012295235.1 of Primulina huaijiensis. Classification (NCBI taxonomy): domain Eukaryota; kingdom Viridiplantae; phylum Streptophyta; class Magnoliopsida; order Lamiales; family Gesneriaceae; genus Primulina; species Primulina huaijiensis. Next base: position 12,469,814 of record NC_133321.1, read on the forward strand.
CGATCTACCCCGCTCACTCTCTTCTAATTCAGTCTACAGAACCTACTGCTCTGATACCACCTGTTGTAGGGACTCGGGCTCTGACTCAATTTTCTTTGGGATTAATTGGATCTTTGCTAGAAAATGTGGGTCAAAATTTTGCTTTTAATAACAAAAACAATTGTATATAAATCATACACAAACGACATCTTTATTTTATTTTAACAAAAGTAGATACACGTATGGTTCCATTCAAATCGTACAAACTAAAGTTTATTACACATTATATATCAAATGTAAACACTATTAGTTCCTCTGCTATGCCCGTAATCACCACTCTAACCTCGCTCTCTCATCATCTGCGTGACCCTGATCCTGTCCCACCTGTTGTCATGCACACATACAGACACAACAACAGCCGGATACTCCGATGAGAACAAATCTCAGTATAAAACATGTATACATGCATGTCATGCAACTAAATACAAAATTATAACACATGAATCAGTAATTATGACACATTGGTGCATACAGATAACCATCTTCGACTCTTATTCTTGACTCGATTCATATCTAAGTCTAGGGATCCCGGTGTGAATAAGACGTAACAAGTCTCCCACCTACCCTCCCAATCGTGGTGGCGGTACGTCTTATTCCTAGACTTTGGCCCTGTCTGTATCGAATATCTACCATTGGAGTTGATCTTCTCCTATGCTTCGATACCACCAAACATCTAGTACTTGGCAATTCTACCAAGACTTACCTATCTCATGTACATTGCTATAATTCAATAGACAAAGTGTAACCGTATCAAATTAAAAACAATCTAGTATGTGATTTTGGGAAACTCAAATCGGATCTAATTCGAGTTGTGCAATCCCAAATCAACATTGCTTTATACCTTTCTTGTCGTAGTCTCGGTTTGAACCAGTCGAAGTCTTGAAATTTTGATATCCAATCTGTCAATACCACTCTGAAAAGACATATATACAATGTACCATATCAACCTTTAACTCAAAGGAGTACACATACGGATCAATATTCAATCTCGGTACATTTCGACGGCATAACGGCGTAATCTTGAAATACCGGTAACTCAAACATCATAAAATCAATATCACCAATTCATAACAACAGGCATATGCATATCACAACCTCCAAATTCTGCACAACTCATGCCATATATGCTGGAAAATGAGAACAATAACATACGGTATCCTTTCTTCAATCCGTTTCGATTATACGTTTACCGTAAACTCAAGAACACATATTATCAACCAAACTATAATTCCCCCAACATTTGAATTTCAAACCATGCTAGAAAATAATAAAACTTACATCCTTTGAAAGCTTATGATGAGAGGAACAAGAATCTACACTCGGATTGAAAATCGTGTGGTCGGATTTTGCACAATCAATTCTCTACCATGACATGAAATTTGGAGAAATTCTGAAGCTTCCCTCGTTGATTGCTGCTGAGGAATGAAAGAATGAAGACAATTCAGATATATATCTTGCATGGTAAGGGGCAAGTGGCTTATTCTTTGTTCAACACGTCTCGCGCATATGCGCGACCATCACCGGTGCATATGCGCGAGACTCTCTGTCTTGGCACTTGACAATTTCAGCTGCTGGCGCATATGCGCGCCCTCTCTCGGCGCATATGCGCCAACTTCACTGGACAAACACGTTGGCTACTGGACACCTCGCGCATATGCGTGCCTCTTGTCGCGCATATGCGCGAGACCTTCGTCTCGGCAGATCTTGGAACCACACAGCTCGCGCCTATGCGCGCCCACCCGCCGCGCATATGCGCGAGACCTTCTGTCCTCGCACATATTCCCAACTCAACAATTCCAATCCAATCTCGACGTGCTCTGTCTATAATCATATCAATCAATCAAATACTCATCTTCGATTAACAGGATAAAAATGTCGGGCATTACAACTATGAACTACGAAATGCATTAATTGAGCATTTGTGGGAACAATATAGTAATCCAAATATTTATTATTGTGTTCGTGTTGTATTATTAATTTAATATCAAATGCTCGTGTTTTTTTGCTTTCTATTATTTATTTATTTATTTTATTAAAAGAATATTTTTATTAAAAAATTGTCTATATATCAAATAATTATTTTGTTATACGAAATAATAAATTTAAATTTTAATATATAAATTATAAGATTTAATTATCATCTTATTATCAAACTCTTTATCAGATTTTATTTGAACACAAGAGTTTTTGACATTTCAAACACTTGATCAAACTATGGATATACAAATGGATTTCAAGTTTAAAGTTTGAATCTTTTTCTCACGATAATACAAAAAAATATAATAATAATAATAATGTTTGTTGCATCACAAAACTCCCGTGAGACGGTCTCACAGGTCAATTTTGTGAAGCTGATATTCTATATGGGTCATCCACGAAAAAGCATTACTTTTTATGTCAAATATATTAATTTTTATTGTAAACATGGACATGTGTGATCCGTCTCACGAATAAAGATCCGTGAGCCGTCTTATGAAAGACCTACTCTTGTTGCATATTACAACAAACATATATAGAGAAGATTATGATAAAGTGATACGAAACAAATCTCATAGCAAATCTTAAAATTATTTCTTGTGACATTTTTTGTGATCAATGTGTAGATATTCCGATACGCTGATATTGAGAAGATCTTACCATTGAATAATTCATCAAGAAGTTGATCATATTAAGGCAACAAAAGGAGTCTAGCTCGTTTTGTACAAGTCCAAGAGTAATTGTTTAAATCTCATTAAAATATTTTTTTTTCTTCATTAATTTTTGACAATTTAATTAAATAATGAATTCAAATAATTATATGCAAAATTGAATTGTAGAGCCCAAAATCAGTACACGTAAAACACATGTATTTATTTAAATCGTAAAAATATTTATTTAAGTTTAAAAGGAATTTTTTTTATTTAGATGCATGATTTATAAAATTGTATTATTTGAGTTCCAGTTTTTCAGGCAAATACACGAGTCCGGACCGGGGATAGGAATTTTTAAGCTATGGAGTATTTTATTCTATGACAATTAGTATTTTTATTTTCCCTTAATTGTGGTGCAACTTTTGTAAATTTAGGAATATTTTATGTATCAGTTTTCAAGTCTCGAGTAGTCTAAAATTTTATTTGGACTACACCATATAATGATTAATTAGTTTAAATCTAATCAATATATTTAAATTATCCCTAAACTACCCTAAATCAATCTCACTTGCCTCCAATTACAAGACTTTCGCCAAGTCTTCTCCGGAAGAAATATCATGCCCATCAATTCTCCTCCATTTCCCCTCATTTATTTCCCTTCTCTCCTCAAGGGTTCTGGAGCTCCATTTCCATCTATTCTACCATTTGAGAATAGCAAGAAGCTCCAAATTTCTTCCTCGTGTCCGGATCGTTGAGATTTGCGAGATTTCCTACGTTTCAAGACCAAAGGCATGTATATTCTTTCGTTTTATGCATCGATCTCATCATAGTAGATATTTTGATGTATGTTATGCGTGAAAGTTTGATTGTTATGAGAAAAGTTTGAGCGATTATGCATTGAATCGATTTCTGAAACATTTTGGATCTCAAAACATGAGTTTGTTGTCATTTTAAAAACTGCGACTTTTTGGTCGATATTCTGGAAAAACTTTCAACATATAAAACGTAGAACTTTTTGAGACCTTCGATTTGACAGTAAAATAAAAATATTTGGATAAGAAATGAGTGAGTTATGATTGTTTTCGTGGGACTGCTCAAACCGCAATTTTTATGAAAATGTGTTCTTGAAGTTTTATTGTTGCAGGCTTCGTTGAGGATCGACGGGTGTTTGCTGCTGCGTTTAAGCATGTTTAGTATGATGTTGAGATGGTTTTTGGTGTGTCGGTTCACATCGATAGGCACTTGTTTGCATTAGAAATCGTAGGATGCGTTTTGGTGTCAAATGGCGTGTTCACGGATTGGGTTGCGTTGCTTGTGATGCGTAGTTGTTTTGGGGTATTTGTTTGAGTTTGAATAAGTGCCTTAGCATCCTAGGATGGGTCTTGAGGTAGGATTAAGTCACAAATGTAGGAAATTCCGTTTGTTCACGATTACAGCACCTACACGGACCCGAAGCCGGACCTGTAGACGGAGCCTGTGCCATTTTTCCTTCAAAATGCGAATTTTCCGCATGTACCCGGACCCCTACCCGGACCCCTACACGGGTTCCGTGTACCCCTTTTTTATTAAAAAAAAAAAATTTAATTTTGAGTATAAAATATAGGAAGTGTTTTATGATTATGAATATAAATATAGGATTTATTTTGTGGTTATGAATATAAAATATAGGATTTTGTTTGAGGTTCAATATCATGATTTAGTACGATTATTAAACGAGGTCAAGTCTCGAGTGATCTAGAATGTCATAAGCTATTTATTTATTTCGGTGGCGAGCACGAATATCTACGTCTAAGCTATGAAAGATAAGTGTTTGAAATCATGTTAGTATGTGCAGCAGTGGCCCCAAGTGTGATCCAACGAATCCCTCAATGCCAAGTAAGTATGTTCGACGTGCAAAAAGAAAATACTTTTAAGTTTTTGAGGTATGCTAAATGTCTTGTGACCAAATTATGAACGGGTTTGGAAGTCGGTGAACGTGGCCGAGGACCTCTCCACCCCGGTAAAGTATGACCGGGTTTAGATCAGGATTGGAAAATGGTAAAGCATGACCAGGGACCAATCCACCCGTGAAAGCATGAACGGGGATCTCATGTATGTGGTAGTGGACTTTCCCTGCCAGCCCAGTACTGTGGTTTAGTCTGATCAGGCACATTTATGTATGGGTCACTTGCTTTGAAACATATCTCTACGCAAAATGATGTTATGTATGCTCAAGTATGTATGATGCAATCATGTTTAAGAAAAGTTTTATGATGATGGCACGTCTACGTTTATGCTATTACGTTCAAGTTCAAGTATGTTTATGCTATTACGTTCAAGTTTCAAGTATGTACGCTCTATTTTAAAGATGCATGTGGTTTTATTACGTATTACTTGTTATTACCAATTTATACATGTTGAGTCTTTAGACTCACTAGACTTGATCGATGCAGGTGAGGATGACGTTGAGGAGACGAGGGGTGGGGACCAATGAGCCGGCTTGGACTGAGCAGGAGGCTAAACCCGAGGACCGCCCATGTTTTTAAGACATTATGCAATGTTTCAAATATTCTGATTTCATGTTATTGTGTACGATATTTAAATAAGTGTTTTTAAATAACTTTATTTGTGATATTTTCATTGCAAATATTTTAAATGATCAGTTTATTGTTATCGCAATTTGAAGGTTTCTATTTAATTAAGAAAATTTTTATTTTTCCGCAAATTTTAAAGTAGTTAAAATTACGGTACGTGACAGTTGGTATCAGAGCGGTGTTCTTGTAAAGGGTTATGCCTTCTGCCAGTTGCGAGAAGCTCACGAAGTCACACCTCAAGTCTGTAAGTTTTAAGTTTTCCTTGTAGTAAGCATGAAATCACGATTTCAGCATGTACATGTTTTAAGTTCAAATTTCTTGCATCCAGCGATATTTATATAAGGTTATTGTATGCTGGGTTACGTTTTGGGTAAATTTTTAGAACGGTATGCCTCCTAGACGTTTGGTTGATCGTGAAGCAAGGGATGAGGACAGAGAGGCTTGTGATGGGGAGAGGGCCACTCCTCCTCCTCCACCGCCAAATATGCAGGCACAAATGCTTGCAGGTATGACTCAGTTCTTCGCACAGTTTGCGGGAAACAATGCTGCAGTCGATACAGGGGCGAGGCACAGGCCGGAGGTAGTATATGAGGGGTTCAGGAGGATGGACCCAAAGGAGTTCTCGGGGACTACTGATTCGATGATAGCTGAAGGATGGATTAAGTCCATCGAGATGATTTTCGATTTCATGGAGCTGCCGGATATAGACAGAGTTAGATGCGCCACCTTTCTGTTGTCAGGAGATGCTAGATTGTGGTGGGAAAGTGCATCAGTGTCAGTGAACTTGCAAACGCTGACTTGGAATGGTTTCAAGGAAGTATTCTACTCCAAGTACTTCACTGAGGAAGTACATTCCCGACTGACCAGGGAGTTTATGACTTTGCGACAGGGAGATAGTAGTGTCGCAGAGTTTGTCAGAAAATTTGAGAGGGGGGGTCATTTTGTACCCCTGATTGCGAATGATGTCCGGGAGAAGCTGAGGCATTTTATTGATGGGTTGCGACCGATCGTGCGCCGTGATGTGAGGGTTGCTGGTCTTACTACCTATGCCGTTGCTGTATCTAGAGCCTTGGCGGCAGAGCAGGACCAAAGGGATATCGAGAGTGATAGGCAGGGCAAGAGGCCCTATCAGGCACCTCAGCAACAACAACAACAGCGACCCCAGTTTAAAAGGCCCTTGCAGGGTCAGCAGGGAAAGAGGTCATTTCAGGGACCGCCGAAAGGCAAGGGTCCTATTCCTCAACAGAAGGCTCCTCAGAGACCCGGTGAGTACCCAGTGTGCCCGAAGTGCAACCGCCAGCATCCGGGACAGTGGTTATTTGGATCGGGCAAATGCTTCAAGTGTGGAGCCAGTGATCATATGTTGAGGGACTGCCCGCAATGGAGGCAGCCGAACCAGGGAAGAGTGTTCGCCATTCAGGCAGAGGAGGCGAACCCAGACACGACCCTGTTGACTGGTAATTTATTTAACTCAGCACCGTATAATTTTTTTTTGCTATGCATGTTTCAAATTTGATTTGGGATTATTAGCGTGCTAGTTAGTATGCTCGGTGACTTGTATAGAGATTTTCTACTATGCTTGAGGTTAAGATTAGTATTTTGGGATTTATGCTTTGTGAGTTGTGTTAACAACTCTCAGGAAATATCTTCATAAGAGTGTAGCCACGAAGGCTTTGATAGATTCCGGGGCCACTCACTCTTTTATTTCGGAGACATTTGCTAATCATTGGGATTTCAAGTCCATTGGGTTAGACGTAAACTATTCAGTGACAATCCCATCAGGGGAAGAGTTATCAGCTACTAGTGTGGTCAGAGACATCGATCTTGAACGACAAGGCCACCTAGTGTAGGCCGATTTGATTGTGTTGCCAATGCCAGAATTTGATATCATTTTGGGCATGGATTGGCTGACGAAGAACAGAGGTCTTATTGATTTCCAGAAAAGGTCAGTGTTGGTAAGACCTTTGGGCATGGAGCAGTTTCTCTTTGAGCCAGATAGATGGAGAAGTTTCCCTCGCATAATCTCTTGCATGCAGGCTCGGAGACTTATTCTTAAGGGATGTCAGGCTTTCTTGGCCAGCGTTATTCCCGCACCTGACGTAACCACTCCGTCATTATCTGATGTACCAGTAGTCAGAGATTTTCCTGACGTCTTTCAAGATGACATCACAGGCCTTCCACCAGAAAGAGAAGTGGAGTTCGCCATCGACCTTATGCCAGGCACCGTGCCAATCTCGAAGGCACCGTATCGTTTAGCTCCAGCTGAGATGTTAGAGCTCAAGCAGCAGATTCAGGAGCTCTTAGACAAAGAATTCATCCGCCCTAGTTTCTCACCATGGGGCGCACCAGTGTTCTTTGTAAAGAAGAAAGATGGGAGTATGAGGCTGTGTATCGATTACCGAGAACTGAACAGGTAACGATCAAGAATAAATACCCACTACCAAGGATCGAGGACTTATTCGATCAGTTGCAGGGAGCTACAGTGTTATCTAAGATAGATCTTCGATCATAGTATCATCAGCTGAAAGTAAAAGATGCAGATGTTCATAAGACGGCCTTCAGAACCAGATATGGGCATTACGAGTTCTTAGTGATGCCGTTTGGAGTGACGAATGCTCCAGCAATTTTTATGGATCTCATGAACCGAGTATTTCAGCCCTACCTAGATCAGTTTGTCATAGTGTTTATTGATGACATTCTTATTTACTCGAAGAGCCATGAGGAACACAGTCAGCACTTGCGTACAGTTTTGCAGATCTTGTAGAGTCGCAAGTTGTATGCAAAATTCAGTAAGTGTGAATTTTGGTTGGGGAAAATAGCATTTTTAGGTCATGTAATATCTAGCAGTGGTATTGAGGTGGATCCAGCTAAGGTGTTAGCAATTAAAGAATGGATTGAGCCGAAGAATGCGTCAGAGATTCGCAGTTTCCTAGGCTTAGCAAGTTACTACAGGAAATTTATTCAAGGGTTTTCTTCGATTTCAGTGCCACTCACTTCCTTGACTAAGAAGAATGCTAAATTTGTGTGGAGTGATGATTGCCAGAAGAGCTTTGGTACTTTGAAACAAGCTCTTATCACAGCGCCAGTGTTAGCCATGCCAACAGGGCAAGATGATTTTGTGTTGTACACCGATGCTTCTAAACTCGGTTTGGGCGCAGTATTGATGCAGAATGGTCGGGTTATAGCTTATGCCTCCAGACAGTTAAGAGTTCATGAAAAGAATTATCCGACTCATGATCTCGAGTTAGCTGATGTGGTCTTTGCGTTGAAGATTTGGAGACATTATTTGTACGGCGAGAAATGCCAGATATTCACTGATCACAAGAGTCTCAAGTATTTCTTCACGCAGAAAGAGCTTAACATGAGACAAAGACGGTGGTTGGAGTTGGTAAAAGACAACGATTGTGAAATTAACTACCATCCAGGGAAAGCTAATGTTGTGGCAGATGCTTTGAGCAGAAAGGTAGCAATTGTAGCACAGCTGTCAGTGCAGAGACCTCTTCAGACGGAGATTTAGAGGTTTGGCTTAGAAGTTTATCCTAAGGGCAGAGCTCCCAAGCTGTCTAATCTGACAGTCCAGTCTTCTTTGCTAGACCGAATCCGTAAAGGACAGTCTTCAGATGAGAAATTACAGAAATGGAGACTGAAGGATGAGACCAAGGGCAGTGTACTTTACACAGTGTCTGATGATATTGTGAGATACAGAGGGAGAATGTGGGTGCCTAGTGTTGATTCGATCAGAGAAGATATCTTGTCAGAGGCACATACATCTCCGTATTCCATCCATCCAGGAGGTACCAAGATGTACAAGGATTTGCAGATGCTGTATTGGTGGCCAGGTATGAAGCGAGACATCCGTCGATTTGTATCTGAATGTCTCACTTGCCAGCAAGTGAAAGCAGAGCATCAGAGGCCAGCAGGAATGCTTAAGCCGCTCCCTATTCCCGAGTGGAAATGGGAGAATATCACCATGGATTTCGTTGTTGGTTTGCCGAGGTCAGTTAGAGGATCCAATGCCATTTGGGTTATAGTGGATCGACTTACTAAGTCAGCACACTTCTTGCCTGTGAAGACAACTTTCTCCATGACGCAGTATGCGGAGCTCTATATCAGGGAGATAGTTCGTTTGCACGGGATCCCAGTTACGATTGTGTCCGACAGGGACCCGAGATTCACATCGTCCTTCTGGAAGAGTTTACATGCAACCATGGGGACGAAATTGTTATTCAGTACTGCATTTCATCCGCAGACAGATGGCCAGTCTGAGCGAGTGATTCAGATTTTAGAAGACTTACTGCGAGCTTGTGTGATAGATTTCCATGGGAATTGGGAATCGAAGCTACCTCTAGTGGAGTTTACCTACAACAATAGTTTTCAATCCTCTATAGGTATGGCTCCCTATGAGGCATTGTATGGGAGAAAGTGCAGATCGCCGATTCATTGGGATGAAGTCGATGAGAGATCAGAACTTGGTCCAGAGATTGTTCAGCAGACTGCAGATGTGGTGGTCAAGATCCGAGACAGGATGAAGACCGCACAGAGTCGTCAAAAGAGTTATGCTGATAAGAGGAGGATGGATCTTGAGTTTTCCGTAGGTGATCACGTTTTCGTGAAGATAGCACCCATGAAGGGTGTTATGAGATTTGGGAAGAGAGGCAAGCTTAGTCCGAGGTTTATTGGACCGTTCGAAATTCTTGACAGAGTTGGGACGCTAGCTTATCGTGTAGCCCTACCGCCGAATCTGGCTGGAGTGCACAATGTGTTCCACGTCTCGATGATGAGGAAGTACATAGCAAACTCTTCGCATGTTTTGAGTTTTGAGCCGTTGCATTTGGCTCAAGATATGTCGTATGAGGAAAGACCTGTCAAATTCTAGACAGACAGGAGCGGAGACTTCGGAACAAAGTGACCAAATTGGTCAAAGTCCGGTGGCTAAATCAATCAGTGGAGGAGGCCACGTGGGAGACCGAAGCAGATATGAAAAGTCGCTATCCGGAACTGTTTGGTAAGATTTAATTTCGAGGACGAAATTTATTTAAGTGAGGGAGAAACTGTAGAGCCCAAAATCAGTACACGTAAAACACATGCATTTATTTAAATCGTAAAATATTTATTTAAGTTTAAAAGGAATTTTTTTATTTAGATGCATGATTTATAAAATTGTATTATTTGAGTTCCAGTTTTTCAGGCAAATACACGAGTCCGGACCGAGGATAGGAATTTTTAAGCTATGGAGTATTTTATTCTATGACAATTGGTATTTTTATTTTCCCTTAATTGTAGTGCAACTTTTGTAAATTTAGGAATATTTTATGTATCAGTTTTCAAGTCTCGAGTAGTCTGAAATTTTATTTGGACTACACCTTATAATGATTAATTAGTTTAAACCTACTCAATATATTTTAATTATCCCTAAACTACCCTAAATCAATCACACTTGCCTCCAATTACAAGACTTTGGCCAAGTCTTCTCCGGAAGAAATGTCATGCCCATCAATTCTCCTCCATTTCCCCTCGTTTATTTCCCTTCTCTCCTCAAGGGTTCTTGAGCTCCATTTCCATCTATTCTACCAATTGAGAATAGCAAGAAGCTCCAAATTTCTTCCTCGTGTCCGGATCGTTGAGATTTGCGAGATTTCCTATGTTTCAAGACCAAAGGCATGTATATTCTTTCGTTTTATGCATCGATCTCGTCATAGTAGATATTTTGATGTATGTTATTCATGAAAGTTTGATTGTTATGAGAAAAGTTTGAGCGATTATGCATTGAATCGATTTCTGAAACATTTTGGATCTCAAAACATGAGTTTGCTGTCATTTTAAAAACTGCGACTTTTTGGTTGATATTCTGGAAAAACTTTCAACATATAAAACGTAGAACTTTTTGAGACCTTCGATTTGACAGTAAATTAAAAATATTTGGATAAGAAATGAGTGAGTTATGATTGTTTTCGTGGGACTGCTCAAACCGCAATTTTTATGAAAATGTGTTCTTGAAGTTTTATTGTTGCAGGCTTCGTTGAGGATCGACGGGTGTTTGCTGCTGCGTTTAAGCATGTTGAGTATGATGTTGAGATGGTTTTTGGTGTGTCGGTTCACATCGATAGGCACTTGTTTGCATTAGAAATCGTAGGATGCGTTTTGGTGTCAAATGGCGTGTTCACGGATTGGGTTGCGTTGCTTGTGATGCGTAGTTGTTTTGGGGTATTTGTTTGAGTTTGAATAAGTGCCTTAGCATCCTAGGATGGGTCTTGAGGTAGGATTAAGTCACAAATGTAAGGAATTCCGTTTGTTCACGATTACAGCACCTACACGGACCCGGAGCCGGACCTGTACACGAAGTCTGTGCCATTTTTCCTTCAAAATGCGAATTTTCCGCATGTACCCGGACCCCTACACGGGGTCCGTGTACCCCTTTTTTATAAAAAAAAAAATTTAATTTTGAGTATAAAATATAGGATGTGTTTTATGATTATGAATATAAATATAAGATTTATTTTGTGGTTATGAATATAAAACATAGGATTTTGTTTGGGGTTCAATATCATGGTTTAGTACGATTATTAAACGAGGTCAAGTCTCGAGTGATCTAGAATGTCATAAGCTATTTATTTATTTCGGTGGCGAGCACGAATATCTACGTCTAAGCTATGAAAGATAAGTGTTTGAAATCATGTTAGTATGTGCAGCAGTGGCCCCAAGTGTGATCCAACGAATCCCTCAATGCCAAGTAAGTATGTTCGACGTGCAAAAAGAAAATACTTTTAAGTTTTTGAGGTATGCTAAATGTCTTGTGACCAAATTATGAACGGGTTTGGAAGTCGGTGAACGTGGCCGAGGACCTCTCCACCCCGGTAAAGTATGACCGGGTTTAGATCAGGATTGGAAAATGGTAAAGCATGACCAGGGACCAATCCACCCGTTAAAGCATGAACGGGGATCTCATGTATGTGGTAGTGGACTTTCCCTGCCAGCCCAGTACTGTGGTTTAGTCTGATCAGGCACATTTATGTATGGGTCACTTGCTTTGAAACATATCTCTACGCAAAATGATGTTATGTATGCTCAAGTATGTATGATGCAATCACGTTTAAGAAAAGTTTTATGATGATGGCACGTCTACGTTTATGCTATTACGTTCAAGTTCAAGTATGTTTATGCTATTACGTTCAAGTTTAAATTATGTACGCTCTATTTTAAATATGCATGTGGTTTTATTACGTATTACTTGTTATTACCAAGTTATACATGTTGAGTCTTTAGACTCACTAGACTTGATCGATGCAGGTGAGGATGACATTGAGGAGACGAGAGGTGGGGACCAATGAGTCGGCTTGGACTGAGCAGGAGGCTAAACCCGAGGACCGCCCATGTTTTTAAGACATTATGCAATGTTTCAAATATTCTGATTTCATGTTATTGTACGATATTTAAATAAGTGTTTTTAGAAAACTTTATTTGTGATATTTTCATTGCAAATATTTTAAATGATCAGTTTATTGTTATTGCAATTTGAAGGTTTCTATTTAATTAAGAAAATTTTTATTTTTCGCAAATTTTAAAATAGTTAAAATTACGGTACGTTACACTTTCAGTAGAGAACATACTAAGTCATTTAAACTTCAATACGGAGAATCTTTTTCAATCTTACATTTTTTGAAACTTATATGCATTTATTCTAAAAAAAAAAGATGATCACGAGGTGCCGATGATTTGTATTTCAAATTATTTGCCCAAATAGGCTGCCCTATGGGTTAAGGTTCTAAGAGTTGTTCTTGTCTTGTTTCTTGTGGAGTTCGAATTCACGGGAAGCTTTTCTTTCTTTCATGTTGTGGCCATTAGAAATTGAGGGAATAAATATTACATATTTCAATAATATAATATGAATAATGTTAAATGTATATCCATATAGGCATAAACTTGTGTGAGACGATCTCACGAGTCGTATTTTTTGAGACGAATCTCTTATCTGTGTCATCCATGAAAAAATATTACTTTTTATGCTAAAAGTATTACTTTTTATTGTGAATATAAGTAGGATTGACTCGTCTCACGGATAAAGATCCGTGAGACCGTCTCACATGAGACCTACTCATCCATATATCAATCGCTACATCAGTATTTATTATTATTATATCGCAAGATTTTATTCAATAAATCGCGAGATATTGATTAAAAAGAACAAGTTTCAAATTGTTCCTCATTTGAGTAGGTCTTTTGTGATACGGTCTCACTAATATTTGTCTGTGAGACGGGTCAACCTAACCGATATTCACAATAAAAAGTAATACTCTTAGCATAAAAACTATTACTTTTTCATAGATGACCCAAATAAGATATCCGTTTTACAAAATACAACCTATGAGGCCGTCTCACAAAAGTTTTTGTCTTCTCATTTTGGACCCTGATGAGCTGAGATTAGGAGTGTAAGCGAGTCGATTCGAGCTCGAGTATCATACTACTCGAGTTTGAATCATTTTAAATTTTTAAGCTCGAAGTCGATTGAATATTCAGTTTCAAGATCAATCTCGACTTGTGAAAATATCGAGTTATTCGAGCTCAAAAAGATCGAAATCGATAGTTTTTATGGCAAAATTTTAAGTTTTAATTAATTTCCAAAATTCAGCTGGGACATTTGAATACTAATGATTTATGATTCATGTAGAATCCAACTCCATCTAATACCAGTATTTTGATAAGTGCGAACTCAATAAAAATGATATATATTTAATATTTATTATTATTATTATTACTATTATTATTATTATTATTATTATTATATGTATTATTTCATTTCAAAATTCTCACCCAATTTATTAATTTTAAATTTTTATTTTAAAATATTAATTTTAAATTTTTTTCATTTCAAAATTCTCACCCAATTTATTAATTTTAAATTTTTATTTTAAAAATATTAATTTTAAATTTTTATTTTAAATTTTTAAATATAAATTTATATAATTATTATTACATTCCATGGGTAAATTCAAATTCTTCCAAAATAAAGTGATTCACTTGCAAATACTGGTCATCGGTCCCTTCCATCCAAACACAATCTTGATTCCCTCTTTTGTCCTTTTGATTGATTTGATTAACTTCTCATACGAACCCTAGCGAGTCAAAAAATTCCCTTAATTCTTTTCCAGCGAGATCGGAGTTCTTAGATCTTCAGGTGAATAGATCCTCTTCTCCCCCTGATTTTACATGGAATAAATTATTCTTGCCCTTGTATATATGTGTATACGCGATTCACGGAAGGTTTTCTTTATGATCACGAAACATTACGTATCGATTTGTATAGCTTGCTTGTTTTCTGACTTTCGTATGGCTTCTGCTGGATGTTTTTAAAATTATCCGTTCAGTAATTTATTAAAAACTGTCAGATATGTTGATGGACCTGTAAAAGCCCTTGCATTTAGTCAAGGAGCTGGTGAGATCCGATGTAATTTTTTCTTTTGATCGGTTGGATTCAAATCATGATTCCTTGTGTTTTGAAATTATTGTTGGTGATATGACAGTAGTACCATTATATCCTTTCCGAGAACTGCTGAATTTCACTATTTGGATTTATCTTTATAAATGCACGGTCGCTAGTGGAGTTGAGGGCTCCTCTCGTCCCAGCTATAATGAACATTCTACCACTGGCATAATAATGGAGGATTGAAGGTGAGTTATGATGTAAAAGGAAGGATTTAGTCAGGCGCTGAACTTTAATTTGTGCAGTTATCTTGGAAATTCAAATACATCTTTTGGTTTTTTGGTAGTTGCTAAATGGTTTTTTTAGGGTGCCTAGCTCATGATAATATTGTCTGAGAACATCAATTTTTCGTTGATATAAAATTATGATGTTTTGCAGCTTCGTTTTATGTTTGTAAATTACTAAGTATTCTTTTGTGAATTCAACAGGAATAATGTCTCTTGTTCAATCTGTCAGGCAGCAAGGTGGCCATTTTCACAATTATTATATGCCATCTATTGGTGTAAACCGCACCATGAACACTAGGGAAATTGCTGGTGCTTGTAACTACGACCATAACAACGATAGTCATGCATACAATGCCAATTTCTATACGAGGAATTATAATTATTCCCATGATTACTCTCTCAATATTAGGCTGGATGGACCTAATTATAGCTGTGCTTGGACTGATGCTGCACCTTCTTCAAAAAGAAGAAAGATCTCAACTTTCCCTTGTAAAAGCACTGGTAGACCTTATCAGGAACAAAATCAATATGAAAATCATATTGTAAATAATACGAATCAGTGTGAATATGCACCGTTTGAGTACCCTTTTGCTGACCGCAATACCCGTCCAGTATTTGATGACAGTTCAACTGTCATTGCTGCTAATAGACATGATGGTGTCAGTGTTTATACTTCTTCTACATCTAAACGAGATCGATCAAAGCTTGAGGATGAAGAACTCGTTCTTATGTCAAAAGATGAGATAGAGAGGTGCTCTCCCTCAAGAAAAGATGGTATTGATGTTGTACAGGAGGCACATCTGCGGTACTCATATTGTGATTTCCTTCAGAATCTTGGAGCTCGGCTTGATATGTGAGTTTCTCAGCTTGCTTGATAATTTCATGTGGTCTGCTAAAAGATTCTTCAGTGTGCAACTATAAGATTTATCTTATCACTGTATTGAATATTCTGGTTTGACAATCATTGTTTTAAGGAGTGTTCTCAAAATCGGATTGGATTGGCCGGTTCGACCGAGAACCGGTCACAGGTCCGGTCCGGAAAACACTCAACACCCGTTCTAGCGGTCAAACCGGTTCAACCGATTTTCGATTTTTTTGGAAAATAATTTTCTTACTTTAAAACCTTAAATTTAATATTTGATTATATATACACATGATTATTTGGAATTTGGACTTCGTTAAAAATATTATTTTAATAGCACTATTTTTTATTTAATCTATTTTTTTTTGTTCTAAAAAAATATATAAGTATAATTGGTATTTTGAATTTATGCATATAGTTTAGTTTTTAAACTTTGGTAAATATATATATTTTGTCTATTTATATATATCTTTTAGGTTTTAAAATTTAAAATATATTATTCATTATATTATATTAATATTTTATAATATAACAATACTCCGCTCCGACCATCCGGTTAAACCAGTCCGACCAGTTGTGTCGTTTTTTTAAGGTAGACCGGTTTGATCATCGGTCCGGTTATGAAAACATTGGTTTTAAGAACTGATATTTTTGTATTTTTTGCAGCCCACAAACCACGATTGGAACTGCTATGATTCTGTGTCATCGGTTTTTTGTTCGTCGCTCTCATGCCTCTCATGATAGATTCGTGAGTTTTTCTCTCGTTTCCATTTGAATCTACCATGTTTCTTTTGAAATCGAATGGACCATGTTCAAACCGTTAAACTGATCCGATGATAAGATCTTGCATGATTCAAAGAGACTATTCTTATTTTCTAGCATTTGTTGAAATTGTTGGCATGTCATTGCTAAATCTAATTCACTAATATGTAAATGTTGCAGTTGATTGCTACAGCTGTGCTCTTCCTTGCCTCGAAGTCTGAGGAAACGCCTCGCTCTCTCAACGACGTGCTAAGAGCATCATGCGAAATCTTCCACAATCAGGATTTCACTCTTCTTTCATATATGCTCCCAATTGTGAGTAACCTTTCCTGTCTCCCTCATTTTTGCTATAAGTGTCTGCTAATCGACCTTTTTGAGGCAACCTGGCAATGCCATTTTTCACTTTATAAAATCACTTAAAATGCTCATTGTTTTTTATGGTCGTTACCCTTATGTTGATGGTTCTAGAAACTGGAAATATTGTCCTGCGGCTCCTGCCAAACATGCTAATGCGCTAGGGTCTGAGATTGAATTCAATATGACCTAATTTTAAAAATATTGGCCCCACATTCAATCGCTCGAGTCAGTTCTTGTGAACCCATTTTCAAGGAATTTGGTCTAAAATGAGATCTTGTGAAGCTTGCATAGGCAGATTAGGTTACACTTTTCCATGTGTATTAAAATCTAGTCCTATGCATTGTAATGTGAGAATAATCTGTGATGTGTTCAATTACCTGGCCTTTCAGAATTCACTTGTAGAAAAGTAGAGCTGTCATTCATTGAAGCAATTGCTAAAATATTATGTAGATTTTGGGGTAAATTGCTCGTTATGTTCATGTTCTGAGGAGCTCTTGAGTGATCGAGCAGGAAATGATAAACAAATCTGTTAGTAAGATATTTTTTGATGAAATGACAATTTGTTAGCACGGAAGTTTTACTGAAGTTAAACTTAATAATAATCAGTATGAGTTTGCAGGGTTGGTTTGTCAAACAGAGGTTATACTTTCCTTGGGCAGACTTCATGTCCATATACATTTGCCATTCTGACCTTTGAGAATTTTGTTAATTTTTATTTTTCTAATTTTAATTTGATGTTTATTATTTCATAAACTCAGATTATGAGTCACATTGTTGATATGTACATCCTTTGCTGTCTATAGGATTGGTTCGAGCAGTATCGTGAAAGGATAACCGAGGCCGAGCATTTGATATTGACAACCTTAAATTTTGAACTAAATGTGCAGCATCCATATGAATCCCTTACCTCCACACTTCAAAAGTTGGGCTTTTCACAATCAATGCTGGTGAATTTGGCGTTTTGTTTGGTCGGTGAAGGGTAAGTGTACCACATCCATTGTTTTTCCATATTGGTGCTGATTCATTGATTAGCATTTGAATAATATTTGTGTTAAATCATGGCTCTTCAGCTTCAAACTTATAGGATTTAGCTACCATCCTGTGTTTCAACAGCCAAATGTACTCGAGATTCGGAAACCTGGATTTTGTAAAAGGAACCCATTGGTCCAGTCATTTGAGGCGGAATAACTCTGAATTAGTGTTATTTTTTATTTATCGAGTTGCCTGTTAAAATGGTGCTGTATTTCCTCTCTTAACTTTGTAAATTTTTAGGGTGTGATATTGATGTTTTGGATTGCCATATAATTGCAGGGTCTGTAAAGGATTAGCATGCTGACCTTATGATATTAGTAGCTGGAGGTTCATGTGCTGTTCATGAAATGTTTTTTTCCATCTGAAGTTGAACTAGGGATAGTGACTGCTTTTTCCTTGATGACACACTTATGATACATGCGCATCAGCTATAGAAGACAGTTCATGGATGAGTCAACTAATTGGCCATTTGACATTCTGATATTTGTCTTATGGAATTAGTTGTACGGTATATGCCTTTGCCTATTTTCACTGGAAACCATGTAGGATACCTACGAACAGGTTGATGAATTTCTGAAGAAATTTGTGCATAATTTCCCGTTGTTGCTTATAGTTCCATGGGCTATCCATGGTTACTGAACAAAAATTTTCTTCCTTACATTCTAGAAATGGTTTTGAAAAATTCTGAGATTAAATTAACACTGCTCCTCCACATTCAAACCTCCTGCACAAAGAAGGCCTGGTTTTTAAATCCTTTTGAAGCATCTTGTTATTAATTAAACCTTCTACTGACCTCATATTTCATCTTCCAAAGTTTTATAATGAAATTGGATTTTTTTATCATGATAAGCTCGTAGTTTGTGCAAAAATTTGGTAAAGCTTATACCTTATCTATCTTGGATTCCAATCGAAAGATCTTCCGATTTATGCACTGGGGAGAAGCTTCTGTCCATGCGAAATCCCCCTGTACCCAGAAACCCAGTATGGCAGGCAGTAGACCAATTAATCATGCTTTTTTTTTCTCGCAGTTTATCTACCGTGTCAAAGAAAAAGAATCCAGGATTTGTTGAATTTCAAGTTTTATCATATGTAACTGGTAAAAAATTAAGGTGGGGGAAATAGGCACTTTTCACAGCTTTTGCTGTTGACAGCAAAATCTTCTTGAAGTTCAAGGCAATGATTTTTATTTTCTGTTGTCATGGGGTTTGGTTTTGTAAATTTCATCTCTTTCTTTGGTTTCTATCATCACAATTGCGTATAATTCAGATAGATACTTGAAAGTTATAGCAAGAAATCATGTTTGGTTGGGATGTTGCCTGTGATACCCCCTCCCAGATAAAAGAGAATATGTAAAAAATGGATAAGTAAAATACGGTTAAAAAGAATAACAAAATGTTTTTGACAGTAATAAAGGTAAATATTTTTTTATCTTGTAGTTTTTTTACCCTCACTGTGCCAGTGAAAGGAGTAGTTTTATAGAATCTTCCGAAGATATTTCTGTATAGTGGTAGGCTTTTATTTTTAGGTATTGGCAACACATTGTATGGATTAGTATCATATGTAGTTTTCTATGTGACTAGTGCTGTTTTATTGCATGACTCCCTTCAGCTTGGTCCGTTGAGGAAAATGTGTATTTGCTTACTTTTTAACCTTGTCATAGAACATAAACTTTATTTGGTTATCTACCATTGCCACATGGTTATGGCCTAGCTAGAAATTTTAACTGGAAAGGATTCCGATTTCTGGATGCACTAACTTTGTTGGTGGTTACTCCATAAAGATTGTGAGATGAATGATGCTACCATGAAAATTGCTTGCTGTATGGTCCACAAGGGAATTATTAACTATGCTCAGAAATAGGTTGTTCAGGCATTCGAGAAGCTGACCAATTGTTATGACGTAGTGCACAGATTAAGGGTTATGGACTGAATGACGAATTTGATTGTGTCTTGATCAAGCCTTCTTTCTCACGAGGATTTTTTTTGAAGTTAAAGAATCTATGATAATCATGGCTTGTTACTTGTGGTTTCACCCTGTGATAGATTTGTTTTCATAGATTAGTTGAAAAAAGTAGCAGTTGAGGTATTGTCTAATATCGGGAAAATTTCTATGCTAATTTTTTTTATTGTGTAAGGTTTTTTTGTGTCATTTATTTGTTTTAGGTCTATATCCAGCATATGCTGTTACATATTTTGGCAGTGTTGGTTTTTTCTTGTCCCAATAGATATGGCTCTTTGCATTGCTTGGCATCCTACCTGTGATCTCCAAAATCGTTCTTGTCTCTACCAAAAAATTATTTATTTAATTTATTTTGACATTTTTTGTGTATGAAAATTCTCCTAAGTATTTTAGGTACTTCTATCGCTGATTATTATTTATTTTTAACAAATCTATAAATAAGATTTTCTTGGTAATAGTTATCATATGAACTCAGTATTGGATTCATGATTTTTGGACACATAATTTGAAGTTTGTTTCTTGCAATTCTATTGATTTGGGCATCCAAGAACTTCAATATTTTAACAATACATGCTTCCATTGGACTATTGAGATGTGCATACTACATTCTTGTCCAAATAGCTCTCATCCTTTTCTCAGGAAGCGTAGAAATATTTTTTTCCTTTCATTATACAAGTTATCATGTCCTTAGTTGTTTTCTATTTCAGAAATATTTCAAAATCAAAATTCAACTGACTAATTACATTTTCCCATCTAAAATATATAGATAAATGCTATTGCATGATCCATTCATTTCTTCCTGATCAATGAAGGAATTTCAATTCAATTGACGTATCCCTACCTGACGATTAAATAAAACTTGACATATTTATAGTACCATCTGCATGTTTGCCAGCCTAATTTATTCTTGATCATATAATTAGTTCAGCGAATCTGTATTTTATCTCTCAAAGGTGTGCAGTAATTCTGCTTGAACAATTTTTTCAATACACAAAGGCCATTTAAGGTCGCATTGTTCGTTCGTTCCTCCATTAAAATTTGTGGAGATTTTGGTCATGGCGAGGGAGTTTTAGCTTCCTGCAGCATATGGTGCTGCTTCTTGTATGCCAAATCAGTATGTGTCAGTATAACAAAGCTGCAGAGGTGGAACAGGAGTTGATAGTTCTGTAGATGGTGTGACATGTTTTCTAATTTAAGATACTCAATCAACTGTCTGCAGAAGAATCTTGGATTTTTCCGACTCTGTTGCTGATTTTTTAGTTGGTAAGGGAATGCTGCTTTGGTTCACTATTGGCTTTTTAGAAATGGAATTTGTCTTTAATGTCTTCTCGCACTTCTACTTTGTTGATTGTGAATATGTTCATCAGCTAGGGCGACAATTTCAGTTCAATTGTTATCATTGCTCCAGATGGTTTGTTTTATTCATTAGTCCTCTTATCTATATACGGGAATGATTGTTCTTTTTAATTCTTCGATTCGCTGGGGATTTGTTTTGATGTGGTATTTTGTTTTTTGCAGGCTTCGAAGCTCACTGTGGCTTCAGTTTAAACCTCACCAGATTGCTGCTGGTGCTGCATATCTTGCTGCCAAGTTTTTAAATATGAATCTTGCCTCCTGCCACAATGTTTGGGAGGAATTCCATACATCACCATCTGTACTCAAAGGTAAAGAGTTTTAATGCTTGCATCTGATTGTGCTTCCATCTATTTTAAACTCGTTTACTTGATGTATTTCTAGCAAATATCCGCTGCTCTGTAACTTAGGCAAACAGAAAAACTGTAACTTAGGCAAACACAAAAAAAACTGGCTTTAACGATGGGGTAGCTTTATAGGATTCCTGATGTGAGGAAGTTTCATGCGTATATTATAGTCATTTGATAGGATTAAACTATTATTTTTTTTGTCTCTGTTTCAGTTCGATTTAGTTGTCGTCTTCTGTATAAGCCTTATTGTTAAAAGTAATTCACACCAGCTACATCTATCTTTTATCTCAACAACCAAATTTTGTTCAGAATTAGAGTGATTGCCAATCGCTGAATCTATGTTTAAAAGTTAATTTTAGCTTCTCTATCCTCCAGCTTGAATCTTCTATACTTATCTCAGTCATATGTGTCTCTAAAATTATAACTATACCATGTTGAATGCATGGTCTATCAATTGCCTCTTCCCATACTTTTATCTAGTATGCTTGTCTCTAGTTCGATTAAATCTTGTATGACCACTTATGCACCTCAACATTTGCTTCCTGCTAAAATAATCATCAAAATATGTCGTCTGGTCTCAGCGGAGACGAAAGTTATTCATGAAAGAATACCCAATGATGTATATATTCTGAATACTTGGCTCATTCGTTTAAATTTCTCTATGCCCTTTCTTTTAGATATCTGGTTTTCGACTCTTACACATTGAGGTTCTTTGTTGCAGATGTTGCTTATCAGTTGATGGAACTCTTATAGAATACCAAGTGAAGTACATGTGAGAAGAAGCAGTTAATGTAGTTGCCTGTGTCATTAGCACGGCGAGTTGCTCTATACCATTTGACATTTGTTGTCATTTTACTGACTCTAAACCATTTTGGGATTCAGGAAATTGTATTTCTGGCTTTTTTTTTTGGGTGAGAACCTAAGTTCAGTAAAATGTTACAAACCTCCCGTTGTTTGTGGCGAGGTGTTTAGGAGTAATTTCCACGACCAACTTGATCGGGGAGATATAATATATTTGAACATTGAGTGTTTATTTTTCATGGGAGTTGGTAAAATATTGGTTAGATTACATAAACACTTGTATCTTTTTATTTTCCTTCACCTTTAACCTTTTCCTTGTTTGTGTCGTCCCTTCGGATATCTTAATGTTTCCTCTTTGTCTAACCATCTCTTTGTGCATCATGGGTTTACCAGTCATTTCATGCACAACCTTCAATCTCGAACAATCGTGTGAGATATAGAAAACCTCCATATATTATAGCATTCCAATTTGCATCATTAGTATTGTTGCCCAACTTGTGCTCCTTGGCCCTCGTCGTAAAAATAATTTATTAGTTTTTATACTTGATTGGGATGTATTGAATGGTATAAATTAATGCTAATTCTTATTGAAAGGAGATAACATACCTCGGGAGCTGATAAAAAAAAAGTGTGTGTGTCTTGTGAATTCAATTGTTTATAACTGGATAAAAAATATGATACATAGATATTTTGTGATGGAGACAAGCTTGTAGAACTAGAAAGGTTAAGAAGCAGAAATACATTTTGACAATTTATTAGTTAATACTTCTAACATTTTATATTGATTATAAATTCATAACAATTTCAAAGTTATTTTTTTTTTAATGAACAATATTCATTAAATAGGTAAAAGAGAGAAAAGTTTGAAACACACTAGGCATCCCCAGGAATATCCACATCCTACGAAATCATAAACATGTACNGGTTAAACCAGTCCGACCAGTTGTGTCGTTTTTTTAAGGTAGACCGGTTTGATCATCGGTCCGGTTATGAAAACATTGGTTTTAAGAACTGATATTTTTGTATTTTTTGCAGCCCACAAACCACGATTGGAACTGCTATGATTCTGTGTCATCGGTTTTTTGTTCGTCGCTCTCATGCCTCTCATGATAGATTCGTGAGTTTTTCTCTCGTTTCCATTTGAATCTACCATGTTTCTTTTGAAATCGAATGGACCATGTTCAAACCGTTAAACTGATCCGATGATAAGATCTTGCATGATTCAAAGAGACTATTCTTATTTTCTAGCATTTGTTGAAATTGTTGGCATGTCATTGCTAAATCTAATTCACTAATATGTAAATGTTGCAGTTGATTGCTACAGCTGTGCTCTTCCTTGCCTCGAAGTCTGAGGAAACGCCTCGCTCTCTCAACGACGTGCTAAGAGCATCATGCGAAATCTTCCACAATCAGGATTTCACTCTTCTTTCATATATGCTCCCAATTGTGAGTAACCTTTCCTGTCTCCCTCATTTTTGCTATAAGTGTCTGCTAATCGACCTTTTTGAGGCAACCTGGCAATGCCATTTTTCACTTTATAAAATCACTTAAAATGCTCATTGTTTTTTATGGTCGTTACCCTTATGTTGATGGTTCTAGAAACTGGAAATATTGTCCTGCGGCTCCTGCCAAACATGCTAATGCGCTAGGGTCTGAGATTGAATTCAATATGACCTAATTTTAAAAATATTGGCCCCACATTCAATCGCTCGAGTCAGTTCTTGTGAACCCATTTTCAAGGAATTTGGTCTAAAATGAGATCTTGTGAAGCTTGCATAGGCAGATTAGGTTACACTTTTCCATGTGTATTAAAATCTAGTCCTATGCATTGTAATGTGAGAATAATCTGTGATGTGTTCAATTACCTGGCCTTTCAGAATTCACTTGTAGAAAAGTAGAGCTGTCATTCATTGAAGCAATTGCTAAAATATTATGTAGATTTTGGGGTAAATTGCTCGTTATGTTCATGTTCTGAGGAGCTCTTGAGTGATCGAGCAGGAAATGATAAACAAATCTGTTAGTAAGATATTTTTTGATGAAATGACAATTTGTTAGCACGGAAGTTTTACTGAAGTTAAACTTAATAATAATCAGTATGAGTTTGCAGGGTTGGTTTGTCAAACAGAGGTTATACTTTCCTTGGGCAGACTTCATGTCCATATACATTTGCCATTCTGACCTTTGAGAATTTTGTTAATTTTTATTTTTCTAATTTTAATTTGATGTTTATTATTTCATAAACTCAGATTATGAGTCACATTGTTGATATGTACATCCTTTGCTGTCTATAGGATTGGTTCGAGCAGTATCGTGAAAGGATAACCGAGGCCGAGCATTTGATATTGACAACCTTAAATTTTGAACTAAATGTGCAGCATCCATATGAATCCCTTACCTCCACACTTCAAAAGTTGGGCTTTTCACAATCAATGCTGGTGAATTTGGCATTTTGTTTGGTCGGTGAAGGGTAAGTGTACCACATCCATTGTTTTTCCATATTGGTGCTGATTCATTGATTAGCATTTGAATAATATTTGTGTTAAATCATGGCTCTTCAGCTTCAAACTTATAGGATTTAGCTACCATCCTGTGTTTCAACAGCCAAATGTACTCGAGATTCGGAAACCTGGATTTTGTAAAAGGAACCCATTGGTCCAGTCATTTGAGGCGGAATAACTCTGAATTAGTGTTATTTTTTATTTATCGAGTTGCCTGTTAAAATGGTGCTGTATTTCCTCTCTTAACTTTGTAAATTTTTAGGGTGTGATATTGATGTTTTGGATTGCCATATAATTGCAGGGTCTGTAAAGGATTAGCATGCTGACCTTATGATATTAGTAGCTGGAGGTTCATGTGCTGTTCATGAAATGTTTTTTTCCATCTGAAGTTGAACTAGGGATAGTGACTGCTTTTTCCTTGATGACACACTTATGATACATGCGCATCAGCTATAGAAGACAGTTCATGGATGAGTCAACTAATTGGCCATTTGACATTCTGATATTTGTCTTATGGAATTAGTTGTACGGTATATGCCTTTGCCTATTTTCACTGGAAACCATGTAGGATACCTACGAACAGGTTGATGAATTTCTGAAGAAATTTGTGCATAATTTCCCGTTGTTGCTTATAGTTCCATGGGCTATCCATGGTTACTGAACAAAAATTTTCTTCCTTACATTCTAGAAATGGTTTTGAAAAATTCTGAGATTAAATTAACACTGCTCCTCCACATTCAAACCTCCTGCACAAAGAAGGCCTGGTTTTTAAATCCTTTTGAAGCATCTTGTTATTAATTAAACCTTCTACTGACCTCATATTTCATCTTCCAAAGTTTTATAATGAAATTGGATTTTTTTATCATGATAAGCTCGTAGTTTGTGCAAAAATTTGGTAAAGCTTATACCTTATCTATCTTGGATTCCAATCGAAAGATCTTCCGATTTATGCACTGGGGAGAAGCTTCTGTCCATGCGAAATCCCCCTGTACCCAGAAACCCAGTATGGCAGGCAGTAGACCAATTAATCATGCTTTTTTTTTCTCGCAGTTTATCTACCGTGTCAAAGAAAAAGAATCCAGGATTTGTTGAATTTCAAGTTTTATCATATGTAACTGGTAAAAAATTAAGGTGGGGGAAATAGGCACTTTTCACAGCTTTTGCTGTTGACAGCAAAATCTTCTTGAAGTTCAAGGCAATGATTTTTATTTTCTGTTGTCATGGGGTTTGGTTTTGTAAATTTCATCTCTTTCTTTGGTTTCTATCATCACAATTGCGTATAATTCAGATAGATACTTGAAAGTTATAGCAAGAAATCATGTTTGGTTGGGATGTTGCCTGTGATACCCCCTCCCAGATAAAAGAGAATATGTAAAAAATGGATAAGTAAAATACGGTTAAAAAGAATAACAAAATGTTTTTGACAGTAATAAAGGTAAATATTTTTTTATCTTGTAGTTTTTTTACCCTCACTGTGCCAGTGAAAGGAGTAGTTTTATAGAATCTTCCGAAGATATTTCTGTATAGTGGTAGGCTTTTATTTTTAGGTATTGGCAACACATTGTATGGATTAGTATCATATGTAGTTTTCTATGTGACTAGTGCTGTTTTATTGCATGACTCCCTTCAGCTTGGTCCGTTGAGGAAAATGTGTATTTGCTTACTTTTTAACCTTGTCATAGAACATAAACTTTATTTGGTTATCTACCATTGCCACATGGTTATGGCCTAGCTAGAAATTTTAACTGGAAAGGATTCCGATTTCTGGATGCACTAACTTTGTTGGTGGTTACTCCATAAAGATTGTGAGATGAATGATGCTACCATGAAAATTGCTTGCTGTATGGTCCACAAGGGAATTATTAACTATGCTCAGAAATAGGTTGTTCAGGCATTCGAGAAGCTGACCAATTGTTATGACGTAGTGCACAGATTAAGGGTTATGGACTGAATGACGAATTTGATTGTGTCTTGATCAAGCCTTCTTTCTCACGAGGATTTTTTTTGAAGTTAAAGAATCTATGATAATCATGGCTTGTTACTTGTGGTTTCACCCTGTGATAGATTTGTTTTCATAGATTAGTTGAAAAAAGTAGCAGTTGAGGTATTGTCTAATATCGGGAAAATTTCTATGCTAATTTTTTTTATTGTGTAAGGTTTTTTTGTGTCATTTATTTGTTTTAGGTCTATATCCAGCATATGCTGTTACATATTTTGGCAGTGTTGGTTTTTTCTTGTCCCAATAGATATGGCTCTTTGCATTGCTTGGCATCCTACCTGTGATCTCCAAAATCGTTCTTGTCTCTACCAAAAAATTATTTATTTAATTTATTTTGACATTTTTTGTGTATGAAAATTCTCCTAAGTATTTTAGGTACTTCTATCGCTGATTATTATTTATTTTTAACAAATCTATAAATAAGATTTTCTTGGTAATAGTTATCATATGAACTCAGTATTGGATTCATGATTTTTGGACACATAATTTGAAGTTTGTTTCTTGCAATTCTATTGATTTGGGCATCCAAGAACTTCAATATTTTAACAATACATGCTTCCATTGGACTATTGAGATGTGCATACTACATTCTTGTCCAAATAGCTCTCATCCTTTTCTCAGGAAGCGTAGAAATATTTTTTTCCTTTCATTATACAAGTTATCATGTCCTTAGTTGTTTTCTATTTCAGAAATATTTCAAAATCAAAATTCAACTGACTAATTACATTTTCCCATCTAAAATATATAGATAAATGCTATTGCATGATCCATTCATTTCTTCCTGATCAATGAAGGAATTTCAATTCAATTGACGTATCCCTACCTGACGATTAAATAAAACTTGACATATTTATAGTACCATCTGCATGTTTGCCAGCCTAATTTATTCTTGATCATATAATTAGTTCAGCGAATCTGTATTTTATCTCTCAAAGGTGTGCAGTAATTCTGCTTGAACAATTTTTTCAATACACAAAGGCCATTTAAGGTCGCATTGTTCGTTCGTTCCTCCATTAAAATTTGTGGAGATTTTGGTCATGGCGAGGGAGTTTTAGCTTCCTGCAGCATATGGTGCTGCTTCTTGTATGCCAAATCAGTATGTGTCAGTATAACAAAGCTGCAGAGGTGGAACAGGAGTTGATAGTTCTGTAGATGGTGTGACATGTTTTCTAATTTAAGATACTCAATCAACTGTCTGCAGAAGAATCTTGGATTTTTCCGACTCTGTTGCTGATTTTTTAGTTGGTAAGGGAATGCTGCTTTGGTTCACTATTGGCTTTTTAGAAATGGAATTTGTCTTTAATGTCTTCTCGCACTTCTACTTTGTTGATTGTGAATATGTTCATCAGCTAGGGCGACAATTTCAGTTCAATTGTTATCATTGCTCCAGATGGTTTGTTTTATTCATTAGTCCTCTTATCTATATACGGGAATGATTGTTCTTTTTAATTCTTCGATTCGCTGGGGATTTGTTTTGATGTGGTATTTTGTTTTTTGCAGGCTTCGAAGCTCACTGTGGCTTCAGTTTAAACCTCACCAGATTGCTGCTGGTGCTGCATATCTTGCTGCCAAGTTTTTAAATATGAATCTTGCCTCCTGCCACAATGTTTGGGAGGAATTCCATACATCACCATCTGTACTCAAAGGTAAAGAGTTTTAATGCTTGCATCTGATTGTGCTTCCATCTATTTTAAACTCGTTTACTTGATGTATTTCTAGCAAATATCCGCTGCTCTGTAACTTAGGCAAACAGAAAAACTGTAACTTAGGCAAACACAAAAAAAACTGGCTTTAACGATGGGGTAGCTTTATAGGATTCCTGATGTGAGGAAGTTTCATGCGTATATTATAGTCATTTGATAGGATTAAACTATTATTTTTTTTGTCTCTGTTTCAGTTCGATTTAGTTGTCGTCTTCTGTATAAGCCTTATTGTTAAAAGTAATTCACACCAGCTACATCTATCTTTTATCTCAACAACCAAATTTTGTTCAGAATTAGAGTGATTGCCAATCGCTGAATCTATGTTTAAAAGTTAATTTTAGCTTCTCTATCCTCCAGCTTGAATCTTCTATACTTATCTCAGTCATATGTGTCTCTAAAATTATAACTATACCATGTTGAATGCATGGTCTATCAATTGCCTCTTCCCATACTTTTATCTAGTATGCTTGTCTCTAGTTCGATTAAATCTTGTATGACCACTTATGCACCTCAACATTTGCTTCCTGCTAAAATAATCATCAAAATATGTCGTCTGGTCTCAGCGGAGACGAAAGTTATTCATGAAAGAATACCCAATGATGTATATATTCTGAATACTTGGCTCATTCGTTTAAATTTCTCTATGCCCTTTCTTTTAGATATCTGGTTTTCGACTCTTACACATTGAGGTTCTTTGTTGCAGATGTTGCTTATCAGTTGATGGAACTCTTATAGAATACCAAGTGAAGTACATGTGAGAAGAAGCAGTTAATGTAGTTGCCTGTGTCATTAGCACGGCGAGTTGCTCTATACCATTTGACATTTGTTGTCATTTTACTGACTCTAAACCATTTTGGGATTCAGGAAATTGTATTTCTGGCTTTTTTTTTTGGGTGAGAACCTAAGTTCAGTAAAATGTTACAAACCTCCCGTTGTTTGTGGCGAGGTGTTTAGGAGTAATTTCCACGACCAACTTGATCGGGGAGATATAATATATTTGAACATTGAGTGTTTATTTTTCATGGGAGTTGGTAAAATATTGGTTAGATTACATAAACACTTGTATCTTTTTATTTTCCTTCACCTTTAACCTTTTCCTTGTTTGTGTCGTCCCTTCGGATATCTTAATGTTTCCTCTTTGTCTAACCATCTCTTTGTGCATCATGGGTTTACCAGTCATTTCATGCACAACCTTCAATCTCGAACAATCGTGTGAGATATAGAAAACCTCCATATATTATAGCATTCCAATTTGCATCATTAGTATTGTTGCCCAACTTGTGCTCCTTGGCCCTCGTCGTAAAAATAATTTATTAGTTTTTATACTTGATTGGGATGTATTGAATGGTATAAATTAATGCTAATTCTTATTGAAAGGAGATAACATACCTCGGGAGCTGATAAAAAAAAAGTGTGTGTGTCTTGTGAATTCAATTGTTTATAACTGGATAAAAAATATGATACATAGATATTTTGTGATGGAGACAAGCTTGTAGAACTAGAAAGGTTAAGAAGCAGAAATACATTTTGACAATTTATTAGTTAATACTTCTAACATTTTATATTGATTATAAATTCATAACAATTTCAAAGTTATTTTTTTTTTAATGAACAATATTCATTAAATAGGTAAAAGAGAGAAAAGTATGAAACACACTAGGCAACCCCAGGAATATCCACATCCTACGAAATCATAAACATGTACATCCTAACAATCAAAACAAATTAACAGAACATAATTAATTGGAAAAATCAATAACTTCTGCAGCACACGGGACGCTTCTAAACACATGAACTTTGATCTTCAATATAACTCCCTGAATATTTGGCGCTTCATTGTCAAAAATCAGTCGGTTTCGGATGCTCCAGATGTGATACACTGTTGCTGCGAGAGCAACACATCGCATTTTATTTAGAAATGAGCTTCCACGGTAGACTCCTCGAAACGCAGTCAAGACAGCCGACGGTGAAGACATGATCTTACGCATTCCAAGCCATGAACGAACATTACTCCATATTGTTTTTGAAGTTGGACATTCGAAGAACAGGTGATTAACAGATTCATCTTTAAGCCGGCATAGAGCACATGACTTGTCTGAAAGGTAAGGCAATCTATCTCGAGTGAGTAATTTTCTA